>NC_057801.1:517659436-517963357 GCF_018294505.1 Triticum aestivum
GGGTAATTAACTATGTATGGAGACATAGAGACCTTGAACGTGCATGTGCGAGAGGTATACATGTATACGTGGGATGTGTGTGTGTGCACGCACATGATCAAGATAAAAGAAAGAAGACATAATTCATAAGATCAATTAAATGGGAGAGACGGATCTGTATGACAATATGCATGCATGTGAGAGTGCAGGGAAGAAGGCCCGACAATTGAGCATGTGTTTTTGTCTTTAAGATATAGTGGCGTGGGCTGGAGCATGCATCTATGGCGAGCAGAGGGAGTGAGATACAATGATTGTGCAAAAGAGATCAACCTATAAATGCATATGTATGGAGAGACATATATAGTGTGGGTGATAGGAAGCAAGACTACATGCGAGAAAGAAATGTTGACGGGGAAACTACAGATAGATACAGAGATGGAGATGCTAGCTAGAGGGACATCTGCTAGTTTGAGTGTTGGAGATGACCGCCGGCTGGTTCAGAGGGTGAAGTTATGTGTGTGAGAGAGAAAGATAAAAAGAGGGCACTTGACCGCATGTAGATAGAAACATAAGTAGTGTGCATGATAGGAAGCAAGAGTGAGCGTGAGAAAGAAGATTGATGGAGAAACAGATAAATAGAAAGATAAAGATGCTAGCTAGTGTGCGTTAGATATAGGAGTCGAGTGGATCAGAAGGCTGAGTTATGTGTGTGGGTGTGTGTGTGAGAGAGAGGGTGCATTTGAGTCACATACAAACAAATATCAGAGAGAACTGAGATCCCGAGAGACGGAGTTTTTTGTCTGCGAGAGAGAAAGATATTTCACAATGAGAGTGATAGCTAGAGATACATACGAGGGAACGTGAGATATCTCTAGGGAGAGAGAGAGTGTGTGTGAGCTACATACAAGAGAACGGTGGAGAAATATGAGACCCTGGGAGACAGAGTTTGTGTTTGTGTGTGAGAAAGAGATATTTAAGAGGAAGAGTCATAGGTTCTCATACCTAAGGAGCGAAAGACATCTCTGTGTGAGAGGGGGTGTGCGAGTGGCACACAGGGGAATAGTAGAGAGAAATGAGACCCCGGGAGATAGAGTTTTGTGTTTGTGTGAGAGAAATAGATTCCACATGGAGAATCATAGTTAGAGACACATAGCAGGGAGCGAGATATACTTAGAGAGAGATAGAGTGATGAAGGTTGAGGTAGAGAGTACCGTCAGTGTGTTACAAAGATAAAAGATCATTGTCCACATACAGGTAGCACGAGAGATACCCGAGAGACGATGAACGCATATAGGTCTAGAGAGATACTCCTATATAAGCATGAGTGATATCTATATGAGACGAATATCTGGATTAAAGGGGATTCAAATATTTCAACTGGAGATCACGACATCGATAATATCATAACGCAAATTGGTGTATCAAACATGGATATTCATTTGAATTTGGGGACACGTGTAATGTTATATAGTTTATCAATATTGGTGATCCATAGATTCTTTAATTAGAAACAATGCATGGTTTATATGCAATTAATGTCTAAACGAGATTACATTTTATGTTGCGTGTCTGAAACACATTATACATGTTTGAGAAGTAAAAAACCCGCATGAAACACACATTAATTGGAGACAGTTAGCGAGGAATGCATACATTGGATTTCAACATAAAGTGGTTTCAAATATTTCAAAATCCAAATTGATGGATACAACCTTATGAATCTGAGATCATGCCATTTCTAAACCATATTTATGTATAAAGGGTGTTGTGCTTTTGAAAGTATATAGAAAAATGATATATATAGAATTTTATTCCAATCAAAAATGGATCCTGCCCGAAAAAATAGAATACAAATGGGATTCCAATTGAGTTGGCACGTAAACATGCACTCTGCAAGAACGACGCGGGGAAAGTCGCAGTAACCGCCCGAAACCAAAATCTGTGAGATGGGAATTACTATTGCCTATCCCTGCCACGCAAAGCCCATCGGTTCGATTTCTATAGGTTTCAATAGGGGTAGGTTTCTAATTTCACTCATACATGACATAACCGCCTCTCACCCGGATTCATACATGGTGGGCGCCAAAACATAGTGTCTCCTCAGCCAAAATCGACTCCCTCCCCGATTCATACACGGTGGACGCCAAAAACAAACTCTCGTAGGCAAATATTCGGCGTATGCGAGATTACCGTCCTATCCCCAACCGACAAATATTGTTGTGATGTAGGAAATTTGAAACAGGGGCTAAGTTTGTAAATTTCCTCGCATTTGAGACAAGCGCGCCCTGAAGACATGGTTCCCCCTTTCCTCTCTACCTCCATTTCCCCATTCGTACTCCGTGGGCGCCAAAACACCCTCTCCACCCCAGCCTCCACCGTCCTCGACCCCATTCACCGCTGTCCTCCTCCACCATGTCGGAGCTGATACCCCGATGTCGCCGTCCATTACAAGATATCGACCTCTCTCATCCACGGCTTCGGACCGGGATCCTTGCATCCCGTCCTCTCACTTCATCCCTGCCGTTGTCCACCTTGCCGGCGCCACTCCTACAACTGTCTCGTCCATTGTGCCCCGCCGCCACCGTCTACCCTCCAAGATCTCCTTCCACGCCACCGACAGCCATCGCTACCGCAGCACCGTCAAATTCTCAGCAGATGCATACACGACGCCGCACCAGAGGCGGTACTCTTTCGTATCTGCTCAACTTATTTATCACAGCAAGAAAATAGATCGCCACTGCTTTACTCGGATTTCTTGTCCATCAGTTACTTGCTAGTTGAAAGCAAAGATTGGTTGCGAAGTTGCCTTTGTCCAGTTTGCACCTTCAGATCCGCCATGGCACACTCAACACTATACTCCCAATGCTTACGGTTTTCCCCTTTTATATTCCACACTAGTTATATCATAGTAGACTAAATTTCAAAATTGGGTCAGTCAATTTTTCAGAGCTCGCCGGTGCAAAGGAAGGGGCTTGGGTGGGGATGGTGGTTGTGGGGAGCGGTGGTGGGGCCTCGCCGAATGAAGAAAACTCGACGCGGGTGGGGATGGTGGTTGTGGGGCGGTGGTGGGGCCTCGCCAAACGAAGAAAACTCGACACGGGTGGGGGTGGGGTGGGGGGTGGGGGTGGCGGAGTAACATAGGTGGTGGGGGCCAATGGTCCGGCCGGCGGCCTGTGCGGTGTTCTGTATGGGAAGAATCTGAGACGAGGAAGAAGAAGGGTTAGGAGGCAGTAGGATCTTCATCCAACTGCCTGAAATGGTCGACTAACCCAAATGACAAAAGTCACCTGACTTGCATGCAGACATGCCTTTATATTCAGTACCATCATCATACCTGCTTAGCACTGCTCCTAAATCCATCAAGCTAAACAACGCGCCACTCATAATTCCAAACTTGTTGCTCAAATACGAATCTGATATGATGCTGATATTGCTAAAATAGATAACATTTAATTGGTCAGCTAATGTTCCTACTTTACTTTCAAAAAGCACGTGCACCATATATAAAGAGACAGCAGGGAGTTGCATTCTTAATGCGCCCTGGTTCATCATGTGTGGGCACCGCGCAACGAACATTTTATTATCCAAATCTGCTTGCTCTTCTTTAGCATGCTCCTCTTCCGTTCTTCTTTAATAAGTACTATCTCCATTCCTAAATACAAGTCTTTGTATAGATTCCACCATGGACTACATATGGAGCAAAATGAGTGAATCTACACTCTAAGATGTATCTGGATACATCTGCATGTGATCCATAGTGGAAATCTCTACAAAGACTTATATTTTGGAACGGAGGGGGTATGATAGTAGTACAATATGTTCCTTATAGTGAATATGAGCAGGGAAACTTGTAGTGTAGAGGTCTATACAGTTGGTTTTGATGGACACTTTGAACTCTTCGGGCCACTTTGATTCGTAGGATTTTGTAAACATAGGAATAGGATTTGTAGTGGCCTGCCCAGACTAATCATATAAGAATAGCAAGGAAATGCGGGGAGATATGTCGCCTTTGAGAGTTACACTGATATTAACAGTACTGCATATTCAGTTGAAGAGAGCTGGTATCCGAAGCCTTTTTAGCCGTACCGGCAATACTAGCACATATATTCTAGCAAGTTCCACTTTGCTGATTTTACTCTGATGCTTAAGGTTTTCCCATTATATCTACACTATGATCTGTGTAGCTGCTTTGTGCCGCACTAGCAGCAGTCCACTCTTGAAGCTAAACACTACAATGACTTACAAAATTGGCACCAAGGCATTGAGTGCCATTCTGGATGCAATGAAACTCATATGCTCCCCACCTGTTGACTCTTGTTCACAATATGATCCTAATGACTATTCTAAACTCGAGGAGTCAAAGGCAGATGGCATGTCATGTTCACCCATCAAGTTGCTTGTTCTAATTTGACAAGGTTTTATTGATTGCACGTATCTTGCATATGTTGTCTTGCATTTCTTCTACTTTGTTGCACCGCCATCTGCTTAGTTTACTCATCATATATGTCGAGATGCCATGCCCATCCATTATCAATACATATTCCATCTGTCATCATACCATGTTTTTCCATTAAAATGTTGTTCTTGTGCATCGGCCATAAAAAAGGAAGAGGGTGATTGCCAAACCTGAAGGAGCACCAGCAAAGTCCTTGAAAAACGTGGTTGTGCCGGAGAAATCAGACAACACCCCACTTATATTGGATGTACAACCAGTGGCACAAAACGTAGTACCAACTCTAGCAGACTGTACCCATACTTCACGGGCCACACCACTAGCCCCACCACACACGACCTGCACTCCAGCAAAAGGTATGCCAATTTCAGTTGCCATAGCACCAGCCATACCACAGAAAAACCCCACTCCAGCAAAAAGTACAGCAAGTCCACTGGCCAAAGACCTATCCCAACTATAGAGATGTCCAATTCCTGCAGATTGGAACCCCATTACAGTTATTCTCAGTTTAGAAGACAATGCTTTCAATATTGTTAGGGACTACGTGCATATATTCCCATCATGGGAAGATTATAGTGAAGACAAACACCATTTTCACATCTTCCTGTCCCACTTATGTGTAAGTGCTATTATTCATGGTGATTATTTTCCTGTTTTTTGCTGATTGAACACATCAATGATTTACATTACATTGTTGTAAGTAGGCGAGGGTCAATCTGGATAGTTGATACGTCTACGTCGTATCTATAATTTTTGATTGTTCCATGCCAATATTCTTCAACTTTCATATACTTTTGGCAACTTTTTATACTATTTTTGGGACTAACATATTGATCCAGTACCTAGTGCTAGTTCCTGTTTGTTGCATGTTTTATGTTTCGTAGAAAACCAATATCAAATGGAGTCCAAACGGGATAAAAACAGACGGAGAACTATTTTGGAATATTTGGGATTTTCCGGAGGAAGAATCAACGCGAAACGGTGTCCGAGGTGGCCACGAGACAGGGGGCGCGCCCACACCCCCTGGGCACACCTGGCACTCTCGTGGGCCACCCGTAAGGCGGTTGATGCCCTTCTTTTGCCACAAGGAAGCTAATTTTATGAGAAAAATCTGCACGAAAGATTCGCCCCAATCGGAGTTACAGATCTCCAGATATTAAAGAAATGGTGAAGGGGTAGAATCTGAGAATGCAGAAACAGAGAGATAGATCCAATCTCGGAGGGTGTCAGTGGGAAACGACACCTATGGGATCACTGGAATCCCTTCTATGGTTGCGGGGCGCGGGTATCGTGAGGAGAGTAGGACTAGCAGACGACACAGAGGGATTTACCCAGGTTCGGGCCGCAAAGATGCATAAAACCCTATGATCCTTCTTTGGTGGTTATATTAATGTTCTTGAGCTCTCGAACTAGCTCTGGGTGCTGTGGAGTTCAAAAGAGCCGAATCCCCTCTCAGTGTGCCATGGGCCTCCTTTTATAGGCGAAAGGGGCTGCCACAGTGGCACACAGGAGGTGGAAAGTGCTACAGTGTTGCAAGGTTATCGCTAGTATTATAGGACAAGACGCATTCAATGCGAGGCTTAGGTGTCCCTTCGCTTTATTGGGGACGGGGATGAGGCCCGTCCCGTCCGTCGCCGCCCCCTCGCTTCGACACGCGCCCTGGCCAGTGATGCATGTGGTGCCATGTAGGCAGGCAGGCAGCTGAGGTGGCGCGGTGGTGGAGCCTTCACGAAGGATTGCATACTTCCATGTAGGTGCCTGCCCAGCTAGCTGGGCTGGCAGCTGCGTGCGAACGGCGGTGAGGATTTGGCTGGTGCGGGCCTTGCAGTGGCCTTGCCGGTGCGCTTGGTGAGGGTCTTGTCGGGTGACCCGGCAAGGGTCTTGCCGGGTGGCCCGGCAAGGGTCTTGCCGTGGCACGCTCGCTTCCCTGGCAAGGATCTTGCTGGGGGTCTTGTGGGTTTCTTCGGTGAGGATGGTTGCCTTCCTATCCTCTTTTGATCTTGAGCATTCTATGTCTTCACCAAGATCTGCATGCCACCACGGAGGTGCCTCCCGAGCCTTGTTCCAATGCATCTGTTTAGCGTTGGTGGGCTCAAGGGTGGCTCTCTCGGTTGGCGTGGGCGAGCGGCCCTTGCCGGGGGAACTTGCTACACCTATCCGATCGTTGTGGCCTTGATCCTTGTTGTTGCTTTGTTTGTCCTTGTGGCCTCGGCTTCTCTCCGACTTCCCTTTCCTGCCGTGTCTGTGTGTGACAGTGGTGGGAGGCTCTGACTGTCCGTGCACAAGTAAAGGGGTCAAAAGTAGAGCCCCTAGTTTTGTACACTCAGGAGTCCCCAGGCCTGGGTCACACATAGGCGCAACACATTGTTGGGCCAGGCCCAGAACGGTGCGCGGGCATTTGGTGCGGATTTTTACCGCGGCCACTACTCCGTCTGCTGCGCTTCCCCACGACCTGCGTTGAACACGCGGCGTGGGGGTTGTGTGCGTGCATGACATGGGAGGCATGCATGGGACAGCGCCCGCATGCATGCGTCACATCGCAGTTAATGGGAAAGGAGGCGGCCCGCGCCTTCCCCATAAAAAGGAATAACTGCGGGCGCGCTGCTCACTTTAGCCCTCCCCTGCACCGTCCTCCAATCTCAGAACCGCTGCCCCCTTCTTCTCTAGCCTCTCTGCTTTCTCCCATCGCCGTCGTGCTTTCGCCATCCTCCGCCATTTTGCCTCCCGTAGCCGCCATGGTGCCTAAGACCACCAAGAGCAAGCGAGCTGGTGGTGCGGCGGACGCAGTCCGCCTACTTCCCATCGATGGTCGGCGTGTCCGAGCTCCGAGAGATGTTAAAGTGTTTGTGGGGCGTGAAGACGGGGGGAGAGAACATGGGGCATCCGGCCACGACCGTCGTCCCTGCCAGTGCCGGATCCTCCCCGCATCGGTACCCCTTCTTCATCGATTATTTTTCCTGTGGGCTCTATCCCCCCTTCTCTGATTTCTACAAGCACATCATGCACACCTACGGTTTTGGCCTCTTGGATTTTACTCCGAATGTCGTAGCGTGCATGGCCCTCTTCGCCCATCTCTGTGAGGGGTTCGTCGGGGTGCATCCCAGCATGGCGCTCTTCCGCCATTATTTCTCCCCTCATATCCAGAAAGGGGGCGCCATTGCTGGCTGCGTCGCCTGGATCCCGAGGGCCAAGGCGGCGTACCTGTACGGCGCCACGAAGGTCAGGTGGGAGGAATGGCGGGGCCGGTGGTGCTGGATTGAGGAGAAGGACCCGCCAGCATTCTGCGAGGTTCGCCAGAAGCCGCCGGTCCATGGCAGCGATTGGGGCGACATCGACGCCGACTACGCGAAGCTCATGATCGCCACCACCAGGATTCTCCGGCTCACCCAGGACGGGCTCACCCTTGAGATGATTGCGGCGGATTTCATCCGCCGCCGGATTGCCCCTCTACACGATAAGGGGAGGCCGGCCTGGCTCTACGTGAACGCCGCTGACATCATGAGGCTCCATCCCGGCCTCGACGACAACCTGACGATGTTGTAGCACGCCCACCTTTGCCAGCGAATCTTCCAGCTCGAGGTCGACGACGTGGGCGAGTTTGAGCGGTCCAACAATGTTGCCAGGGCCGCCGCGAAGGCCGGCAAGGTCGACTAGGAGCCTGTTTTCAAGCTGCCGGCAGGGGTGGTCCCGCTGAGCAACAACTCTCGCCGGAATGAGATCATCGCCATGATGCCGCTCTTCAACGCGCATGGCCTCGACCCGAACTGGGTCGATCGGATGAGCTCACGGTGCAGGAGTTTTTTGACACCCTGCACGAGATATACATCACCGACGAGCCGCGGCTCATCCAGGACACCTCCCCGGAGGAGCTGCATTATATTGCCGCCAGGGTGGAGGAAGCGAGGCTTGCCGAGGAGGAGGCAAAGCTCGCCAAGGCGGCTGGCAGTGCCGGCGGTGTGGTGGACAAGGCCGCGGCGGAGGCGAAGGAGAGGGAGCTCGCCCGATGGGCTGCAGCCGCTGGGGAGGCCAGCGGCGTCGACACCGGGGCTCCCCTTGTTGAGGACGCTGCCGATCCCCTGATCACTGGAAAAAGGTGGGTCCTGCGGCGGGCCACCTCTGGTGAGCCGGTCCGCTCCGACCAGGCCGTGCAGTTGCGTCCAGCTCAGGAGGCGTCCGTGCGCCAAACGAGTGCGGTGACGTTGAAGAAAACAGCGAAAGCCGTGGCGTCGAAGAAGATGACACTTGCTTCTTCATCGTCCAAGCGCGCCCGGGCGCCAGGGCCTCCCCTCCCCCGCCGGCAAACATTGGTGCAGGGATCGGGGATGACTTGTTCGACTTCGGGCCTCTCAGCCCGGAGCGGAAGAGGAAAGCAGCGGAGGAGGAGGAGGAAGAGAACGAAGAGTAAGCCCCTACATTTCCTCCCTCATTCCTTACACTCCTCTTCGATGGCGTTGCTTACTTGTCTTCATCTTGCAGGGATGTGGAGACGCTGGCCCAGAGGATAAAGAGGGCCAGGACTTCGGCGAGTGGCCAGTCCCCGGCAGGCACCTCCAGTACGCTACTGGTGGTGTCGAGCAGCCCAGACAATAGCCCCCAGCCCAGCCCCCAGCGTAAGTCCACCACCCGCCCTCTACCAACGTGCGTCATGGTCGATGCTCCAGTGTTAACCGTGCCATGGATGCAGGAGAGGAGCAGCACCAAAGGGAGCCACAAAGGGCTTCTCCGATCGTGCCGCCCCCATTGACTACACCGCCCCAAGGGGCGTCCCCGGCAAGGACACCAAGCACCGAGGCCGTGCACCTGGAGGAGGGGGAGGAGAACGCGGGCGCCGGTGGCTTTGCCTCGACGCTGGACCTTGGCGGAGAAGGGGCTTCCGCCCCTTGGCTCGGCACGGGTAGGCTACTCGCCCTTCTCTTCTGTTTGCATTCATATTTTCCTCACCGGCTTTCGATCTTGGCTTCACCCCTGTCTCTTTCTTGGTGTCCAGGCCCCTCCTCAGAGGACATCGACACCACCATCAAGGACGTCGCCGCGGAGGCTGCCACGGAGGCGGAGAAGATTGCTGCCGAGAAGAGTGCCAGGGGCGCCGCCGAGGATGCCGCCAGGGAGCCCGCCGAAGAGCCCGGCAAGGGGCCTGCCGAGGGAGCCGGCAAGGCCACTACCGAGGAGGGGGCGTTTGGTGACCTGCCCTCCTCCTCCGCTGCTTCGGGCTTTGGCAGGTACTTGAGGGTCAGCGACGACCTTTTTGTCCATCTTCTTGGCGCGTCGAGGACCAGGGCTCCCTTCAAGGGAGAGGCGTCGTTTGACGAGGAGGTGCTCGCCACCGCCGGGCACGAGGTTGTTGACTAGCCGGGCGTTTGTGGCGCCGCCTCCCAAGAGGAGAAGTTGCTCAAAGCCATGGGCGCCAGCTTCCGGAAGCTCCAGGCACTCCACCGCGCTCGCCTGGACAAGGCCGAGTCCAAGACGACAGTGGTGGAGAAGATGGAGGAGGACTTCGGGGGGTGCGGTGCCGAGGCGCAGGACTGGTTCCGCCAGGCTCGGGACGAGCTGAAGGCCGCCCAGGGTGACCTGGACAACCGTGAGGTGGAGCTCACCCTGAAGCTGGCCAACATCGAGAAGGCCCAGGAGACGGCGAAGAGGCTGGTCGATGAAGCCATAGCCGTCCGGTCCCAGCATGAGGCCTCCCTAAAGACCCAGGTGGAGGACCTTGCCGAGCGCGAGGAGAAGCTTGCCGCCACGCTCCGCGGCAAGGACGAGGAGGTGGGCAAGCTTGTCCTGTAGCGGACCCAAGAGCTGGAGCGGAGGCATCAGGAGGCACTCAACACCCTGGCTCAGGCCCATGCCGGCAAGGTGAAGGAGCTGGAGGAGCAAGCTCTGAAGCTGGCCCAGGAGAAGCATACACTCAACGGCACCCTGACAGTGGCGCAGGGCGAGATCATCGGCAAGTCTGGAGAGATCTCCGAAGCTAACGCCTCCATCAAAGATCTCAAGCTGAAGCTAGGAGAGCTCGAGGAGATGCTGTCGGGGGCCTTGACCCGGGAGGGACTCCTGACAAAGGTGCCGGAGACGGAGAAGCAACTGCTGAGGAAGGAGACCGCCAACCTCAAGGATCACAAGGCGGGCAAGAAACGCTGGCTCGGGCACCTTGCCACCATCACAAACTCGGCCACCGACCAGCTGGCCATCATGGGGATGCCGGAGATGGGGTATGCCCCAGAAGCGAGCCTGAGCCCCAACGCCAACCTGACCATATACTTCGAGAAGGTCGACGGCGCGCTAGAGCGGCTTCACTCCGACTGGGTGGCGTCCCTGGCCAAGGAATCCCGGATACTCTACCGGGGGACCATGACCAGGGAGCTCACCAAGATCGCGTATTGGCACCCCGACCTCGACTTTGGAGCTGTGCTGAAGAGCTTGCCGGAGGGTGTCGGCACCGTGGCGCTCAATGAGCGTGTCCAGCCCATCCTCAGCCGCATCAACAAAATCAAGAGGGTGGAGGGCCACCGCCAGGACTAGGCATCCCGTTCTCCGTCGCCGCTGCAGGTTCATGACCAAGACAAGGCTATCTTTAGTTAGAACCGCGGCGGCAATTTGTGTAATATAACTCTGTGATGCTCCTGAAACTATGCATGTTGTTTTCTTGTTTGGTTTTCCTTTGTATGTCCACCCCACATCAACTGGGTAAGCTTGCCATCACGTAAACCCAGGGCGGTGCTTTGAGGACGGATCCTCATTATCCTGCCGGGTGTGGTTGTCGCTCGACGAAGCACCTTACCGCCCTTGGCGCGGCTGCTTGGTCTGTCGAGATTGACTCGAGTCAGAACTGAGAGCGTTGTTGTTGGCGAAAGCTTACTCTGCCGCTCTCGACGCGGCCGCTTGAACCGTTGAGCGGACTCGAAACGGAACAAGGGTGTTGCCGATTGCAGGAGGGCCCCTCTGCGTACAGGCTTTCCATACAAAGGCCGAACCGTTGAGGAGACAAGCTCAAAATTCAGAATGACTTAGCTCTCTCGTTGCCGCCTCGGCATCCTTCGTGTCACGGGCGGTGTCGCCTTCTTGGTCGCCTCCTCCGCAGGAGCCGTGGCGATGGAGAACAGCCAGGTCGACCGCTAGGCCATATTCTCACAATAGCGAGCCCCCTACCTGGCGCGCCAAAGATGTCGGTGGGAAACGACACCTATGGGATCACTGGAATCCCTTCTACGGTTGTGGGGCGCGGGTATCGTGAGGAGAGCAGGACTAGTAGATGACACAAAGGGATTTACCCAAGCGCGGGTATATTAGTGTTCTTGTGCTCTCGAACTAGCTCTGGGTGCTGTGGACTTCAAAAGAGCCGAATCCCCACTCCGTGTGCCATGGGCCTCCTTTTATAGGCGAAAGGGCTGCCACATTGGCACACAGGAGGTGGAAAGTGCTACAGCATTGCGAGGTTATCACTAGTATTACAGGACAAGACGCATTCAATGCGAGGCTTAGGTGTCCCTTCGCTTTATTGGGGACGGGGGTGAGGCCCGTCACGTCCGTCGCCGCCCCCCCTCGCTTTGACACGCGCCCTGGCCAGTGATGCATGCGGTGCCATGTAGGCAGGCAGGCAGCTGAGGTGGAGCGATAGTGGAGCCTTCACGAAGGTTTGCATGCTGCCATGTAGGTGCTTGCCCAGCTGGCTGGGCTGGCAGCTGCGTGCGAATGACGGTGAGGATTTGGCTGGTGCGGGCCTGGCAGTGGCCTTGCTGGTGCGCTTGGCGAGGGTCTTGTCGGGTGACCTGACAAGGGTCTTGCCGTGCGGCCCGGCAAGGGTCTTGCTGTGGCGCGCTGGCTTCCCCGTCAAGAATCTTGCCCGGGGTCTTGTGGGTTTCTTCGGTGAGGATGGTTGCCTTCCTATCCTCTTTTGATCTTGAGCATTCTATGTCTTCACAAAGATCTGCATGCCACCACGGAGGTGCCTCCCGAGCCTTGTTCCAATGCATCTATTTAGCGTTGGTGGGCTCAAGGGTGGCTCGCTCGGTTGGCGTGGGCGAGCTGCCCCGGCAAGGGCCTTGCTGGGGCTGCTGAGGCTGCCTCGGCAAGGGTCCTTGCCGGGGGAACTTGCTACACCTATCCGATCTTTGTGTCCTTGATCCTTGTTGTTGCTTTGTTTGTCCTTGTGGCCTAGGCTTCTCTCCGGCTTCCCTTTCCTGCCGTGTCTGTGCGTGACCGTGGCGGGAGGCTCTGACTGTTCGTGCACAAGTAAAGGGGTCAAAAGCAAAGCCCCTACTTTTGTACACCGACAGAGGGGTTCTCGCCCCTCCCATGCCATGGGAGCCAAGGACCAGAGGGGAAACCCTTCTCCCATCTAGGGAGGAGGTCAAGGAAGAAGAATAAGAAGGGGGGAGGGCTCTCTCCCCCTTGCTTCCGGTGGCGCCGGAACGCTGCCAGGGGCCATCATCATCACCGCGATCTACACCAACACCTCCGCCGTATTCACCAACATCTCCATCACCTTCCCCCATCTATATTCAGCAGTCCACTCTCCCGCATCCCAATGTACCCTCTACTTGTACATGGTGCTTTATGCTTCATATTATTATCCAATGATGTGTTGCCATCCTATGATGTGTGAGTAGATTTTCGTTGTCCTACCGGTGATTGATGAATTGCTATGATTGGTTTGAGTTGCATGTTTTATTATTGGTGCTGTCCTATTGTGCCCTCCGTGTCGTGCAAGCATGAGGGATCCCCCCTGTAGGGTTTGCAATATGTTCATGATTTGCTTATGGTGGGTGGCGTGAGTGACAGAAGCACAGACCCGAGTAAGTAGGTTGTTTGCGTATGGGATAAAGGGGACTTGATACTTTAATTCTATGGTTGGGTTTTACCTTAATGAATCTTTAGTAGTTGCAGATGCTTGCTAGAGTTCCAATCATAAGTACATATGATCCAAGTAGAGAAAGTATGTTAGCTTATGCCTTTCCCTCAAATAGAATTGCAATAGTGATTACCGGTCTAGTAACATAGTCAATTGCCTAGGGACAATTCCACAACTCCTACCACCACTTTTCCACACTCGCTATATTTACTTTATTGCTTATTTATATAAACAACCCCTAGCTTTTATTTACGTGCTCTTTATTATCTTGCAAACTTATCCAACATACCTACAAAGTACTTCTAGTTTCATACTGGTTCTAGGTAAAGCAAACGTCAAGCGTGCGTAGAGTTGTATCAGTGGTCGATAGAACTTGAGGGAATATTTATTCTACCTTTAGCTCCTCGTTGGGTTCGACACTCTTACTTATCGAAAACTGTTGCGATCCCCTACACTTGTGGGTTATCAAGACCTTTTTCTGGCGCTGTTGCCCGGGAGTCATAGCGTGGGGTGAATATTTTCGTGTGTGCTTGTTTGCTTTATCACTAAGTAATGTTTATTTGCTGTTCTAAGTTGTTCTCTATCTTTAGTTATGGATATGGAACACGAAATAACAAAAAAATTAGGTGTACTTGCTACTCATGGAGATGGGGTAACTCCTAAAACCCTCGATTCTCACTTTGTGGAAGATATTAAGTACTACTTTGATAATCCTGAGAAAACCCCATTCAACTTTATAATGGGAGACACGTTGGATCAACATGAATACTTTAGGGATTATCGCTTGACCCAAGAAGGGAAACTATTCTGGGATCAATTTATTATGTTGCGTTGGTATGCTCGGGATCTATGCTTGAGATATGATATTACTTGTTACTCTAGGATGAAGGCTCCACACCTTTCCTTTTCATGCAAATTTAATGATGATAAAACCTTGGCTTCTTATGCTAATGGTATACATGATTACTATGATGTTGAACAAATTGAAGAATTTGTTGCTTTTAAGGCTGCTTATGAAATTGAATCTTTGTTTGAAAATTATGAAGCTTTAGATGATCATGTTTATAGGCCTGAAAATCTTGCTATACTTAGATATTGCCATGAAAATTATGAATACAATTACTATATTAATGCATTTATTGAGAAAGTCTCCGCTGTCCAAGAAGAGACTAATATTTTGCAGGAAGCTATGGAAGAAGAAATTGATGAAACTGTGAGCTCATTGGATGAAAAAGATGATGAGGAGAGCGAAGAACAAAAGGAGGAAGAGCAGATTGATCACCCGTGCCCACCTTCTAATGAGAGTAACTCTTCAACTCATACATTGTTTAATTCCCCTTCGTGCTTACCAAAGGATTGTTTCTATGATGATTGCTATGATGCTTTGAATTTGTTTGAAATATCCCTTTTTGATGATGCTTGCTATGCTTCTGGCCAAGATGCCAATATGAATTATGCTTATGGAGATGAACTTGCTATAGTTCCTTATGTTAAACATGAAATTGTTGCTATTGCACCCACGCATGATAGTCCTATCATCTTATTGAATTCTCCAAACTACACTATATCGGAGAAGTTTGTGCTTATTAAGAATTATGTTGATGGGTTGCATTTTACCGTTGCACATGATGATTTTGATAGATATAATATGCATGTTCTTGCTGCTCCTACTTGCAATTATTATTAGAGAGGAACTACATCTCCGCCTCTCTATGTTTCCAATGCGATAGAATTGCAAGAAACTGATTATACTATGCATTGGCCTTTACTATGTGTGCATGAATTGTTCTTTTTTGACATGCCAATGCATAGGAAGAGAGTTAGACTTCATTGTTGCATGATATATGTTACTTTGTGCTCACTACTAAATTACAAATCATTGTTAATTAAAATTGTCTTTGATATACCTTGGGATCCGGGTGGATCCATTACTTGAGCAATATATGCCTAGGTTAATGGATTTAAAGAAAGTGCTGCCAGGGAGACAACCCAGAAGTTTTAGAGAGTCATTTATTTCTGCTGAGTGCTTTTATATAGTTTAAAAACAAAAAAAAATAAAGAGAGGAAACCTAAAAACTTTTCAAAAAGGAAAGTGAAAGTGAGAGAGACAAGCATTGTTGAAGTGGGAGAGCTCCTTGAACTTTGTTCATGCTCACGAAAACTTTGTGAATCTTAATTACAGAAACTTTTCATGAAAAATAATTATCCCCTTGTACAATTCCATTGTATTATGAAAATGATGTGCCAATGTTTGCCTTTAGGATGTTTACAATGCTTGTTGGTATGTACGGTGCATGACAGAAACTTTCACTGTAGTGCTCGATTTTACATTTTTAACTGGAATGTCAAATGGTTATGATTCCTTTTGAAATATCTTGATGTACAACTTTTTTATTTTTCCTAATTTCTGTAGAATTTTTGGGGTACCATAAGTATGGTGAATTTTCATATTTCTACAGATTGTTCCGTTTTTGACAGATTATGTTTTTGATGCATAGTTTGCTTGTTTTGATGAATCTATCAATTTATATCAGTGGATTAAGCCATGGAAAAGTTATATTACAGTAGACACAATGCAAGAACAAAATATGAATTGGTTTTCAACAGTACTTAGAGTAGTGATTTGCTTTATTATACTAATGGATCTTACCGAGTTTTCTGTTGAAGTTTTGTGTGGATGAAGTGTCTAATCGAGGAGGTTTCGATATGAGGAAAAGGAACAGAGGCAAGAGATCAAGCTTGGGGATTCCCAAGGCACCCCAAGTAAATATTCAAGGAGACTCAAGCGCCTAAGCTTGGGGATGCCCTGGAAGGCATCCCCTCTTTCTTCAACAAGTATCAGTATGTTTTCGGATTCGTTTCGTTCATGCATTATGTGCAAGTCTTGGAGCGTCTTTTGCATTTAGTTTTCATTTTTCTTTTATGCACCATGCTGGTATGAGATAGTCCTTGGTTGATTTATATAATTCTCATTGCACTTCATTTAAATCTTTTGAGTATGGCTTTATAGAATGCTTCATGTGCTTCACGTATATCGTTTGAAGTTTGGATTGCCTGTTTCTCTTCACATAGAAAACCACCATTTGTAGAATGCTCTTTTGCTTCATTTATATTTGTTAGAGCGTGGGCACATCTTTTGTAGAAAGAATTAAACTCTCTTGCTTCATTTATATCAATTTAGAGAGATGACATGAATTGTTCATTCACATGGTTAGTCATAAAATCCTACATAAACTTGTAGATCGTTGAATATGATATGTTTGACTCCTTGCAATAGTTTTGCGATATAAAGGTGGTGATATTAGAGTCATGCTAGTGGGTGGTTGTGTATTGTAGATACACTTGTGTTGAGGTTTGCAAGTCCCGTAGCATGCACGTATGGTAACCGTTGTGTGACAAATTTGAAGCATGGGGTGTTTCTTTGATTGTCTTCCTTATGAGTGGCAGTCAGGGACGAGCGATGGTCTTTTCCTACCAATATATCCCCCTATGGGCATGCGTAGTAGTACTTTTCTTTGAGGGCTAATAAACTTTTGCAATAAGTATATGAGTTCTTTATGACTAATGTGAGTCCATGGATTATATGCACTTTTACCTTTCCATCATTGCTAGCCTCTTCGGTACCGTGCATTGCCCTTTCTCACCTCGAGAGTTGGTGCAAACTTCGCCGGTGCATCCAAACCCCGTGATATGATACGCTCTATCACACATAAGCCTCCTTATATCTTCCTCAAAACAGCCACCATACCTACCTATCATGGCATTTCCATAGCCATTCCGAGATATATTGCCATGCAACTTCCATCATCATCATATACATGACTTGAGCATTTATTGTCATATTTCTTTGCATGATTGTAAGATAGCTAGCATGATGTTTTCATGGCTTGTCCGTTTTTGGATGTCATTGCTACGCTAGATCATTGCACATCTCGGTACACCGCCAGAAGCATTCATATAGAGTCATATATTTGTTCTAGTATCAAGTTGTAATATTGAGTTGTAAGTAAATAAAAGTGTGATGATCATCATTATAGAGCATTGCCCCATAAAAAAAGAAAAAAAAGAAAAAAGGGGAAAGGCCAAAGAAGCCTAACTAAAAAAGGGGGCCAAAGAAGCCCACCAAAAGAAAAAGAAAAAAAGAAAAAAAAAGAAAAAAGATAAAAGAAAAAGAAAAGGGGCAATGTTACTATCCTTTTTCTACACTTGTGCTTCAAAGTAGCACCATGTTCTTCATACAGAGAGTCTCTTATGTTGTCACTTTCATATACTAGTGGGAATTTTTCATTATAGAACTTGGCTTGTATATCCCAACGATGGGCTTCCTCAAATGCCCTAGGTCTTCATGAGCAAGCAAGTTGGATGCACACCCACTTAGTTTTTAGTTTGAGCTTTCATACACTTATAGCTCTAGTGCATCCGTTGCATGGGAATCCCTACTCCTCGTATTGACATCAATTGATGGGCATCTCCATAGCCCATTATTAGCCAGGTCGATGTGAGACTTTCTCCTTTTTTGTCTTATCCATATAAACCTCCACCATTATATTCTATTCCACCTATAGTGCTATATCCATGGCTTGCACTCATGTATTGCGTGAGGGTTGAAAAAGCTGAAGCGCGTTAACAAGTATGAACCAATTGCTTGGCTCGGCATCGGGGTTGTGCATGATGGGAGCATATTGTGTGACGAAGATGAAGCATGGCCAAGCTGTATGATTTTGTAGGGATAAGCTTGCTTTGGCCTTGTTGTTTTGAAAAGACATGATTGCTTTATTGGTATGCTCGAAGTATTATTGTTTTTTATGTCAAATGATAGACTATTGCTTTGAATCACTCGTGTCTTAATATTTATGCCATGATTAGATATTTGATCAAGATTATGCTAGGTAGCATTCCACATCAAAAAATTTCTTTTTATCATTTACCTACTTGAGGACGAGCATGAATTAAGCTTGGGGATGCTGATACGTCTCCGTCGTATCTATAATTTTTGATTGTTCCATGCCAATATTCTTCAAATTTCATATACTTTTGGCAACTTTTTATACTATTTTTGGGACTAACATATTGATCTAGTGCCCAGTGCCAGTTCTTGTTTGTTGCATGTTTTATATTTCGCAGAAAACCAATATCAAACGGAGTCCAAATGGGATAAAAACGGACAGAGAATTATTTTGGAATATTTGGGATTTTTCGAAGGAAGAATCAACGCGAAACAGTGTCTGAGGTGGCCACGAGACAGGGGGGCGTGCCCACACCCCCTGGGCGCGCCTGGCACTCTCGTGGGCCGCCTGTAAGGCGGTTAATGCTCTTGTTTTGTCGCAAGAAAGCTAATTTTATGAGAAAAATCTGGGCGAAAGATTCAGCCCAATCGGAGTTACGGATCTCCGGATATTAAAGAAACGGTGAAGGGGTAGAATCCGAGAACGCGGAAATAGAGAGATAGATCAAATCTCGGAGGGGCTCTCGCCCCTCCCAAGCCATGGGAGCCAAGTACCAGAGGGGAAACCCTTCTCCCATCTAGGGAGGAGGTCAAGGAAGAAGAAGAAGAAGGGGGGTTCTCTCCCCCTTTCTTCCGGTGGTGCTGGAACGCTACCGGGGGCCATCATCATCACCGCGGTCTACACCAACACCTCCGGTGTCTTCACTAACATCTCCATCACCTTCCCCCATCTATATTCAGAGGTCCACTCTCCCACATCCCGCTGTACCCTCTACTTGAACATGGTGCTTTATGCTTTATATTATTATCCAATGATGTGTTGCCATCCTATGATGTCTGAGTAGATTTTCGTTGTCCTACCGGTGATTGATGAATTGCTATGATTGGTTTGAGTTGCATGTTTTATTATTGGTGCTGTCCTATTGTTCTCTCTGTGTCGCACAAGCATGAGGGATCCCCACTATAGGGTTTGCAATATGTTCATAATTTGCTTATGGTGGGTGGCGTGAGTGACAGAAGCACAAACCCGAGTAAGTAGGTTGTTTGCATATGGGATAAAGGGGACTTGATACTTTAATGCTATGGTTGGGTTTTACCTTAATGAATCTTTAGTAGTTGCGGATGCTTGCTAGAGTTCCAATCATAAGTGCATGTGATCCAAGTAGCGAAAGTATGTTAGCTTATGCCTCTCCCTCAAATAGAAGTGTAATAGTGATTACGGTCTACTAACATAGTCAATTGCCTAGGGAAAATTCCACAACTCCTACCACCACTTTTCCACACTCACTATATTTACTTTATTGCTTCTTGGTCTAAACAGCCCCTAGCTTTTATTTACATGCTCTTTATTATCTTGCAAACTTATCCAACAACACCTACAAAGTACTTCTAGTTTCATACTTGTTCTAGGTAAAGCAAACGTCAAGCGTGCGTAGAGTTGTATCGGTGGTCGATAGAACTTGAGGGAATATTTATTCTACCTTTAGCTCCTCGTTGGGTTCGACACTCTTACTTATCGAAAACTGTTGCTATCCCCTACACTTGTGGGTTATCAATAGTCATGACGAGCAAATCTTGCTTGCGCTTTTCAAGGAAGCATTGCAGCAGTATTGGTGTTACCTGAGGAAATCACACTTCGATGGCAAGTCTATAAATGAATTTCTGGTGAAGTCTCCTGTGCTAAATTTAGAAGACATTGAATGGAAAAACCTTGTTATGCACTGGTCTCGTTCCCGGGATGAGGTACTGTCAATGATATCGCATGAGAATTTGAACTTCTACTTTTCCGCATGTGCCTTACGGATCTTTTTTGCAGGAAATCTGCTCGAAGAAGAATTCCGGTTTGAAAAGAACGACGGGATATCGCAAATATGCTGCCCACTGCTTTGCTCTTGTTAATACCTTTTGTCCTGTATCACTATACTTGCGTACATACCTGGTTCATTATGTGATAGCAGTATGCATGATAGCTTTCTTATCAATTGTTTGCTCCAAATTTTCTGATCTGTATGAATGTTTATAGTAGTGTAGAATATATCCAATGCCAATGAATTTTTTTTAGCTCTGCATTGTTCTTGTAAGTACCTGTTGTCCTTTATCAGTGTACTTATATTGACATGTAGTTGTTCATGTACCATCACTCTGCAGCTTATTTTCCTTTGCCCTCCATTTTCTACACATCATATCTATATTTACTCTTACCATAAGGTTGGATAACACCCGATGGTAGTGAAGAAGTTTAGCTCTTCATTGCTCTTGGCTATACCTTTTGCCTGTATCGCCGTACTTACATTTATAGCTACTTGGTTATGTAGCATCACTCTTCATCTTATCTTAAATATACTCTATTTTTTCTTATATTATCACATCTATATTTACTATTAACAAAATGTAGAATAAAGGCAATGCTTATGAAGAAGATTTTGTGGTAAACTTCTTGTATTGCCCCCCCCCCCCCGATCGGCATGGACAAGGGCTTTATAGAGCCTGTTGAGGGAGTCCTAGATAAGGGGGTATTCGGACAGCCGGACTATATGCTTTGGCCGGACTGTTGGACTATGAAGATACAAGATTGAAGACTTTGTCCTGTGTCCGGATGGGACTCTCCTTGGCGTGGATGGCAAGCTTGGTGATTCGGATGTAGATCCCCTTCTTTGTAACCGACTCTCTGTAGCCCTAGCCCCCTCCGGTGTCTATATAAACCGGAGGGTTTAGTCCATATGACACAACAACAATCATACCATAGGCTAGCTTCTAGGGTTTAGCCTCTCTGATCTCGTGGTAGATCAACTCTTGTAATACTCATATCATCAAGATCAATCAAGCAGGAAGTAGGGTATTACCTACATCGAGAGGGCCTGAACCTGGGTAAACACCGTGTCCCCAGTCTCCTATTACCATTAGCCTTAGATGCACAGTTCGGGACCCCCTACTCGAGATCCGCCGATTTTGACACCAACATTGGTGCTTTCATTGAGAGTTCATCTGTGTCGTCGCAGTAAGGCTTGATGGCCCACCTCGTTGTCAGGGACAACATCACCTCTGAAGGAGCGCTAGCCCAAGGCCAAACTCTCCGTCTGGGCGGCTTCGTCATGACCGCCCGATCGGCTGTCGCGCCGATAATGACTTCTCAGGTCATCAAAAACAGCCTCCACGTTAGTTCGGAACTCGCCGAATGGATGAATCCAATGGAGCTCTCTTCCCTTAATGAGCTCTTGGATCGCATCGCCGCCCTAGGCGGCGCTACGGTCTATGATCGGATCGGGATTAAACCCGACCAAAGGGAGATTTATTCTCCGCCGGTCACCCACGAGATCTCGGTAGCGGAGGAGCATCATACGGATTCTCCCTTTATTTTGAGGATGAACTGTGTCCGGATTTCTGAGCTCTCTGAGCCGGACACCCGCTCGCGGGAGGACACGACCCAAACCCCGAACTTAGGATCGGGCGACAGGTCAAACGAATTGGGGAGCATCCCAGAGATCGAGCCGTTAAGCTCGAGAACTTCCTTGCCCCTGGGTCTCAGATTGGGTCAGGATTCGGATTCAAAACCACCCACCCACCCAGATTTATTCAATATTCAACAAATCAGACAAGAGCCACAAGAGACAGTACATCATTACTGGGCCAGATTTCTCCTTGTGTTAAACATGGTTAAGGACTATCGCGAGGAAGACGCAATCTCCCTCTTCTGCAACAATTGCACGGACAAAGGGATCCTCAACGCTATAAGTCGCCGTGACATAGTACACTTTGCTGACTTAGCGGCCATAGTGCAGAAGTACTGCGCGATGGAAAGCGCCTGGAAAACCCAAACAAACTTCTGGGACAACCCAGCTCTCACTAAACCCTTTGTCCGATCTAAAAGGGCAAGCTCTCGTAAGTTACCCGATTCAATTACCAAAAAAACCAAAGCCTGATACAAGGCGCGGAACCGTATTGGAAGAATGGTTGAGTGGAGCGTGGAAAATTCACACCACACTGGATACTACACCAACTCATAGCCTTAGGGCATGTTGGATACTCCAGCAGGTAGCAAAGAGCGGCGAGGATCTCCTCTTAAACCATACAGCGGAACAACAACCCGCTGGAAACAACAATACGGTATTTACAGTCTTCGAGACTTTCGCCTCAAATAATAGGCGCAAGCAAGCTCAGTGCAGCCTCGCCGAAGTTTGCCAGATGGCAACAATAAACCCATGGAACGACACAGCTATAACCTACAATGCCAGTGACGAACCTCAGTTCCGAATAGTCCGAGCACCAGCCGCTTTGGTCCTTAGTCCAATCGTGGACGGCTTCAGGCTCACTAAAGTGCTCATGGACGGCGGAAGCGGGCTAAACCTCATCTACGAGGAAACCCTTAACAAGATGGAAATTGACAGGAACCGCATTGAGCAAAGTAGCACAACCTTCAGGGGAATCATCCCTAGTCGGGAGCCACGATGCGCGGGAAGAATCACACTGGATGTGGTATTCGGCATGCCAGAGAATTACAGGTCCGAAGAAATTACATTCCAAGTGGCCCCGTTTAGCAGCGGATACCACGCCCTCTTGGGGCGAGACGCATTCAGGAGTTTCCAGGCTATACCCCACTACAGGTACATGAAGCTCAAAATGCCCAGGCCCAATGGAATCATCACTCTAGCTAGTGATCTGGACATCACACTCCACGCTGAAAATAAAACCGCTGCCCTTGCCCTGGAAGCATTATCAGAAGCCCTCGCGGCCAAAGAACTAACAACGCTGCGAGCAACTGTGGACAGAGACGACGTGATACTCGACAAGCGACCTAAATCCACCTCCTTCAAACCTGCAGACGAGATAGTCAAATTCCAGGTCCACCCAACGGACCCTACAAACACAGCTTCCATTGGGACACAGTTGAGCCCCACAATAGACGCCGCACTGCGAGATTTCCTGCATGAGAATTGGGATATCTTCGCCTGGCACCCTTCAGACATGCCGGGCATCCCACACAGGCTGGCCGAACACAGCCTCAATATACTGAAAGGATACAACCCAGTCAAGCAGACTCTTAGGCGCTTCTCAGAGCCTAAGTGGCAAGCGATGGCAGAGGAGCTAGCCAAGCTACTCAAGGCCGGATTCATCAGAGACATCAAACATCCGGATTGGCTAGCAAACTTGGTAATGGTACCAAAGAAGGACAAGTCCTGGCGCTTATGTGTCGATTTCAAGGACCTCAATAAAGCTTGACCTAAGGATCCCTTCCCCCTCCCCCACATTGACCAAATCATCGACGCCACAGCAGGACATGACTCATTGTGCTTCCTCGACGCATACTCCGGATACCATCAGATCAAGATGGCGGAGTCCGACCAGCCGCAACGGCCTTCACTACACCATACGGCCCCTTCTCTTTTAACACCATGCCTTCCGGTCTCAAAAACGCCGGCGCAACCTATCAACGCATGATTCAGACATGCCTGGAAAAACAAATCGGCAAGACAGTAGAGGCCTATGTAGACGACATGGTCATCAAAACAAGACACATTGAAACTTTAATAGACGACTTGAGGCTTACGTTCGACAACCTCCGAACATACGACATCAAGCTCAACCCGGAGAAATGTGCCTTTGGGGTACCCTCCGGGAAATTACTCGGCTCCATCGTTTCCAATAGAGGAATTGAAGCAAATCCCGCAAAAATCCGAGCTCTATCATAGTTGGCTATCCCAACAGACCCCAAGCAGATCTAGAAACTAACTGGATGTGTGGTTGCCTTAAGCCGATTTATCTCCCGCTTAGGAGAAAAGGCACTACCTCTGTATCGCCTTCTTCGACACACCGAACACTTCAAGTGGACGGATGCGGCCACGGCCGGACTGGAAGAAATAAAGTCACTCTTGGCCACAAACCCAGTCCTGACCACGCCAAACATTGGCGAACCCATGCTATTAAACATAGCCGCAACAAACAAAGTTGTGAGCGCAGTGCTCGTCGTCGAACAAGAGGTAGACGGACACAAGCTCCCGCTCCAAAAGCCAGTATACTACATGTCCACTGTCCTCAGTCCATGCAAATCTCGGTACCCACACTATCAAACGATAGCATACGCGGTCTTCATGGCATCCCGGAAACTACAACACTACTTTCAAGAGTGTTCGATCACGGTGGCCTCCGAAGTACCACTCAATGACATAATAAATAACTGCGACGCAACAGGCCGAATTGCTAAATGGGCTATTGAGCTCCTCCCGTTCAACATAACATACAAACCACGGCGGGCCATTAAGTTGCAAGTACTAGCCGACTTCGTCGCCGAATGGACAGAAGCCGACTCCCTAAAGAGTACGGCGCGTACTCAAATTGGATCATGCATTTCGACGGCTCTAAAATGCTGGCCGGATTGGGAGCGGGTGTTGTCCTGACATCCCCAACCGGAGACACGGTCCAATACGTACTCCAAATATTATACACAGACTCCAACAATGCAGCCGAATACGAGGCTCTGTTGCATGGTCTTCGGATGGCAGTCTCCATGGGCATCCAATGCCTCGAAGTGCGCGGGGACTCGAACCTCGCAATATCTCAGGTAAATGGAGACTTTGATGCCAAGGACCCGAAAATGGCGGCTTATCGCAATGCCGTCCTCAAAATGTTAGCTCGGTTCGAGGGGCTCGAATTCCACCATGTGGTCAGAGAAAATAATCAAGCGGCCGATATCCTCGCCCGCATCGGTGCTAAACGCGACCCCATCCCACCCAATATCTTCTTAGAAAGGCTGTTCAAGCCGTCCGGCACTACTAGTCCGGCTCCGAACACAACCCCAGTTTCTGAACCATCTGACGTAATCGGAGGCTCTGCCACTAAAATAACACCTTCGGCCCACAAAATAATGCTTGTCATCGCCCCATGGACCGAGCCCTTCTTGGCCTACCTAAATAGGCAAGAGCTCCCCGAGGACCAAAATGAGGCATGTTGTATTGTGTGACGCTCTAAGGCCTACAAAGTCCATGAAGGAGAGCTCTACAAGAAGAGCACCACCGGAGTGCTCCAATGATGCATCTCCGAAGAGGAAGGGCGGCAGCTCTTAGCCAAAATCCATTCCGGACTAGGCGGGCACCACGCGACAGCCCGAGCACTTGTAAGCAAGGCCTTCCGGACAGGTTTTTACTGGCCGATGGCCCGGGCAGACGCACAGGACCTTGTCCAACATTGCATTTGTTGTCAGCTATTTGCCAATTAGAGCCATATGCCCCCTACCGCTCTCCAAACAATCCCCATAACTTGGCCCTTCGCGGTCTGGGGGCTGGATATGGTGGGACCCTTAAAGGGGGAAGCCATAAGAAAAAATACTTATTGGTCATGGTGGACAAGTTCACCAATTGGATAGAAGCCAAACCAGTTAAAACGGCCGAATCTGGACTAGTGATAGACTTCATATCAAGGGTTGTACACCGTTACGGTGCCCCCCACAGCATCATCACTAACAATGGCTCGAATTTTACAGCCGATGAGGTGAAAACCTGGTGCGGCAAAATGGGCATTAAGCTCGACTATGCCTCTGTCTATCACCCCCAAACAAACGGTCAAGTCAAACGTGCAAATGGTCTTATCATGAGCGGCATTAAACCCAGACTAGTGCGATCCTTGAAGGAATCAGACACACATTCGGTCGAGGAACTCGACTCCGTACTCTGGGGGCTGCGGACCACGCCGAATCGTACCACCGGATACACACCATTTTTTATGGTGTACGGCGCAGAAGCAGTGCTGCCCTGCGACATAATCCATGACTCACCTCGCGTGCGCATGTATGAAGAGAAGGAAGTCGAGCTAGATCCACAGGACAACTTAGATGCTTTGGAAGAGGAGCGTGATGTCGCTAAAGCCCGTTCGGCATTCTATCAGCAATAGGCTCGAAGGTATCAAAGCAGAGAAGTATTGGCCAAAACTTATAACATTGGAGAACTCGTTCTACGCCTCCCCGTGAAGAAGAAGGACAAGCTCAAACCCAAGTCAGAGGGTCCCTTCATCATTGATAAAGTTCTCACCGGAGGGGCGTACCATCTGCGCAGTGCATCTGATAACAGACTCGAGCCGAACCCATGGAACGCGGCCAGACTCCGAAGATTCTACGCCTAGTGCTGAACTCAGTGTTTGTCTCCTTAACTCCGCCTCTTCAATTATGTTCTCTTTCTTCCTTTCTCGCCATCTTTTTCCTTTTAACATACAGCCTTAAAACTGTACGGATGCCCTGATCACTCCGGCCGCACTATGCATGCACACTATACTTGGGGGCTTCCTATTCGGAAGCTAAATATAACTACTTTAATGGCTCCTTGATAGCCACATATGCATTTTTCTTTCCATATGTTCCTTTTCTTCACCATTATATGCATCGATATGACTTAAGTTTTGTCCATGCTGGGTTGCCTGGCTCTTGTATTTATGCCCTACGTTCCCGTTAATTCGGCTAGGGCATAAGGGGAGCACCTCTGTGATTGTTACTGCCGGTTGAGCCGGATGTGTACCTCAGACTAGGTGAAGCTGAAAGCTAGCGTTCTTAAGGGAATATTCGGTCGGTGAACAAAAGATGTTCTCGTTCATTACAACGTAAATACCCAGATGTTTTGTTTCCTGCGCTTCTGTTCGCAGTTCGGACATGCACATCGATGCATGCGCACCCAGAGAAAGGAACCCCTAACGGAACTATTCTGTCTGGAAGATGTTTCTTACTATCCATGTAATATAACATAACTAGTTGGGTACTTGTCTGTTCAAGCACTTATGACCCCTACGCCTGGTTTCCACGCATACCCCGATTTTTCATAACTATGCGGGTATTCGGACACACCCCGGATTGTCGGGTCCGGGGGCTGAAGCGAAAAGGTCCACTATGACAAAGGATTTTCAATCCGGCTAGGGAGTACATAAGCCCATTCAAATTACATAGTCATTTAGAATGGCTGTACTCTTCCTCTATACCATCCAACAGGTTGTCTAGCTTACAATCCTGTTAGGAATACTTTGCAGCTAACGCTACTTGGTCATATACCAGACTAACGAGTATCTCTTGTCCATCTGACTCCACCGGTCCGACTTCGGCCATATGGTTCGGGTCAGCCTTGGCGTACCGTGTCTTCACCATGGCCCAAGCTTCTCTCGCACCTTGCCGGCAAGCTGATATCTTCCACAACCTAAAGCTCCGCCGTGCTCCTTTGAGCATCTCTACAAGTTCGCTCATGCCTCCTAGCAGGGAAGCGGATGGACACAAGGCCTGGGCAATACCCTGCATCACCTGCCGAGCTCGTTCATGCAGTTGTGAAAGATCTTGCAGCATATCGCCTGCGGATCCAGGCATCTCCTCTCTGGGACGGCCCATCAACATACCCGCAGACACAACTCTGATAATTCGCTTCCTCGCCGAACTGTTTTGTAGCTCGTTTAAAGCACTTACTGTAAATGCCGCGTCGAAGCCTGTTGTTCTCCTTCACGGAGTCCACGAGCTGAGCCCGAACATCATTCAACTCGACGCTCATTCGAATATTAGCATCTTGGAGCTTATTTTTCTCCTAGATAGACTGTGTTAGCACGCGTTCGCCCGCCTTCAGCTGACTTAGCAGGTGCAGTTCATTATCTCCCACAGTCTTCGGATTTCCTCCGGGAGCGTCTGCCGAATCTTTTGTCAGATCTATAAAACATGCCGAACAAACAAACTAGTAGAAGGAAAATATTACCAGAAGAGGCCTTTTTGGATTCCTCTTGTTCGGCAAGATTTGCCTTCATTTGGGCCTTACATTCCTCCAGCTCTTGAGACAACTGGGCATTCTTCTCTACAAGAACCTACACATTTAATGATCCTTAAATCAGCTGTGCCAACTGTTTCAAGTCTCAGGGGCTACTACTACACGTACTTATTAAATTTTCTTACCCGTATATCCTTCACATACTGGTCCGTTGCTCTGGCAAGTCCATCTTGAGCAGCGCGGATATATGCGTGTCCGGAATTAAAGGCATTAAGCGCCTCTTCGGAAAAAATACCACCATGAAGTACGGCCCGTCGGCGCTGGTGATTCATGGCACTCTCCACTTCAGAATTTGTGGCGGAAAGCCTATCCGTATCCTTCGTAGGAGGACAGTTCAGTGCTATCCCCACATCAACCTCCGCCCGTGAATCCGGTTCAGGAATCCGGCTGCTGGAGGCGTGGCCGGTAGGATCCCTGGATATAGTCCAGCGTTTCCTGCCGGGACATAATTAAAGCCGTCATGTCTCGCCAAAAGACCAAATAACCATGGGGCAAGTTTAATGAATACCTCTGCGCCTACGTCTCGCTCCTAATCGCCTTCCTTTTAAGCCCACCTTGTCTAGGCGCCTCTTGCTGAGAGGCCCCCGCGGGTTCTGTGTGGTGTCCCGACTGCTGTTTCTATAAAAATATGGCATGTGAGCATAAGGTACGACAAAACGAAGGAATCGTTTCGGAAGGTTGGGACCCCGACATTACTTACATGCGACACGGGAAGCAGTCCGGGATAATCCGCGATGATGGCCACTAAAGAGCCGCCACTGCTTGCCTGGTAGAAAGTCCCGTTGGCAAATTCCATGGATATGTCCGGATCTTCTTCAAGTCCAGGATCGAGAGCTCGGTCGGGATCCTCTAGCTGCAGAGAGGGGCTATTGAACTCTTTCCCGGCCTTCCTTAGTTCCTGTTTTGAAACGGCAAGGTAAATAATTGTGACAAGGAAGGTAAGAATGGACAGAGTCGAGTAAAGGATGACAGCTTACCCAGCTTCGGGGGTTATACATGGAGAACCCATCCCGCGGTTTAATGCGGAGGAACTCCTCTTCTTCTCCTTTGTACAAATCGGACAATATCCTCGCCAAAGATGTGGCGGAGTCCGGACCTTTGCAACCGCAGCGGGAGGCATCATCTTCTCCGTTGAAGTGCCACATGGTTTTTCCCCTATATTGAAGTGGCTGCACTCCCCTTATTACACATATTGACATAACTTCGATTATTGTCAATCCTGATTTGGCCAGGGTTTTTATCCGGCTCATCAGATAGAGGACTTCTCTATTATCTTCCTCCTGGGGGCTCCGAGGGCGCCAGCTTTGGCGTTTCTTCAGCGGAGCATTGGTAAACTCAGGAAAGCCCGTTCGGACTGGGTCCAGAAGGGGAACGTCATCAACATAAAACCACTCCGAGCCCCAGTCTTCGGACGCCTTCTTTGGAGTACCGGGCAGGTATCCGGTCTGGGTGATGCGCCATATTTCGGCTCCGCCCACTTGATATATAGATCCCTCCTGGTTGCGGGGGACAAGGCAGAATAACCTCTTCCATAACTCGAAATGAGCTTCACAGCCTAGGAGCAGCTCGCAGAGGGCAACATAACCCGCGATGTGCAGTATGGAGGCGGGGGTAAGATTATGCAATTGGAGACCGTAGAACTCCAGGAGCCCGCGGAGGAATGGGTGGATTGGAAACCCGACGCCTCTTAGCAGATATGGGATAAGGCATACCCGCTCCCCCAGAGATGGGTTAGGGAATCTCTCCGCTTGCTCCCCGCCATTATAGCTGGCTAGTCCGGATCGGACGGGGACCATGTATGTGGGCGGAAGGAACCCTTTGGTCTGCAGCTCTATTAGGCGGCTGTGAGGGATGGAACACTTTTCCCAATCCCCTGGTTTCGAGCTAGGGGAGCGACGGGCAGGGCTTCAGCGACTGGTCATGATGGGATGGCCTCTTTTGGACGCACTCTACGGAATGCTTGCTCAGGAGAAGGTGGTGTGATTTGGATCTGAGGATCCCCGTCTCTTCAAATAGATGGCTTGCCTACGGCCTTAGGGTGGCAAATGTAAAAATGCCCCGGCCCCTCGTCTTTGCTCGACACGTGGAGATGGCCATTATTGAAGCACAGAAGCCGAGGAGTACAACCTTACTGGGAGGCCGGACACCGTTCGCTACAACGGGTGTGCCGGATTTGGAGAAGAACCCGCCTTGCAATGCCGAAGACAATCTGCGCGCCGGACTCATCGTCATTGAAGCCTGGTTCGGGGGCTACTGAGGGAGTCCTGGATAAGGGGGTATCCGGACAGCCGGACCATATGCTTTGGCCGGACTGTTGGACTATGAAGATATAGGATTGAAGACTTCGTCCCGTGTCCGAATGGGACTTTCCTTGGCGTGGAGGGCAAGCTTGGCGATTCGGACGTAGATCTCCTTCTCTGTAACCGACTCTGTGTAGCCCTAGCCCCCTCCGGTGTCTATATAAACCGAGGGTTTAGTCCGTAGGACAACAACAACAATCATACCATAGGCTAGCTTCTAGGGTTTAGCCTCTCTGATCTCGTGGTAGATCAACTCTTGTAATACTCATATCATCAAGATCAATCAAGCAGGAAGTAGGGTATTACCTCCATCGAGAGGGCCCAAACCTGGGTAAACATTGTGTCCCCAGTCTCCTGTTACCTTTAGCCTTAGACGCACAGTTCGGGACCCCCTACCCGAGATCCGCTGGTTTTGACACCGACACCTGTCTTCACCAATAATGTAAGTTTGTCCTTCTCAAGCCTTCAAACTTTGTTGTGTATATTTGGTTAGGCATGACTGCAACAATTGTTTATTTTTGGTGTTTGCATCAAATTGCATGTTTAAATTTTATTATGTAGTTCATAAACAAAAGTTTGTCCTTCTCAATTTAAGTTTTCAGTTGTACAACCAAGTTCCTTCTTCATACCATGTAAATTAAACTATACAGAGCAAGTGATATTCTTTTGCACTGCATGTATGCTTTTGTTCTTGATCCGTAATCCAATGGTGTGGTGAACCAACCCACTACAGCACAATGTCATATTCTGCAATGTCTTAACTATGAACAATGTCATATCATTCTACTATTATTTAAACCATCTCTTTATTTGCCAATCTAAAATGGGATAAATTGACAGCACACTAACCATTGATACTTATGAGTTGTTGATCTGTAATCCAATGGTGTCGTGAAGCTGCGAACTCCTTCACAATGTCATTTCCTGCCATGTCTTGACATGAGCAATACCATATTGTGTTAATGCTATTTTAAACTGTGTCACTTTATTCGTCAATAAGAAATGTGATGAATTGTCAGCACTGATGCTTATATGTGCAAAACCTGCCATATGTCTGCTTGTTTATCTTTCAGAGTGAGGAGGATATAAGTGTCAAACATGCGCAGTCTCATCAGCTTGCTCAGCTGCTTGTGCTGCAGCTCCCGAGCAGGGCTAACCTTTCTTGAACTCTATTGAAGTGCTGTCGGTTTTGTATATTATTTTGTCGGCATGTTTATTTGCACTGGTGGCGATCTTTGATGCCCAGTGTATGTAATCTGTTGTCTGCTTGTGCTTTATTATCATAGTGGCGAACTTTGATGCCCAATGGATGTAATATGCCATGATTTCTTTATTGTATAGTCTAGGTTTTTTCTTATTCACGATGCTGTAGTTATTTTACTATATATATATATATATATCCTATCTTCATAGTCAACCAACCAAACTGTAAAATTACGGTACATAATCGGGCCGTCATGCAAATCACTATGTATGATCCGCATCATGGCCCCCGTCATCTTGGTCCGTTAACAGGCTTAAATGTAAACTGGCCTACTAGTAGATTTGGGCCTTTAATAGGCCGAGTAAACCACCGGCCCTATTTCCGCAAGAAAACTCAATGGGCTTTTAGGAGGCTGAAAATTAGGTTGGGCCTAAAACGTGCCGAACAACTCACGGGCCGGCAGCAGGCCGAAATAAACCTCGGCCCATGATTGTGCCAATCAAATCACGGGCTTGTAACATGCCAAAATTGTCTCGGTCCTTGTTTGGCCGAATCAGATTATTTGCTGTGAGCAGGCCGGATGCAAACCGGGCCATAGTTAGGCCCAACTATATAACGGGCTTTTAACAGGCCAAAATAAATATAGGGACGAAATGTTAAACGGGCCTTTAATAGGCCGAAACTAATATCAGGCTGAATTACTAAATGGGCCTTTATCAAATGGGCCCAAAAGCATAGCATCGAGTTGACGGGCCAACTCTGATATGGGCCATAATTTAGCCCAAAGCCTATTAAAGGGTTGGACCTGATCTGGGCCGTAATTTAGCCCAGAACATGGTAGGCTTTTAACGGGCTAGATCTCATATGGGCCTTTATTAGGCCCGGAACGTGACAGGCTGTTAATGGAGCGAATCAAATATGGGCCGGCATTTGACCCAAAACATGGCAACCTGTTAATGGGCCGGCCTACTAGTGTCCTCAAAATCTTGTGGGCCTTCACCTGGACCGGCCCATTATGGTCAGCGAAATCTCGTGGGCCTTTAGCTGGGCTGGCCATTATGGTCCTCAAAATCTTGTGGGCCTTCAGCTAGGCCGGCCCATTATGTCGACAAAATCTCATGGGCCTTTAGCTGGGCCGGCCCATTATGGCCCGCAAAATCTTATGGGCCTTTAGCTGGGCTGGCCCATTATGGTCTGCAAAATCTCATGGGCCTTTAGCTTGGCTGGCCCATTATGGACCAGAAAATCTTGTGGGCCTTTAGTTGGGCCGGCCCATTTAAACTTTATGGGCCACTTTTGGGCTGGTCCACGTGTCAACATATCATAGGCGCATCGTGCCCATTGGATGAGTGACACCTGTGAAAACGCGAAGCCGACACGTGTTTCCTCCAGCCAATGATGATTTTACACGTGGAAATTTCCCATTGGTCCATCCTGTTAACGGGTTATCGGATCCAAAACTGGACCCGATAGCTTAACGGCGTTCCATTACGGTGGATGCCACGTGTCGGTCACCCTTGACGAAAGCACTTCTGTGACACGCGATTTATCGTCATGGAAGTGGACACTTTCGTGATGATAATTTTGGTAATGTCATGGAACACTTCTACGATAGAATAGGTATGAATATCTTGATTCTGTCATAAAATCGTCATGGATGTACATGCATGATAGAAAATGTGACCTACTGTGACAAACACGTATCATCACAGAAGTGTATTTTTTTTGTAGTGCTTCAAGCCGACGACAGAGATTCATGCATGCTGCTACCTCTTGAGCATGCGTTGGTTTTCCCTTGAAGAGGAAAGGGTGATGCAGTAAAGTAGCGTAAGTATTTCCCTTAGTTTTTGAGAACCAAGGTATCAATCCAGTAGGAGGCTACACTCAAATTCCTAGTACCTGCACAAACAAATAAGAACCTTGAAACCAACTTGATAAAGGGGTTGTCAATCCCTTCACGACCACTTGCAAAAGTGAGATCTGATAGAGATAATAAGATAAATATTTTTGGTATTTTTATGATATAGATTGAAAAGTAAAGATTGCAAGATAAAATAGGTCGGAAACTTATATGAAGGAAAATAGACCCGGGGGCCATAGGTTTCACTAGTGGCTTCTCTCAAGATAGCATAAGTATTATGGTGGGTGAACAAATTACTGTTGGGCAATTGATAGAAAAGTGCATAGTTATGAGAATATCTAGGCATGATCATGTATATAGGCATCACGTCTGCGACAAGTAGATCGAAACGATTCTGCATCTACTACTATTACTCCACACATCGACCGCTATCCAGCATGCATCTAGAGTATTAAGTTCATAAGAATAGAGTAATGCATTAGGCAAGATGACATGATGTAGAGGGATAAACTCAAGCATTATGATATAAACCCCATCTTTTTATCCTCGATGGCAACAATACAATATGTAACTTGTTTCCCCTGCTGTCACTGGGAAAGGACACCGCAAGATTGAACCCAAAGCTAAGCACTTCTCCCATTGCAAGAAAAATCAATCTAGTAGGCCAAACCAAATTGATAATTCGAAGAGACTTGAAAGATAATAAACCATACATAAAAGAATTCAGAGGAGATTCAAATATTGTTCATAGATAATCTTTATCATAAACCCACAATTCATCGGATCTCGACAAACACACTGCAAAAAGAGTTACATCGAATAGATCTCCAAGAAGATCGAGTAGAACTTTGTATAGAGATCCAAAGAGAGAGAAGAAGCCATCTAGCTAATAAGTATGGACCCGAAGGTCTGAGGTAAACTACTCACACTTCATCGGAGAGGCTATGGTGTTGATGTAGAAGCCCTCCGTGATCGATTCCCCCTCCGACGGAGCACCGAAAAAGGCCCCAAGATGGGATCTCAAGGGTACAAAAGGTTGCGGCGGTGGAAATAGGGTTTCGTGGTGCTCTCGGATGTTTTCAGGGTATATGAGTATATATAGGCGAAAGAAGTCGGTTAGGGGAGCCACGAGGGGCCCACGAGGGTGGGGGCGCGCCTACCCCCCTGGGCTCGCCCTCCTGCCTCGTGGCTGCCTCGTTGCTTCCTTGACGTCCACTCCAAGTCCCCTGGATTGCGTTTGTTCCAAAAACGATTCCCCCGAAGGTTTCATTCCGTTTGGAATCCGTTTGATATTCCTTTTTTGCGAAACACTGAAATAGGCCAAAAAAACAGCAATTTGCACTGGGCCTCCGGTTAATAGGTAGTCCCAAAAATAATATAAAAGTGTATAATAAAGCCCATTAAACATCCAAAACAGATAATTTAATAGCATGGATAGATACGTTGGAGATGTATCAAGCATCCCCAAGCTTAATTCCTGCTCAACCTCGAGTAGGTAAATGATAAAAACAGAATTTTTGATGTGGAATGCTACCTAACATAATTTTCAATGTAATTCTTTATTGTGGCATCAATGTTCAGATACAAAAGATTCAAGATAAAAGTTTAATATTGACATAAAAATAGTAATACTTCAAGCTGTTAGGACCCCGACTCGATGCCACACCGATCTAGCATGTAACACCTCATATCCCTTTGCGGCCTCACACACGGTATTCCCACGGGTGTCGTCTTACCTTTGCCCGGGACCGTTTGCGCCTTTTGGCACACGTATATGATAACGTCGCTAGCATCCATATGGTAAAGAGCCCGGGCTGACATGGCTAGTCGTAATCCCAAAGTGGCACAGACTTACAGGGACAGGCATCCATGACCCAGCATCGAACGTGTCGGTCATCAGCAAGTGAATCCGGGCTGTAGCACTGGGCTAACAAGACTCTGGTAAACCGGGCTGGAGCAGGCTAACAGGACTCCGGTATCCATCGCATGACATTTCCACGAAGGGACAGACACAGGAACAAAGAAGGACACATGCCGGCCAGCCTAAGTGTTCCGTAGCAGTAGCAAGCTACCAAGGCTCAGTGGAGACACTAGGAGACATTTCCCGGTAAGAGAGGCTACTAAGAATAAACAACTAGATAGTCAGATCCCACACATACCAAGCATTTCAATCATACACACAATATGCTCGATATGTGCAAATACAACAAGGCATCACAACATGACTCTACGACACCAGTACTTTATTTAAGGCTCAGAGAGCCTTACATATCATACACACAAGTACGGGTCACACGACCCAGCATTCAAGTCATACAGACATACAAGCCAACAGCGGAAGTAACTTGTCTGAGTATAGACAACTAGTAAAATAAAAGAGGCTTGGGAAAGCCTGGCTATACTACGTGGTCCTTCACAAGCTCAGGGTCACCACTTGGGCCTCGGTCTACTCATCGATGTCAACGTCTACGAAGAACCCATCAGAAGGGGTTGCAGCGTCTTCTGAAAAATGTAAATTAAAGCAACATGAGTACAAAGGTACTCAGCAAGACTTACATCAGATCCTACATACATGCACATTATCAAGAAGGGTTGGTGGGGTTATTGCAGCAAGCCAGCTTTGACTCTTGGCTAAGCTATCCTATGATACACCAACTTGAAATGGTTTTGCGCACATGAGTCCACTACTCACCACTTCAATACACCACCGAGGATCCACCTCCGTCATCCTACGGAGGAACCATCCTCGGCACTCACGCTTATCTTGAGATTTTTAGTAGTATCCATTTACTTGTCTATGAACTGTATAGGCAACCAAGTAGTCCTTTACCGCGGACGCGGCTATTCGAATAGATAATGTTAACCCTGCAGGGGTGTACTTATTCATACACGCTCTCACCACTTACCACCGTTTACACGACATGTACTCGGCAACCTTCAAGCGGAAGCCCAACGTGGGTGTCGGCCACGACCTACCTAAACACCTAAGTCTCTAGTCCAGGTTTATCGCCTATCCAGGTTCCATCCGCAGGGAGTCCGGCCGAGGTTTCCCATACGGCCCCGAACGATGTGTACAGGGTTCCGTGACACCTAACGGGTGCCCGGTATTCCCGGCCACGTACCTACCACATCACAGCCCACCCCTACAGTCAGCGCTGTCCACGGCCTCCAGTGGGCTACAAACACCAGAAACTACTTGCAACTCCTGGACAGAGGACTAGGGTGAATAAGAAGCCGAGAGGGTCCATTGGTTTCGGGCCCAATGCATGGTAGTAGCTGATTCTTAAATCACACATACAGATCTCAGTGCTTAAGGACGGCTTCAATGAAACAACCCACCATGTACTCCTACATGGCCTTTCATCGATACCTTTACCAAATCGTGTTCACCACATCACTCTCCTTACCGGCATGATCATTTCACTCTAGCCCATCACCCAGATGAACCAGACCTGACACGACTCTAAGCATAGCAGGCATAGCAAGGTAGGAACAACACATACATATGGCTCAAACAACTCCTACACATGCTAGTGGGTTTCATCTAGTTACTGTGGCAATGACGGGTCATGCAGAGGAAATGGGTTCAACTATCGTAGCACACAATAGTTTGAAACGCGTTGTCTTAATGCAGTAAAAGAGAGCAGGAGCGGGAACATAGGATTGTATCGATATGATCAAATGGTTGGTTGCTTGCCTGATGGTTCGATGCACTGATATTGTTCTTCGTTGGGGTAGTCACGATATTCCTTAGGGGCAGGACCTGCCGCAGAGAGCACCGATACACAACATCACCAAACAATATGCAACAATATGATGCATGCATGAAACATGGCAATATGAGTGTGTTGGGCTAATGCAACTAAAACCAGATGGGTTTGAACCATTTTGAACCAAAGATTCAAATTCCAAACTCATATATGGTCATTTAAGGTGCTTTAACTTGTTCTGCAATAAACAGTAGGTTAGCTCGTTTAAACATGCATGAAACCAGTACAGATGGATAGTTTGGATTTTTCTGATCATTTTTCATATATAACACTTTACATTTGGAGCTATGGTTGAATTACTATGAATTTTTGAAGTTTAGAACATTTTCTGAAAATTTATAAATCATTTTAGATTTATTTTAATTCTAGAAAAGGATTACTACGTCAGGATGATGTCATGCTAACCTCAGCAGGTCAATAGGCCGGTCCAGGTCAAACTGACCAGTGGGTCCAGGGTGTCAGTGCAATTAGTTTAGCTAAAAATTAATTAGAACTAAACCGGATTAGTTAATAGGGCTGGGCCCCACCTGTCATTGACTCAACAGAGTCAACCAGGTCACACCCATGGTCAAAGTCAAGTCGGCTGCACCGGCGTTTAGCCGCCGGCGAGCCCGACGCGGCGGCGGAAGTGATTTTGGCCGTTCCGGCCACCAAATGGGTTGTGGAAGGCATCTAAGTGGAGCTGGGGACAAACCGCAGCTCTTGGTGGAGTTAGTTGGGGTCGGGGTGGCCGGAATCGGCGCCGGCGACGACCTAGACGGCCGCCAGAGTTCGGGTGGAGGCGAACTCGGGGCTAGGGTGTGCGGTGAGGTGCAGGGAGTGTATGGTTAGACCCTACGCGACGTGGTGAGTACGACGGACAACGAGAGGTGACCGGAGGATGGCCGGGAGCACGTCGGCGACGATCTCCGCGGCGGTGCGTGCGGGTGATCTTCGTGCAGTTGCTACACAGCTCGGGGGTGAGAGAGGAAGGGAAGGGGGGTAGCTAGGCTCACAGGGCACTCGTGGAGGCAACCGGCGGGGTCGGGGACGGACTGATGCGGCGACGGTGTTGAAGGGGATCTCCGGCGACGGCGGACTCGGGCGAAGTCGGTGCGGTGGACTCGGGCCACACGAGCACGCGGGGCTCGGCTAGCTCGACGAAGAGGATGGCGGCGGAGCTCCTAGACACGGCAAGACGGAGCACAGACGGAGGGGAGCGCGGCTACGGCGATGGGGCAGCGGTGGTGGCATCGGCCATGGCTGGGGAGCGCGAGGGAGAGGAGCTGGGGGGTGGAGCTGGTGTCTGCGGGGTCGGGGAGAGGGAGAGGGGTCGATCCCCGTCATCAGCTGGACGAGGGGAGCGGCGAGGCGGCGGGCAGCTGCGTGGCACCCATGCGGTGCTCGCCGCCGAGCACCTGCCTGCCTGCCTGGCCGAGCCAAGCAGCTCGCTGGCGCGGCAGCTGGGCTGGGCCGGCAGGTGGGCCGGTTAGTAGGCGCCAGGTAAGGTTTTCTTCCTATTTTCCTGTTTCTGCTTTTATTCTGTAAGTTTGTTGAATTTCTAAAAATACCTAGGCAACTCCAAAATTTACCAAACTGCACCTGGTCCTTAGTTGGAATATTTCCAGCAAGGAACATTTAATTTGGGAATATTTGAGCATTTGAAATATTTTATAAATTTTAAATGCCCAAATTCAAATATTTATGACTTAATACAAAGACCTTAGGATGACCTAGAAAATTGTGCATCACTTTTGGCAGAGGTGCTGAACCAAGACAAAAATGATGGACATTTTGGAAGGGCATTTCAGGTTCATTGAAAATATTTTTAGTAAACCCTAGTTGGATTCAGAGGGGGCTGGGGGTTCTATCATCCCCATTTCAAGTTTCTGTTGAGAAAAATAGACATGATGCAACACTCTAATGCATGAACTAGCAAGGGTGTGACAACTCACCCCCACTCAAAAGAATCTCGTCCCGAGATTTAGGTTCCTCCGGAAAGAAGGCGGGGTACTCAAGTCGAAGACGATCCTCCCTTTGCCAAGTTGCTTCCTTCTCAGAATGGTGCGACCATTGAACCTTGAGAAACTTGATATTATGACGTCGAGTGTTACGCTTGGCTTGATCAAGGATATGAACGGGGTACTCTCGATACGTGAGGTTATCTTGAAGATCAAGCGTTTCGTGGTCCACTCCACGGATAGGATCCGAGAAGCAACGCCTGAGTTGAGAAACGTGGAAGACATCGTGGACTCTGGAAAGATGCGGAGGTAGTTCCAATTGGTAGGCAACTTCTCCTCGTTTAGCGAGAATGCGAAAGGGTCCAATGTAACGAGGAGCCAATTTGCCTTTGATACCGAAACGATGGGTTCCCTTCAGAGGAGTAACCCGAAGGTAAGCCTTCTCGTCAACCTCAAAGGTCATATCTTTATGTTTTCGGCCGTATTGACTCTTTTGATGAGATTGGGCTGTTTTCAACTTTTCACGAACAATGCGAACTTGCTCTTCTGCTTCCTGGATCATGTCCGGGCCAAACAATTGTCTTTCCCCGGTTTCTGACCAGTTAAGAGGCGTTCGACACCTTCGTCCATAGAGAACTTCAAAAGGGGCTTTACCCAAGCTTGATTGATAGCTGTTGTTATAGGCAAATTCGGCAAATGGAAGGCATTTCTCCCAATCCATTCCGAATGAGATAACAGAAGCTCGAAGCATGTCTTCTAGAATCTGGTTGACGCATTCTACTTGACCACTTGATTGAGGTGAAAAGCAGTGCTAAAGGAAAGGCGGGTTCCCATAGCATTTTGGAAACTTTCCCAAAATCGAGAGGTGAAGAGACTTCCTCGATCCGAGTTAATTTCCAGTGGAACACCATGGAGAGACACTATTCGGGAGATGTACAAGTCTGCTAATTGACTAGCGGTTATACTCTCGCGAACAGGTAAGAAATGGGCTACTTTGGAGAGACGATCGACAACGACGAAGATAGCGTTATTCCCTCTCTTGGTCCTGGGAAAACCGGTAATGAAATCCATACCAATTTTGTCCCATTTCCATTCAGGAATAGCTAAGGGTTGAAGGGTGCCAGCAGGCCGTTGATGCTCCGCTTTTACATGACGGCAGACGTCGCAACTAGCAATATACTGAGCAATTTCTCGCTTCATCTAGTCCTTAACCCCCGGTGGAAGAATAGACTGACTCAGATCAGAATGTTATGAGATAAAGGAGTAAAAAGAGCCTTACGTTCCATCCCACAAACAATTCCCCTATATATAACTAGAGCATTTCTAGACTCAACATCGACCAGTTTGGCTTGGAGAACCTACAGGCAGTCCGGCTCTGATGCCAACGCTGTCAGGACCCCGACTCGATGCCACACCAATCTAGCATGTAACACCTCATATCCCTTTGCGGCCTCACGCACGGTATTCCCACGGGTGTCGTCTTACCTTTGCCCGGGACCGTTTGCGCCTTTTGGTACACGTATATGATAATGTCGCTAGCATCCATATGGTAAAGAGCCCGGGCTGACATGGCTAGTCGTAAACCCAAAGTGGCACAGACTTACAGGGACAGGCATCCATGACCCAGCATCGAATGTGTCGGTCATCAGCAAGTGAATCCGGGTTGTAGCACTGGGCTAACAGGACTCCGGTAAACCGGGCTGTAGCGGGCTAACAGGACTCCGGTATCCATCGCGTGACATTTCCCCGAAGGGACAGACACATGAACGAAGAAGGACACATGCCGGCCAGCCTAAGTGTTCCGGAGCAGTAGCAAGCTACCAAGGCTCAATTGAGACACTAGGAGACATTTCCCGGTAAGAGAGGCTACTAAGAATAAACAACTAGATAGTCAGATCCCACACATACCAAGCATTTCAATCATACACACAATATGCTCGATATGTGCAAATACAACAAGGCATCACAACATGACTCTACGACACCAGTACTTTATTTAAGGCTCAGAGAGCCTTACATATCATACACACAAGTACGGGTCACACGACCCAGCATTCAAGTCATACAGACATACAAGCCAACAGCGGAAGTAACTTGTCTGAGTACAGACAACTAGTAAAATAAAAGAGGCTTGGGAAAGCCTGGCTATACTACGTGGTCCTTCACAAGCTCAGGGTCACCACTTGGGCCTCGGTCTACTCATCGATGTCAACGTCTACGAAGAACCCATCAGAAGGGGTTGCAGCGTCTTCTGAAAAATGTAAATTAAAGCAACATGAGTACAAAGGTACTCAACAAGACTTACATCAGATCCTACATACATGCACATTATCAAGAAGGGTTGGTGGGGTTATTGCAGCAAGCCAGCTTTGACTCTTGGCTAAGCTATCCTACGATACACCAACTTGAAATGGTTTTGCACACACGAGTCCACTACTCACCACTTCAATACACCACCGAGGATCCACCTCTGTCATCCTACGGAGGAACCATCCTCGGCACTCACGCTTATCTTGAGATTTTTAGAAGTATCCATTTACTTGTCTATGAACTGTATAGGCAACCAAGTAGTCCTTTACCGCGGACGCGGCTATTCGAATAGATAATGTTAACCCTGCAGGGGTGTACTTCTTCATACACGCTCTCACCACTTACCGCCGTTTACACGACATGTACTCGGCAACCTTCAAGCGGAAGCCCAACGTGGGTGTCGGCCACGACCTACCTAAACACCTAAGTCTCTAGTCCAGGTTTATCGCCTATCCAGGTTCCATCCGCAGGGAGTCCGGCCGAGGTTTCCCATACGGCCCCGAACGATGTGTACAGGGTTCCGTGACACCTAACGGGTGCCCGGTATTCCCGGCCACGTACCTACCGCATCATAGCCCACCCCTACGGTCAGCGCTGTCCACGGCCTCCAGTAGGCTACAAACACCAGAAACTACTTGCAACTCCTGGACAGAGGAATAGGGTGAATAAGAAGCCGAGAGGGTCCATTGGTTTCGGGCCCAATGCATGGTAGTAGCTGATTCTTAAATCACACATACAGATCTCAGTGCTTAAGGACGGCTTCAATGAAACAACCCACCATGTACTCCTACATGGCCTTTCATCGATACCTTTACCAAATCGTGTTCACCACATCACTCTCCTTACCGGCATGATCATTTCACTCTAGCCCATCACCCAGATGAACCATACCTGACACGACTCTAAGCATAGCAGGCATAGCAAGGTAGGAACAACACATACATATGGCTTAAACAACTCCTACACATGCTAGTGGGTTTCATCTAGTTACTGTGGCAATGACAGGTCATGCAGAGGAAATGGGTTCAACTACCGTAGCACACAATAGTTTGAAATGGGTTGTCTTAATGCAGTAAAAGAGAGCAGGAGCGGGAACATGGGATTGTATCGATATGATCAAATGGTTGGTTGCTTGCCTGATGGTTCGATGCACTGATATTGTTCTTCGTTGGGGTAGTCACGATACTCCTCAGGGGCAGGACCTGCCGCAGAGAGCACCGATACACAACATCACCAAACAATATGCAACAATATGATGCATGCATGAAACATGGCAATATGAGTGTGTTGGGCTAATGCAACTAAAACCAGATGGGTTTGAACCATTTTGAACCAAAGATTCAAATTCCAAACTCATATATGGTCATTTAAGGTGCTTTAACTTGTTCTGCAATAAACAGTAGGTTAGCTCGTTTAAACATGCATGAAACCAGTACAGATGGATAGGTTGGATTTTTCTGATCATTTTTCATATATAACACTTTGCATTTGGAGCTATGGTTGAATTACTATGAATTTTTGAAGTTTAGAACATTTTCTGAAAATTTATAAATCATTTTAGATTTATTTTAATTCCAGAAAAGAATTACTGCGTCAGCATGATGTCATGCTGACCTCAGTAGGTCAACAGGTCGGTCCAGGTCAAACTGACAAGTGGGTCCAGGGTGTCAGTGCAATTAGTTTAGCTAAAAATTAATTAGAACTAAACCGGATTAGTTAACAGGGATGGGCCCCACCTGTCATTGACTCAACAGAGTCAACCAGGGCCCACACATGGTCAAAGTCAAGTCGGCTGCACCGGTGTTTAGCCGCCGGCGAGCCCGACGCGGCGGCGGAAGTGATTTTGGCCGTTCCGGCCACCAAATGGGTCGCGGAAGGCATCTAAGTGGAGCTGGGGACAAACCGCAGCTCTTGGTGGAGTTAGTTGGGGTCGGGGTGGCCGGAATCGGCGCCGGCGACGACCTAGGCGGCCGCCGGAGTTAGGGTGGAGGCGAACTCGGGGCTAGGGTGTGCGGTGAGGTGCAGGGAGTGTATGGTTAGACCCTACGCGACGTGGTGAGTACAATGGACACCGAGAGGTGACCGGAGGATGGCCGGGAGCACGTCGGTGACGATCTCCGCGGCGGTGCGTGCGGGTGATCTTCGTACAATTGCTACACAGCTCGGGGGCGAGAGAGGAAGGGAAGGGGGGGTAGCTAGGCTCATAGGGTACTCGTGGAGGCAACCGGTAGGGTCGGGGACGGACTGATGCGGCGACGGCGTTGAAGGGGATCTCTAGCGACGGCGGACTCGGGCGAAGTCGGTGCGGTGGACTCAGGCCACACAAGCACGCGGGGCTCGGCTAGCTCGACGAAGAGGATGGCGGCGGAGCTCCTAGACACGGCAAGACGGAGCACGGATGGTGGGGAGCGCGGCTATGGTGATGGGGCGGCAGCGGTGGCGTCGGCCATGGCTGGGGAGCGCGAGGGAGAGGAGCTGGGGGGAGGAGCTGGTGTCTGCGGGGTCGGGGAGAGGGAGAGGGGTCGATCCCCTTCATCAGCTGGATGAGGGGAGCGGCGAGGCGGCGGGAAGTTGCATGGCACCCATGCGGTGCTCGCCGCTGAGCACCTGCCTGGCCGAGCCAAGCAGCTCGCTGGCGCGGCAGCTGGGCTGGCCCGGCAGGTGGGCCGGTTAGTAGGCGCCAGGTAAGATTTTCTTCCTATTTTCCTGTTTCTGCTTTTATTCTGTAAGTTTGTTGAATTTCTAAAAATACCTAGGCAACTCCAAAATTTACCAAACTGCACCTGGTCCTTAGTTGGAATATTTCCAGCAACGAACATTTTAGTTTGGGAATATTTGAGCATTTGAAATATTTTATAAATTTTAAATGCCCAAATTCAAATATTTATGACTTAATACAAAGACCTTAGGATGACCTAGAAAATTGTGCATCACTTTTGGCAGAGGTGCTGAACCAAGACAAAAATGATGGACATTTTGGAAGGGCATTTCAGGTTCATTGAAAATATTTTTAGTAAACCCTAGTTGGATTCAGAGGGGGCTGGGGGTTCTGTCATCCCCATTTCAAGTTTCTGTTGAGAAAAATAGACATGATGCAACACTCTAATGCATGAACTAGCTAGGGTGTGACACAAGCATCCTAACCAAGCAGTTTATGTCTTATCAAAATAGCATAGCCAAAGAAAGCCTATCCTTATAAAATCATATAGTTTGGCCATGCTTCATTTTCATCACACAAAATGCTCCCATCATGCACAACCCTGGTTTCAGCCAAGCAATTGGTTCATACTTTTTAACGCGATTTAGCCTTTTCAACCCTCACACAATACATGAGTGTAAGCCATGGACATAGCACTATGGGTGGAGTAGAGTATGATGATAGGGATTATGTGAGAAAACAAAAAAGAAGAAAGTCTCACATTGATGCGGCTAATCAACGGATGCACTAGAGCTATAAATGTATGAAAGCTCATCAAAAGGAAACTAAGTGGGTGTGCATCCAACTTGCCTGCTCACGAAGACCTAGGGCATTTTGAGGAAGCCCATCATTGGAATATACAAGCCAAGTTCTATAATGAAAAATTCCCACTAGTATATGAAAGTTACAAAATGAGAAACTCTCTATCATGAAGATCATGGTGCTATTTTGAAGCACAAGTGTGGAAAAAGGATAGTAACATTGTCCCTTCTCACTTTTTCTCTAATTTTTTTTCAATTTTTTTATTTGGGCTGCTTTGGCCTCTCTTTTTTCATTTGGGCTTCTTTGGCCTCTTTTATTTTTCATAAAGTCCTGAGACTCGTCCCAATTTGTGAGGGAATCATTGCTTCCATCATCCTTTTCTCACATGGTACAATGCTCTAATAATGATGATCATCACACTTCTATTGATTTACAACTCAATAATTACAACTCGATACTAGAACAAAATATGACTCTATGTGAATGCCTCTGGCGGTGTACCGGGATAATGAATCAAGAGTGACATGTATGAAAAATTATGCATGGTGGCATTGCCACAAATATGATGTCAACTACATGATCATGCAAGGCAATATGACAATGATGGAGCGTCTCGTAATAAACAGAACGGTGGAAAGTTACATGGCAATATATCCCAGAATGGCTATGGAAATGACATAATAGGTAGGTATGGTGGCTGTTTTGAGGAAGATATAAGGAGTTTTATGTGTGATAGAGCGTATCTTATCACGGGGTTTGGATGCATCGGCGAAGTTTGCACCAACTCTCAAGGTGAGAAAGGGCAATGCACGGTACCATAGAGGCTAGCAAATTGCGGAAGGGTAAGAGTGCGTAAAATCCATGGACTCACATTAGTCATAAAGGACTCATATACTTACTGCAAAATTTTATTAGCCCTCGAAGAAAAGTACTACTATGCATGCTCCTAGGGGAAGGTTTGGTAGGAGTTAACCATCGCACGATCCCGACCTCCACTCATAAGGAAGGCAATCAAAGAACACCCCATGCTTCAAATTTGTCACAAAACGTTCACCATACGTGCATGCTACGGGACTTGCCAACTTTAACACAAGTATTTCTAAATTTCATAATTACCCAACTAGCATGACTCTAACATTACCACCTTTATATCTCAAAACAATTATCAAATATCAAATTTATCATAGTGTTTAATGCACTCCATATGAAAGTTTTTATTTTACCCAACTTGGATGCCTATCATATTAGGACTAATTTTATAACCAAAGCAAATAACCATGCTGTTCTAAAAGACTCTCAAAATAATATAAGTGAAGCATGAGAGATCAATAATTTCTACAAAATAAAACCACCACCATGCTCTAAAAAGGTATAAGTGAAGCACTAGAGCAAAATTGTCTAGCTTAAAAGATATAAGTGAAGCACATAAAGTATTCTAATAAATTCCGATTCATGAGTGTCTCTCCAAAAGGTGTGTACATCAAGGATGATTGTGATAAACTAAAAAGCAAAGTCTCAAATCATACAAGACGCTCCAAGCAAAACAAATATCATGTGGTGAATGAAAATATAGCATCATGTAAAGTTACCGATGGACGAAGACGAAAGAGGGGATGCCTTCTGGGGCATCCCCAAGCTTAGGCTTTTGGTTGTTGTCAGGGGGATGAACCCCAGGCAGGCAACGGAACCCAGATCCTTTTCAAAAACAACGGGGCAAGCATCTCCCCTCAAGCCGGCCCACGCTTGGTCGGGTCACTTGACCCGGCCGGGCCCCTCGACCCGGCCGAACTCTCCAACCCGGCCAAGCTCCTCGACTCGGCCTCGACAACCAGCACATGACAGCCAAACCCAGCACGCCAAGGCTTCCTCAGCAAGCCAGCTCCACCCGTGGCGTGTTCCTCAACCTAGCCACGGGTCAGCTCCCGTCCCATCCAGGCCGTAGGATGGGACGACTCTTCATCCACCGATGACCGAGGCAACAGTGCCCCGCCCATTCCTCTGGTCAGCCGAAGCATGGTGACAATGCCCCTCACCTACCTGCTTACCAGGGCCGGCATGGCAACAGTGCCCCCCGTCGTCACCACTAACGCCAGCCAGCGGCGACCTGACGGAGCGCCACTGTACCCGACTCAACTCGACCACTCCCTAATGATCGACAAGATGGCGCTCAGTACCCCTAGGCATGCGGGGCCCGTACCTAGGGAACCCGGCGAACCGCAAGCCCCCGGCGGGTCCCAGCCCCGGGTCCCCAGACGCTGACGACTTGGCCCTATGGTCATGTAGCATTACCATTGTACCCCTGGGGGTTGGCCTATAAAACCCCCAGGAGCCCTCACGCATACGGGCAAGCAAGCTGGAAGAAGTAAGCAAACATGAACTAGCCACTGATCAGTAGAACACACCTTGGAAGAAGGAGCAGCCTAAGCCTTGGCTAGCTTTCCTTATTCCTCCATACAGCTCTAGGAGCAACCCTGTACTATGGCATATCAACCACACTCGGCATTACTAGGGGTGTTATCTCTCTGGAGAGCCCTGAACCTAGGTATGTCTTGCATCCCGTGCTCGCTCATGCCAACCCCGCCTCTGGAGCCCACCAGTGCCCTCAGGCCTCCTCCTCTCTTTAGCCGTCCCGTGGCATCTGCCGTGCGCCCACCACAACAGTTGGCTCCCACAGTGGGGCAGCTCGAGGAGCTGGCCGAGAGCATGCTTCAGACGGGGCTCCTCTCCGACTCCGACGAGCCAGTCATGCAGTTGGACGATGTCATCGACGTGCTCACCGCCTCCTTTGCCACACTGTGCATCTCAAATGCGCCCGCAGTCGATGAGTACCCCAGCAAGGTGCTCAACTTCTTCGACTCTCCCCTTTCCCACGCCGGCAGCATTCCCGCTGGGGCAATGGACATCCACGTGGAGGTTTTCATCACCGGAACCGACGCCTCCTCCACATCGAGTGCGACGAGGAAGGCTGCCGAAGCCAAGGCCGTAGCAGAGCGGGCTGCCTCCTCCAACCCATTGTGCACCGCGATGCAGAGCCTCCGCGTACCCATCGACACCGACATCGATGCCTCCAACATCACCGAGGCCCGACCTAACTCGTGAAAGAAGCCAGCAGATGCTGGACCTGACCAAGATGCTCGCCGCCATGCAGCGTCGCCTGGATTCCGCTCAGCTGGAGTGCAACGCCGCCTACGGCTTCACGCCTACCGCGGCTGAGCCAAGCCGGGTCGCCGATGTGCGAGCCCGCGACGGAGCGATCGGCCGCGCCCTCGGCACCATCCCGACTGTCTACGAGACTCCCATGAAGAACATGCGCGCTGCCCAGGCGGCCGCGGTCGGCCTGGATCAGCTCACTGGCGAGGAGGTGAAGGAGCGCATCAAGCGGATGCACGACCTTCTTGACGCGGCCAACACGCAGCAAGACTGTCTCAACCAGCTCGCCTAGCCGGCCGGCTTCGGCTCCGCCCGTGTTGCCGGACCCGGCGATCATCAGCACACGGCGTCCTCACCACCACCAGCGAGGCGCACTCTAGCCGCGCCCGGACCCGGCGCGACCCGGCCCCGATGGACGCTGGCTTCTTAGGCGACGAGCCGGCCATGGAGAACCGACGTGGACCCAGCCAGCCTGGTCGGCATCCAGACCCAACTGACCCACCGTCGCTAGCCGACTCGGCGCACACGCCATCGACGACACTGACGCCCGCCATCGCCTCGATCGGCTCGCTTTCCCCCTGGAGTTGGAGGAAGGTGGAGTCGTTGGACCGGCGTGTTTCGGCCCACGCATCCGGGAGGAGCCCTTTCCGAAAGGGTTCACGCTTCCCCGCGACACCCCCAAGTACAACGGAAGCGTGAAGCAGGAGGACTGGCTCACCGACCACACCACTGCCATCAGCATCACCGGCAGCAACCACCGGCTCGCCGTGCGCTACGCGCCACTCATGTTCCAAGGGTCGGCCCGCACCTGGTTGAATAGTCTGCCAGTGGGCAGCGTCAACACGTGGATCGACTTCGACATGTATGAAAAATAATGCATGGTGGCTTTGCCACAAATACGATGTCAACTACATGATCATGCAATGGCTATATGACAAAAGTAAAGTATGTCATGATGATGCTGAACGGAACGGTGGAAAGTTGCATGGCAATATATCTCGGAATGGCTATGGAAATGCCATAGTAGGTAGGTATGGTGGCTGTTTTGAGGAAGATATAAGGAGGTTTATGTGTGATAGAGCGTATCGTATCACGGGGTTTGGATGCACCGGCGAAGTTTGCACCAACTCTCAAGGTGAGAAAGGGCAATGCACGGTACCGAAGAGGCTAGCAATGGTGGAAAGGTAAAAGTGCGTATAATCCATGGACTCAACATTAGTCAAAAGAACTCATATACTTATTGCAAAAATTTAGAAGTCATCAAAAATCAAGCACTACGCGCATGCTCCTAGAGGGATAGATTGGTAGGCAAAGACCATCGCTCGTCCCCGACCGCCACTCATAAGGATGCACAAGCCAGGTACACTTCATGTTTCAAATTTGTTACACAACTTTTAACCATACGTGCATGCTACGGGATTTGCTAACTTCAACACAAGCATTCTTTAAATTCATAATCACCCAACTAGCATGACTTTAATATCACTACCTCAATATCTCAAAACAATTATCAAGTATCAAATTGATCATAGCATCCAATTCACTTCCTATGATAGTTTTCATTCAAATAACCATGCTGTTTAAGACTCTCAAAATAATATAAGTGAATCATGAGAGTTCATTAATTTCTACAAAATAAATCACCGCCGTGCTCTAAAAGATATAAGTGAAGCACTAGAGCAAATGACAAACTACTCTGAAAGATATAAGTGAAGATCAATGAGTAGCTAAATAATTATGCAACTATGCGAAGACTCTCTCTCAATAAATAATTTCAGATCTTGGTATCTTATTCAAACAGCAAGCAAACAAAATGAAATAGCATTGCAAGGATAGCACGATTCATGTGAAGAAGCAAAAACTTAGGCTCAACCGATACTAACCGATAGTTGTTGAAGAAGAAAGGTGGGATGCCTAACGGGGCATCCCCAAGCTTAGATGCTTGGGACTTCTTGAAATATTATCTTGGGGTGCCTTGGGCATCCCCAAGCTTGAACTTTTATGTCTCCTTAATTCCTCTCATATCATGGTTTCTCTTTTTATCAAAAGCTTCATTCACAACAAACTCAACAAGAACTCGTGAGATAGGTTAGTATAAACCAATGCAAAACCTTATCATTTTCTACTGTAACAAATCAATAAAATTATTACTCAACATTGAATACTAAATGTCCCTGCATATTTAATACTCATATCCTCAAATAGAATCATTAAACAAGCAAACATATGCAAACAATGCAAACATAACAGCAATCTGCCAAAACAGTACAGTCTGTAAAGAATGCAAGAGTATCAATACTTCCCTGACTACAAAAATTTTGAAATAAAATTCCTACTGTAATAAATTTATCAGAGCTTAATATGCAAAAAGATTCAACGTTATACCATTCTCTGACTTTTCTAGGGAATTTTTGCAACAGCGGTAAACTTTCTGTTTTCAAACAGCAACATGTATACTAGCAAAATAAGCATGGCAAAGGCTATCCTTGACTTTTTTTATTGAGACTAAAGATGCAAAACATTATTCTAACTAACAGCAAGCAAAAACTAGCAAACTAAAATGACGCTCCAAGCAAAACACATATCATGTGGTGAATAAAAATATAGCTCCAAGTAAAGTTACCGATGAACGAAGACGAAAGAGGGGATGCCATCCGGGGCATCCCCAAGCTTAGTTGCTTGATTGTCCTTGAATAGTACCTTGGGGTGTCTTGGGCATCCCCAAGCTTAGTCTCTTTCCACTCCTTATTCCATAGTCCATCGAATCTTTACCCCAAAACTTGAAAACTTCAACCACACAAAACTCAAAACAAAACTTGTAAGCTCCGTTAGTATAAGAAAATAAAACCACCACTTAGGTACTGTAATGAACTCATACTAAATTCATATTGGTGTAAAGCCTACTGTATTCCAACTTCTCTATGGTTCATACCACTTAATACTAGCCATAGATGCATCAAAATAAGCAAACAACACAATGAAAACAGAATCTATCAAAAACAGAACAGTCTGTAGTAATCTGTATAAAACGCTCTGTTGGAAAAGGCATTGCCTAGGAGGCGCTTACGCCTAGGCACTAGGCAATGGCCAAACGCCTCGCCTAGGGCATAAATGGAGGTCTAGACAGGGCAAGCAAGGAATTGCCTACTCAAGCAAGAAATCATGCCACATACTTCACTGTTATGCCAAACTGGTTATATTCCAATGGCAGTAGACGGCAACTAACTTATTTATATGCCCTAAAATAATATCAAAACCCATACAATAATAACAAATAAACTACGTGTAAAAACTATATTACCTCCTAGGTTGCGCCTAGGGCGCTTAGGCACCGCCTAGGCACTAGGCGAAGGCCAACCGCCTCGATTACGCCTACCGCTTTTTCCAACCTTGATAAAACATATACTTCTGGAACGCCAAAAATTATTAAATAAATTGCTGGACCTAAGGAATTTATCTATTAATCATCTGCAAAAAGAATCAACCTAAAATCACTCTTCTGTAAAAAATGGCAGCTAATCTCGTGAGCGCAAAAGTTTCTGTTTTTTACAGCAAGATCACATAAACTTCACCCAAGTCTTCCCAAAGGTTCTACTTGGCACTTTATTGAAACAAAAGCTATAAAACATGATTACTACAGTAGCATAATCATGTGGACACACAAAAACAGTAAGTATAAATATTGGGTTGTCCCCCAACAAGTGCTTTTCTTTAATGCCTTTCTAGCTAGGCATGATGATGACAATGATGCTCACATAAAAGATAAGAATTGAAACATAACGGGAGCATCATGAAGAATATGACTAGCACATTTAAGTCTAACCCACTTCCTATACATAGGGATTTTGTGAGTAAAAACCTTATGGAAACAATAATCAACTAGCATAGGAAGGTAAAACAAGCATAACTTCAAGATTTTCAACACATAGGGAGGAAACTTGATATTATTGCAATTCCTACAAGCATATGTTCCTCCCTCATAATAATTTTCAGTAGCATCATGAATGAATTCAACAATATAACCAGCACCTCAAGCATTCTTTTCATGATCTACAAGCATAGAAAATTTACTACTCTCCACATAAGCAAATTTCTTCTCATGAATAGTAGTGGGAGCAAACTCAACAAAATAATTATCATGTGAGGCATAATCCAATTGAAAACTAATATCATGATGAAAAGTTTCATGTTTATAATTATTCTTAATAGCATAAAAGTCATCACAATAATCATCATAGCTAGCAACTTTTTTCTCATAATTAATTGGAACCTCTTCCGAAATAGTGGAATCATCACTAAATAAAGTTGACACTCTTCCAAATCCACTTTCATGTTCATCACAATAAGATTCAACATCCTCCAAAATAGTGGGATCACTACTTCCTAAAGTTGACACTCTTGCAAACCCACTTTCATCAATATAATCATCATAAATAGGAGGCATGCTTTCATCATAATAAATATTCTCATCAAAACTTGGGGGACAAAAAATATCATATTCATCAAACATAGCTTCCCCAAGCTTGTGGCTTTGCATATCATTAGCATCATGGATATTCAAGGAATTCATACTAACAACATTGCAATCATGTTCATCATTCAAAGATATAGTACCAAACATTCTAATGCATTCTTCTTCTAGCACTTGAGCACAATTTTCTTTTCCATCAAACTCACGAAAGATACTAAAAAGACGAAGCATATGAGACAAACTTGACTCCATTTTTTTGTAGTTTTCTTTTATAAACTAAACAAGTGATAAAACAAGAAACAAAAAGTCTCGGTTGCAAGATCTAAAGATATACCTTCAAGCACTCACCTCCCTGGCAACGGAGCCAGAAAAGAGCTTGATGTCTACTACACAACCTTCTTCTTGTAGACGTTGTTGGGCCTGCAAGTGCACAGGTTTGTAGGATAGTAGCAAATTTCCCTCAAGTGGATGACCTAAGGTTTATCAATCCGTAGGAGGCGTAGGATGAAGATGGTCTGTCTCAAACAACCCTGCAACCAAATAACAAAGAGTCTCTTGTGTCCCCAACACACCCAATACAATGGCAAATTGTATAGGTGCAGTAGTTCGGCGAAGAGATGGTGATACAAGTGCAATATGGATGGTAGATAAAGGTATTTGTAATCTGAAATTATAAAAACAGCAAGGTAGCAAGCGATAAAAGTGAGCGTAAACGGTATTGCAATGGTAGGAAACAAGGCCTAGGGTTCATACTTTCACTAGTGCAAGTTCTCTCAACAATAATAACATAGATAGATCATATAACAATCCCTAACATGCAACAAAGAGTCACTCCAAAGACACTAATAGTGGAGAACGAACAAAGAGATTATGGTAGGGTATGAAACCACCTCAAAGTTATTCTTTCGGATCAATCTATTCAAGAGTTCGTACTAGAATAACACCTTAAGACACAAATCAACCAAAACCCTAATGTCACCTAGATACTCCATTGTCACCTCAAGTATCCGTGGGCATGATTATACGATATGCATCACACAATCTCAGATTCATCTATTCAACCAACACAAAGTACTTCAAAGAGTGCCCCAAAGTTTCTACCAGAGAGTCAAGAACATGTGCCAACCTCTATGCATAGGTTCATGGGTGGAACCCGCAAGTTGGTCACCAAAACATACATCAAGAGGCACATGATATCCCATTGTCACCACAGATAAGCACGGCAAGACATACATCAAGTGTTCTCATAAAAGACTCAATCCGATAAGATAACTTCAAAGGGGAAAACTCAATTCATCACAAGAGAGTAGAGGGGGAGAAACATCATAAGATCCAACTACAATAGCAAAGCTCGGGATACATCAAGATCGTGCCATAGAGGGAACACGAGAGAGAACACTAGAGAGAGAGATCAAACACATAGCTACTGGTACATACCCTCAGCCCCGAGGGTGAACTACTCCCTCCTCGTCATGGAGAGCACCGGGATGATGAAGATTGCCACAGGTGAAGGATCCCCCCTCTGGCAGGGTGCCGGGAAGGGCTCCCGAGAGGTTTTTGGTGGCTACAGAGGCTTGCGGCGGCGGAACTCCCGATCTATCTTCTCCGTTGACGTTTTTAGGGTACGTGGGACTATATAGTGGAAAGAAGTCGGTCGGGGGGTGCTCGAGGGGCCCACGAGACAGGGGGCGCCCTCCTATCTTGTGGCCTCCTCGAGGGTCTTCTGATGTGAACTCCAAGTCTCCTGGGTGATATTCTTCCCAAAAATAACGCTGCCGAAGGTTTCATTCCGTTTGGACTCCGTTTGATATTCCTTTTCTTCGAAATACTGAAACGGGCAATAAAACATCAATATGGGTTGGGCCTCCAGTTAATAGGTTAGTCCCAAAAGTAATATAAAAGTGTATAATAAAGCCCATAAACATTCAAAACAGATAATATAATAGCATGGAACAATCAAAAATTATAGATACGTTGGAGACGTATCACTATGCTACGCACTCCAGACCCACTTCGCCGCCTCCAACAATGTCGCCGAGTATGAAGCCCTTGTGCACGGCCTCCGGCTTGCGAAGGAACTCGGCATCCGGCGCATCCTATGCTACTGCGACTCTGACCTGGTGGTACAACAGTGCTTCGGTGAGTGGGGCGCCCGCGACTCCAACATGGCAAGCTATCGCTTCCTCGTCCAGAAGCTGTCCGGATCCTTCAAGGGTTGCGAGTTTCTCCACATCGCACACGCGGAGAACGAGGCAGCCGACACGCTCGCCAAGATCCCTTCGTCCCGGCAGTCCATCCCGTCTGGCGTCTCCCTCAAGCACCTGCACAAGCCATCTGTCAAGCTGTCTCCGAACTCCGAGTCCATCCACGTCCCGGACGACCCGGCCGCACCTCAACCCAGCCCGAGGACTTCCGAACCCAGCCCGAGGACTGCTGAACCCGGCCCGGGGCTACAGAACCCGGACCGGGGGCTGCCGAACTCAGCCTAGAAACAGAAGCCACCGACCCGGCCACCATCGCCCTCGACCCGGCCATCGCCATCCCCGACCCGGGGGCTGCTCAGCCCGGCTTGGGGGCTGCCGACCCGGAGCCCTCCCTTGTGGCCGCCTTCGCCGTGGTGACGGCCCTGTCTTGGGCCCTGCCCATCTCAGAGTTCCTAGAGAATGGTCTCCTCCCCATGTACAAGACCGAGGCACGGTAGGTGCAACACCGGGCGTCCGCCTACAACATCATCAACAATGAGCTCGACAAACCTAGCTCCACCAGCGTGTTTCAGCGCTGCATTGAGAAGGACCAAGGCATCGACATCCTCCTTGACATACACCAGGGCGAGTGCGGGCACCACGCCGCGTCGCGATCCCTGGTGGCCAAGGATTTCCGCCATGGTTTCTACTGGCCCACGGCTCTCCAAGACGCTAAGTCACTCATCCTCAAGTGCAAGCGATGCTAGCGCTTCAGCAAGCGCATCCACCAGCCGGCGTCAGCACCTCTGCACCGTCCCGATCGCCTGACCCTTTGCGGTCTAGGGACTCGACATGGTGGGACCCTTGAAAACCGCCCAAGGCGGCATGACCCATCTGCTGGTGGCGGTGGACAAGTTCACCAAGTGGATCGAAGCACGACTTATCAAGAAACTGGACGGGCCAACAACCGTCCGGTTCGTCAAAGACATTGTAGTACGCTACGACATGCCGAACAACATCATCACCGACAACGGCACCAACTTCGCCAAAGGCGCGCTCTGCAATACTGCTCCATCTCCGGCATCCGCCTCGACCTGGCCTTTGTTGCACACCCCAAGTCCAACGGGCAGGTCGAGCGGGCCAACGGCCTCATCCTATCCGGCATCAAGCCGCGACTCATCGAGCCGCTCATCTGCTGACCCGGTAGCTGGCTCGACGAGTTGCCGGCCGTCCTCTCAAGTCTCCGAACTACGCCAAACCGATCGACAGGGTTCACCCCATTCTTCCTCGTCTACGAAGCCGAAGCCGTCATCCCAACCGACATAGAGTTCGACTCTCCGCGTGTCGTGATGTACACTGAAGCCGAAGCCAAAGAAGCCCATGAAGACAGCGTCGACCTACTCGAAGAAGCCCGCCTTCTGGCACTCAGTCGTTCAGCCATCTACCAGCAAGGCCTGAGGCACTACCACGGCAAGAAGATCAAGCCCCTCGCATTCTGCGAGGGCGACCTCGTCCTCCGACTCGTCCAAGAGCAACCCGGCCAGCACAAGCTGTCCTCTCCATGGGAGGGCCACTTCATCATCAACAGGGCCTTATGCGATTGCAACACCTACTACCTCATCAACGCTCGCAAGTCAAACAAGTGCAAGAGAGACACCGCCGGTGAAGAAATGACCCGGGCATGGAATGCGGAACTCCTCCGCCCGTTTTATAGTTAGCCGTATGAATGTACATAACACTGCCTTTTGTAAACGCATGAAACTATTGAGTCCTCGAACGATGCTCGGGGGCTGCCCGTTTGCGACCAAGTTATTGTGTCCCCTACATTTGTGCAACACTTTTCTCCTGAACCCGACCACCGGTCCGACTCGCTCGACCCGGGGGCTCGGGGGCTGGCCGGCTTAATTGCCACCCGCCACCTTCCTTGGTGATTCCTGACACGCTGAGGACGCCGCGGCCCCCCACTTCGCCCTAGGCCACAGATCCGGCTTCGGCTGTCGGCTGGCAATCACAATGGGATAGAGATCTAGCAGGCTTCAAACACTAAGTCAAAGGCCGCTGGGTCGACCAACCCAGCCTGCCACCTAAACAAAATGGCCGCATGACCGGCTACTCGCCAACCGGCTTTGCCAGATTACCGCCAGCCGGCCCAGTGGGTGTTTCGCTCGCGCTCAATGTTTTGAAAAGCCTAAGTACTGCGCGCTCCTCTCAAAAAACCGAACTCCTTGTCACGGACCGGAGCCTCGGCCGCCAGACTTGCGGGGGGGCGGGGGGAGGTTTGAGAAAGGAAAAGCGTAAGAAATCGGTTCAAAAAACGAAGAGCAAGAGCGCAGACATTCACAAAAACATACACATCACGTGATATCAAAGGATAGGGCCCACGACCAGAGTTCATTACACCCAGAAACCCCCAGTGGGTGGGTGGACTTGCTACCTAACGCCAAATTCTACTAAGTCATAAACAGGAAGGACGGCCTTAGGCGTCTTTAGCGCCGGGTCGTGAAGTCGACGACTCCCCCACGGAGGCCTCCGGGTCCGCCGAAGTACCGGTGTCCTCCTCGGCACCCCCATCGCGGTAGATGTCCGTCTCCTCAGAGATGCCCTCCGGGTCATGCAGAAGCAGGCCATAGTCGTCGCTAGCAACGACTCCGCCGTCTTCCGCCCGCTCCGGGTGGAACTCATCATGGAAGGCGACCCCGATGATGTAGCTGGCCCGGGAAGCGATCCAGCCGGCCTGCTCCTGCAGCTGCTGCTCCGAGCCGGTCCATTGGCCCATCAGCGCGTCCATCTGCAGGTCCGGGTGCCAAGACAGCACGAAGCGAAGCGCCATCTCGGTGTCGACACTTGCGGCGGAGACGTGCCACTCATGGAGACGGTACGGCCCCATCTCCACCTAGCACGCCAGCCACGTGAAGCTGCTCAGCGCAATGGAGCCTGGCCACAGACCCGCTGTCATCATCGTGCCGGCCTGGGACAGCCGCCCCATTTGGTCGCCCAAGACCCGCAGGCGAGCCTCGGCAGACGTCCTGATCTCCGGGAAGGTCCACACCACCTGCAGGTTGGTCCTAGAGCCGACGACCCCAAACGGGTCGCGCTGGAAGCGGATGGCCTCCTCCGCCAGCTGATGCGTCTCCTGTAAGGCCCCTGTAAGAAAACAAAGCAAGTTAGAAAAAAGACATCAAGGACAAGAAGCTGGATCCCAACCCGACAGAACTCAAGAAAAATCACTTACTGGAGAAGGATTCTTCCAGGTGCTGCGTGCTACCTCTTGAGCACTACGTTGGTTTTTCCTTGAAGAGGAAAGGGTGATGCAGCAAAGTAGCGTAAGTATTTCCCTCAGTTTTTGAGAACCAAGGTATCAATCTAGTAGGAGGCCACACGCAAGTCCCTCGTACCTACACAAACAAACAAGAACCTCGCAACCAACGCAATAAAGGGGTTGTCAATCCCTTCACGGCCACTTGCGAAAGTGAGATCTGAAAGAGATAATAAGATAAGATAAATATTTTTGGTATTTTTATAATATAGATTGGAAAGTAAAGATTGCAAAATAAAGTAGATCAGAAACTTATATGATGGAAAATAGACCAGGGGGCCATAGGTTTCACTAGTGGCTTCTCTCAAGATAGCATAAATATTACGGTGGGTGAACAAATTACTGTCGAGCAATTGATAGAAAAGTGCATAGTTATGAGAATATCTAGGCATGATCATGTATATAGGCATCACGTCCGCGACAAGTAGATCAAAATGATTTTTCATCTACTACTATTACTCCACACATCAACCGCTATCCAGCATGCATCTAGAGTATTAAGTTCATAAGAACAGAGTAACACATTAGGCAAGATGACATGATGTAGTGGGATAAACTCAAGCAATATGATATAACCCCCATCTTTTTATCCTCGATGGCAACAATACAATACGTGCCTTGCTGTCACTGGGAAAGGACACCGCAAGATTGAACCCAAAGCTAAGCACTTCTCCCATTGCAAGAACGATCAATCTAATAGGCCAAACCAAACTGATAATTTGAAGAGACTTGCAAAGATAACCAATCATACATAAAAGAATTCAAAGGAGATTCAAACATTTCTCATATATAAACTTGATCATAAACCCACAATTCATCGGATCTCGAATAAGACACCACAAAAACAGTTACATCGAATAGATCTCCCAGAAGATCGAGGAGAACATTGTATTGAGATTCAAAGAGAGAGAAGAAGCCATCTAGCTAATAACTATGGACCCGAAGGTCTGTGGTAAACTACTCACAAGTCATCGGAGAGGCCTTGGCATTGATGTAGAAGCCCTCCATGATCGATTCCCCCTCCGACAGAGTGCCGGAAAAGGCTCCAAGATGGGATCTCACGGTTACAGAAGGTTGCGGTGGTGGAAATAGGGTTTCGTGGTGCTCATGGATGTTTTAGGGGTACGTAGATATATATAGGTGAAGAAAGTCGATCAGGGGAGCCACAAGGGGTCCACGAGGGTGGGAGCGCACCCACCCCCTAGGGCACGCCATGGACCCTCGTGGCCGGCTTGTTTGCTTCTTGACGTCCACTCCAAGTCTCCTGGATTGCGTTCGTTCCAAAAATAACTCTCCCGAAGGTTTCATTCCATTTGGGCTCCGTTTGATATTCCTTTTCTGTGAAACACTGACATAGGCAAGAAAAATACAGCAATTTGGGCTGGGCCTCCGGCTAATAGGTTAGTCCCAAAAATGATATAAAAGTGTTTAGTAAAGCCCATAAACATCCAAAACAGGTAATATAATAGCATGGAACAATAAAATATTATAGATACGTTCGAGACGTATCACTACACTTCGAGCAACGTACCGCGCCGCTCTCGATCAATGGCGCGGTCGCACTCCTGGAGCGCCTTCTCCAAGTTGGCCGCCTTGGAAAGGGCCGCCTTCAGCTCGGCGTACTTGTCCTCGGTCGCCCTCTCGGACGCTTTGCGGCGGCGGGCCTTCTCCGCCGCGGTCACTCGCCCCTTCAGGCGTTCCACCTCGGCCTAAAGCTGGCCCTTGTCGTCGGCCAACTTGCCGCATTGCTGGTCCACCTCAGCCAGGGCCCGCTGCGCCTCCACCACCATGGAGGCCTCCGCCTTGAGGTGCACCACCTCGGCCTTGAGGCGGCTATTGTCGCCCGCCAACTGCTCGCGCAACCGGCTGGCTTCATCGAGCGACCGCCGGGCTGCCGCCGCCTCCGTCTTTGCCTACTCCACCTCGGCTCCGAGATGGCCGGCATCGGCGACAAGCTGGTCGTAGTGGTGGCCGGCCCGAAGCAGCCGAGTCTGCCAAGCCAACACCTCGGCTGCAAAAAGAAGATTCAGAAAAGAAGAGCAAGATTTAACATTCGACCCAACTGTTACACAGTTGGCCCGAATCTAGGGGGCTACACCCAGTGGGTGCGCTAGTGCGCCCCCCCCCTAAAATAGAGCATGAACATACCTGCGGCGACGCGGAGCTCCTCCTCCTTGGCGGCAAGGTGCTCCTTGAGCTCCCGATACTTGCCCAGGAGGCGGTTGAAGGCGTTGACCCGGTAGGCGTCCAGTTGCTGTAAAGCGCGACGATCAATACAAAGACAGCATTCTGAAGATTTGACCCAACTACTACATAGTTGGCCCGAACCTCGGGGGCTACACCCAGTGGGTGCGCTAGCCCGCCCCCACAGGGAAGAAACTGCAAAGGAGGAAATGTCAGAAGCTTCAAAGGAAACTTACCAGCATGGCCCGCTCCAGCTCCCGCGTCCGCTCCACCTCGGCCTGGGCGAAGGCCTCGATTTGGTCTGTCCTCCCATGCTGATGATGGCTGGCAGCATCCATCGCCGGCTCCTCCTAGGTCTGGCGCCCGAAGACCATGGTGGCCCCACCCTGTGCCGGCTGCGACACGGCGGCCCAACGTCCCCCTAACTGGGGCACCAGGGCATGCTCCCGGCCGGCTGCCCCCCCCCCCCCCCCCCCGCGGTCGGCGCCTCCTCCGACGTCCTGTCCGGTGTCGCGATGACTCGGCCGCCAGGACAGCCTACGGCACCACCGCCGGCTCGACAGCTGGGGTGGCCTATGGCACCACCACCTGCGGCGCCCCCTCCGACGCCCGGGGAGTCCCCTATGGTGCCATCCATGGCGCCTCCTCCAAGACGGCGTCGCCGCTGACTCCCTCGACCCCCGCCCTCTCGATAGTGTCGACCCGCGGTGGGGTGTCGTCCTCCACCTCCACGACCTGTAGGTCGAGGTCCACCACCTCAGCCCGGCCTCTTTGGCCGCGCTCCCTCACCGATGACGGCTCGAAGACCATCGCCGCCACCACCGTGCCCTCCGACATATCGCGCCACGCCGGCTCCTCGCCGGCTTGCGCCCACACCGCCGCAGCATCGGTCCACACCCGGACCAATGCCGCCTCTAACTCCGCATCGGCCCTGTTCCGATCCCGCCAGGCTAGGCCTTCGGCATCAGCCGGGTCCAGGCCGAGGTCCGGATCTTCCTGCTCCTCCTTCTCATCCCGGTCGACGTTGCCGGACCGGCTCCTCCGGAACACGGCGTCCTCAGCGGCCGCAGCGTCGGCCACCGCCCTTGCCAGCGCAATCGGTGACCTGAAGCCCAAAACAAAATGAACAACGAAGAAGGCTGACTCAGCTACTCGGATGAAGGCAGAAGAAAAACTTACCCCGATAGCGCTGAGACGGTGGCCCTCACCGGCCTCTCCTGCGCGACACCGTGCCTCCTCTTGGCGGCCGGCCTCGGGCCTCCGACCAGGTCCGCCACGCGCTTCGTGGCCCGAGGCTGTGGCGTGATGCTATACTTCCCGTGCGGCCGGCTCGACACTGACCCCCACGATGACCCAGCTCCGCTCGCATTGCCACCTTCTCTGCCCAACGCCACTGCGTCAATAGTCCGCATCAGTATCAACCTCACCGGCCTGCCATCTCGCTGATGAGGCAGCTGCGCCGCTACAGCGGTAGAACCCGGCGCGTTATGAAGGTGCCAATAAGGTCGGTGCCACTGAGCCCCTCCCGCACCTTCATCACCGACACCCGCTCGCAGAGATTGGTTATCTCCTGCGACGGGTGCCTGAGGATGTAGCCCCAGTCCATCTTTGCCCGCGAAAGCGTGTTGATGAAGGCCGGCAGATTGATGCGGTCCGCGCCAAGGTTGCGGACGCAGAAGAAGCAGTTCTGCCATTTCTTGGCAGAATCTTCCTGCGGTATCTTGGGGAAGTCTGCACCCGCCCGCTTCGTGATGACGGCGGCCCCGCAATCGGAGAACTCCCCGGTCGTCAGCCCCTACTGCTTCAAGGAGAAGAAGCGCGCTCAGAGGTCGGTCGAGTGCTCGACCCCCAGGTATGCCTCGCAGAGGGTGACAAAGCCGGAGAGTTGAACCATGGCATCGGCGCCAAGATGATGGGGCTAGAGCCCAAAGAACTCCAAGAAGTTGCGGAAGAAGGCGCTCACCGCGCTTAAAGTGTGGGAAGAAGACGACGTGCTCCAAGCCCATGGCCAGCAGCCTCTGCTCTCCCTGCGGCAGGCGCACCCCGACATCCATCTCCCCCGGTAGGCGCCGGGTGGTGTAGAGGTAGCGCCATCGATGATGAACGGAGAGAAAGAAGGAAGACAAGCGGCAACTGAGCTGTACTCGAAGCGGCGAGTATCGCAGCAGCGGCGGTCGCAAGGAGTAGAGGATGAAGAGGAAGGAGAGCGCGAGCAAGAATGATGTCCGCCACCCCCCTCGCCCCAATTTATAACCCCCGTTTCAAACATGGGGTGTGGGATCGTTTGTGCTCGACTTTTCCACTGCCCCGCAATAAGTACGTGCGCAATAACTGCACGGGGAAGAGCAACCGACTTGAGGACGCCACAATAAATCCGCGCACGTGGGCCAAGGGCACGCGGCAGCGGGCCCTGGCACGTCGCCCAGTCCCGTCACGTGCGTGGCCTATCAGGCCCCTCCGACTTCTAGGCACTATGTGGCGCCCGCGCGAAGCACGAGGGATTGCCCCAAGATTCGATGGACTCCTCGGTTTCCCGCCACTGCCGGGATGCCATGATACGGTTTCCAAAAACCGGCACACAGTGGGTGTTGTCGGACCCGGCGCTCGTAGGATTCGCCTTTCCAAAGGGGGAAACTGCGAAGGCCCTCTCATCCGAAGACGGCGGACCATCACAGCTTTGGGGAGTACTGTCGGGGGGATGAACCCCAGACAGGCAACGGAACCCGGATCCTTCTCAAAAACAACGAGGCCAGCATCGCCCCTCAAGCCGGCCCGCGCTTGGCCGGGTCGCTAGACCCGGCCGGGCTCCTCAACTCGGCCTCGACAACCAGCACAAGACAGCTGAACCCGGCATACCAAGGCTTCCTCAGCAAGCCAACTCCACCCGTGGCGTGTTCCTTAACCTAGCCACGGGTCAGCTCCCGTCCCATCCAAGGCGTACGATGGGATGAGTATTCATCCACCGATGACCGAGGCAACAGTGCCCCGCCCATGCCTCTGGTTAGCCGGAGCATGGCGATAGTGCCCCTCACCTACCTGCTGACCAGGGCCGGCATGGCAACAGTGCCCCCCGTCATCACCACTGATGCCAGCCAGCGGCAACCAGATGGAGCGCCACTGTACCCGACTCGACTCGGCCACTCCCTGACGATCGACAAGATGGCGCACAGTACCCTTAGGCATGCGGGGCCCGTACCTAGGGGAACCCAGCGAACCGCAAGCCCCCGGTGGGTCCCAGCCCCGGGTCCCCAGACGCTGACGACCTGGCCCTACGGTCATGTAGCATTACCATTGAACCCCTAGGGGGTTGGCCTATAAAACCCCCCAGGAGCCCTCACGCATACGGCAAGCAAGTTGGAAGCAGTAAGCACATAAGAACTAGCCACTGATAGTAGAACACACCTTGCAAGAAGGAGCAACCTAAGCCTTGGATAACTTTCCTTCTTCCTCCATACATCATTAGGAGCAACCCTGTACTATGGCATATCAACCACACTCGGCAGGACTAGGGGTGTTATGTCTCCGGAGAGTCCCGAACCTGGGTATGTCTTGCGTCACGCGCTCGCTCATGCCAACCCCGCCTCTGGAGCCCACCAGTGCCCTCGAGCCCCCTCCTATCTTTAGCCATCCCATGGCATCTGTCGTGCGCCCACCACGACAATTGTCCTTGAATTTTACCTTGGGGTGCCTTGGTCATCCCCAAGCTTAGGCTCTTGCCACTCCTTATTCCATAATCCATCAAATCTTTAACCAAAAACTTGAAAACTTCACAACACAAAACTCAACAGAAAATCTCATGAGCTCCGTTAGCGAAATAAAACAAACCACCACTTGAAGGTACTGTAATGAACTCATTATTTAATTATATTGGTGTTAAACCTACTGTATTACAACTTCTCTATGGTTCATACCCCCCCCCCCGATACTAGCCATAGATTCATCAAAATAAGCAAACAACACACGAAAAACAGAATCTATAAAAAACAGAACAGTCTATAGCAATCTGTAACTCTCGAATACTTCTGGAACCCCAAAAATTCTACAAAAATAGGAAGTCCTATAAAATTTGTTTATTAATCTTCTACAAAAATAAACAACTGAAAAGCACATTTCTCTGATTTATGAAAATTATTCTCGTGCGCGCAAAAGTTTCTGTCTTTCAGCAAGATCAAATTAACTATCACCCAAGAAGATCCTATAGGTTTTACTTGGCACAAACACTAATGAAAACATAAAACCACATCTAACCAGAGGCTAGATGAATTACTTATTAGTAAACAGGAACAAAAGGCAAAGAACAAAAGTAAAATTGGGTTGCCTCCCAACAAGCGCTATCATTTAATGCCCCTAGCTAGGCATAAAAGCGAGAATAGATCTAAGTATTGCCATCTTTGGTATTTAATTGATAGGTGCCTCTCATAATAGATTCATAAGGTAATTTGATTTTTTTCCTAGGACAGTGTTCCATGCCTTTCCTTAATGGAAATTAGAACGTAATATTTCCTTCTTTCATATCAATAATTGCACCAATCGTTCTAAGGAAAGGTCTGCCAAGAATAGTAGGACATGAAGGATTGTAATCTATATCAAGAACAATAAAATCTACGGGCACATAATTCCTATTTGCAACAATAAGAACATCATTAATCCTTCTCATAGGTTTCTTAATGGTGGAATTCGCAAGGTGCAAGTTTAAAGAGCAATCATCAAATTCACGGAAACCTAACACATCACACAAAGTTTTTGGAATCGTGGAAACACTAGCACCCAAATCACACAGAGCATAGCATTCATGATCTTTAATTTTCATTTTAATAGTAGGTTCCCACTCATCATAAAGTTTTCTATGGATAGAAACTTCTAATTCAAGTTTTTCTTCATAATATTGCATTAAAGCATCAACGATATGTTTAGTGAAAGCTTTATTTCGACTATAAGCATGAGGAGAATTTAACACGGATTGTAACAATGAAATACAATCTATTAAAGAACAATTATCATAATTAAATTCCTTGAAATCCAAAATAGTGGGTTCATTGCTATGTAAAGCTTTGACCTCTTCAATCCCACTTTTACCAATTTTTGCATCAAGATCTAAAAACTCTGAATCATTGGGAAGCCTTTTAGCTAAAGTTGACTCATCTCCAGTCCCATATTTATAAAGATTCATATTGGAAAACAAATATTTAATAAGAGACACATCAATCACTTTCAGATCTTCATCCTTATTATCATGAAAACTAGAAGAACACGCTTTCACAAAGCAATCCTTTTTAGCACGCATCCTAGCGGTTCTTTCTTTGCACTCATAAATGGAAATTCTCATGCCTTTGAGAGACTCATTGATATCATGCTTAGGTGGAATAGATCTAAGTTTCAAAGAATCAACTTCAAGAGAAATTCTATCCACGTTCCTAGCCAACTCATCAATCTTAGGCAATTTTTCTTCAAGCAAAGCATTGAAATTCTTTTGGGAAATCATAAATTCTTTAACACTAGTCTCAAAATTAGAGGGCACCTTATTAAAGTTGCCATAAGAGTTGTTGTAGGAATTACCATAATTATTAGAGGAATTACTAGGGAACGGCCTAGGATTAAAGTTTCCTCTATAAGCTCTGTTACCAAAATTGTTCCTATCAACAGAATTCATATCCATAGATTCATTATGATTCTCAATCAAAGTGGATAAAGGCACATCATTAGGATCAGAGGCAACACTCTTATTAGCAAACAATTTCATAAGTTCTATAGCATGAACCATTTTACTAGTAGATGTTTCATTGTGCCTGTCGGTGTAAAAACCAGCGGATCTCGGGTAGTGGGTCCCGAATAGTGTGTCTAAGGCTAATGGTAACAAGAGACTGGGGACATGGTGTTTACCCAGGTTCGGTCCCTCTCGATGGATCTTGATGATATGAGTATTACAAGAGTTGATCTACCATGAGATCGTAGAGGCTAAACCCTAGAAGCTAGCCTATGATTATGATTGTTCTGGTCCTACGGACTAAACCCTCCGGTTTATATAGACACTGGAGGGGGCTAGGGCTACACAGAGTTGGTTACAGAGAGGGGGATCTATCATCCGAATCGCCAAGCTTGCTTTCCATGCGAAGGAGAGTACCATACGGACACGGGACGAAGTCTTCAATCTTGTATCTTCATAGTCCAACAATCTGGCTAAAGTATATAGTCCGGCTGTCCGAATACCCCCTTATCCAGGACTCCCTCAGTAGACCCTAAACCAGGCATCAATGGCGATGAGTCTGGCGCGCAGATTGTCTTCGGCATTGCAAGGCGGGTTACATCTCCGAATACGTCAAGGTAAATTTTGAACACTTAAGTCGTGTTCGGCTCTGCAAGACAAATTTCACATACCACCGTAGAGAGGACAATAATCGACAAATCTAATACGTTGACAACTCTTCATAGTGTGGCATCAAGCCACGGCCCGGTCATTATTCAAACTGTTTTTTACAACCAGCTACCGCGCACATTGCGATGCTGTTTCCTTGGCACGTCTTGTCGAAGCAGAGATCGTGTCCCCCTTATCGCGGGATCCTCATCAATACGGGTATGGATAACCCAACCACGCCTGTTGGCATGATTCTGTCTTTTTAGGTAAGTCCCAAATGGTTACGCTCGGGACGCTTGATATCCTCCCCCTTTATAGAGGGGTCAAGGCCTATCCCTTTATTACCACGCTTGCGCCTTTCCGCCTCTCGAGTTCCAACACTCGAAGCTCAAGCTTAGGCACTTCAGATCTTCAATCATGTCCGGATCCAACCTTCAGGGTCAGTGGATGGCCTCCTCTGTCACAGAGGAGGACATTATGAAGCTCAGGGAGGCCAGGTATTTGACCGCCGACGTTAAGCACAGGCTTCCCGCCCCTGGGCAGGTCGTCCCCACTCCCGAGTCCAACGAGAGTGTCATATTTGTTTCTCACTTCCTCCGAGGCTTGAGCCTTACTCTTGATCCATTCGTGAGAGGGATCATGTTCTATTACGGGCTAGATTTTCACGATTCCATCTAGCTCCGGATTCCATCTAGCTCTGGATTCCATCCTCCACATCTCGTCGTTTATCATTGTGTGTGAAGCCTTCCTCCACATCACCCCACACTTCGGCATATGGCTCAAGACCTTCAATGTGAAGCCGAAGGTGATTGAGGGGCGACACGCGGAGTGCGGAGGCGCCGAAATAAGCAGAAACGCCGATGTTCCATGGCCGGAAGGTTCCTTCCTGGATGTGTCTGATCTGTGGCAACGAAGGTAGTTTTACATCACAGCTCCCCAAGGCACAACCTGGGTGGCTGCCCCTGCCTTCCGTCCAGGCCCTCCACCTCAATTGGCGTCGTGGGCCAATGTGGGACTAGACTGGGGGCCTGCTAATGACGTACCAACATTGCAGAGTCGTATTCGGGAGCTCCTTGAGAGGGATATCGATCTTGTCGAAATCATTCAGGTAATGCTAGTTTGGCGGATCCTGCCGTGCAAACGTCGGCCTCTCCGGATGGGGAGTTCAATCCGGAAGGTCCACGAACCATTCAACACTTCTTCGACACGACACTCAAAGGGATGTATAAGTTATTCCACGGACCACAAGTAAGCTGTCCGGACACCACCGAGGATGCGGGCCTGAGCTGCAACCGCCCAGATACCCAAGTAGGTAACCCTGTAACCGAACACTTCGCTTATGTTTAGTACAACATCATTCTGAAACCTTGTCCGCGGCCAGGATTGGCTCAGCAAGGCAGAGAGGATCGGGTGTTCGGCCCCACTTCCCGAAGGCTCGCCTAGTCCTGCAATGGACAAGATGCTTAGACGCGCATTAAGCCAAGTGCCCTCGGGGAAAGGCGAAGAGAAGAATAGAGAAGCCGAACTCCACACATTGCACATCCAAGCTGGGGGATTACTGTCTCCATGAAGGAGGATGATGGAGGAGGTTTTTCCAAGGTTTCCTCCCCCCACGGGAAGAAAAGGGCGACCTCCGAAGACTTGGAGATGGAGGTGCCTAAGCAAGGGAAGAGAGCTTCACCAGGGGGCCCTGCCTCGAAGGGCGTCCTCACCGCACCATGCCCGCAAACGGGCCAGCCCTCCATCAAGCTGTAAGTTAATATACAAGAAGATATTGCTTTTTCCCACGAGAACAATAACCAGGATCTATTTTTGCAGTCCGGCTAGTAGCTCATCTCAACAGGGTTCATCTTTGGGGGATCTTCTTCCAGAGATGATGGAGAGTGAAACTCCACCTGCCTCTCCGCCTCGTGGGGCAGGTGACCCAGAGGTGTCGTCACAGAGGAGTCCAGATCCGCTGAGGCCGGAAGTTAACCCTTCGGCCACCTTGAGCCCGGCGCGTTTAGCTCCCATGGAGGGCAATGAGAAGGGTCCGGGACAGTCCGGTGCCTAGCCGAACATATTGACGGGCCTCCTGGAGCAAGCTGCTCTCTTGGAGGATCACCGTACGCTAATGGGTACGATGTTGGAGAAGATTTCGTCTGCCAGGAGCGGGTTAAATGAAGCTTTGGGAAGCTTGCTTGAAGGCTTCGAGGTATGTGAGGAAATAGGCAATTTTTGGTTATACCGCACGCGCTAGGTGTGCTCCATATAAATAGTAGCCCCTAAGACTCTGGTTGTTAGCCTTAGGCGGCAAACGGGGGATCACACTCTTAGTTAAAGATCGTACTGCATTCATGCGCAGGTGGCTAAGGGTCCGGCGGTAGACCGGGCCTCTGAATTCGCCGAACTGAGGCGACAGATTGATGTGGTGGATACCGACATCACGCTTTTAAACAAGCGGTTTGACGAGTCACAGAGTATGCACTCGTTTGTTCCTCATTTGTTTAGGAAATATGAAGAGGATTGTAATGTTAATATGGTATGATGTGACCACAGGCGGAGCTGCTGCCATGGAGACCCTAAGGGCGGAACTTGCCCTAGCCAAGGAACAAGCACGGGCTAGCAATGCGGCTGCCGTAAAGGCGGTCGAAGACTTGAGAGTCGAACATGCTGCTCATCGCTGAAGCGAAGAAAAGATAAACGAGATGGCTTTGGAGCTAAGGGACGCCGTCGGCCGGTATGAGCTTCTCGAGAAGGAGAATCATGGAAAGGCGGCTGACCTGAAGAAGGCCCTGGATTCGGCTAAGGAGACGTGCTCTGAAATTAGAGACGCGTGGGAGGAACTTCGATAAGCCGGAGAAGTCGCGGCTGGAAGCCCCTATTTGTTGCGAATGAAGTTCTTAGATTCAAAGTATGCTCCTTTGGATCAGCTTTGGAGCGCTGCAGATGAGTATGCGGACCTGGCAAAAAGTACGGCTTATGCGACCAAGTTATTCAAGGATCATAAAGATAATGAAATAGAAAGGCTGCTCTGGTCACAATTTAGCGCTCCAACACGCTCATTGACATTGAGTGAGAAGATGGCCGCTATAGCCGAGCTCCATAGGTTGTCCGATCTTGCAACGAGGTCTGTAATAGACCATCTATGGCCGATGGGACCGAGGCCGGATAGTTACTTTGGTTTAGTACAACAATTATTCGGTGCCAGATCGCGAGTCGATGTCGGTGTTAAGACCTATTGGGCAGATATGGAAGCCACCGGCATTGCAACCCAGAGCCCGCAGGAAGCCATGGCCTAGCCGAGCACTATTTTGAGCAGGTCATAGAAGGTGCCCGTATAATAGAGGCTCAGTGCTCGAAGAATGTCATGTTCGACTGACAGGTCGATTAATTGTAAACAATTATTGTTAAATATAGAGGTTGTGTTTATACTTTTGCCTGAAAGTGTTATAATGCCTCATGTGCCGCCGTTTATGTATTTATATAACTTGAAAGTTAGCAGTCGTTGGCTTTAGCCCCCACACATATAATGCAGGGGTGTTCGAAAAAATATGCGTAATCACACTTGATCCAACGTCTTGGTCCATTAAGGAGGTGATCGCACGTTGAACCAGGCAACCGGACTATATAGCTGTGACACTTTCACTTAGCCATAGGAGTTTAATGGTGGGGCTACTATGTAGCACCTAGTACTTCCGCGTGCATCCGGATAGGGGCGCATATGTACGTGACCAGGAAATGGTCCTTCGTCAATGCGGAGGAATCATATAGATTCCGATGAGTCCTTGAGTGGTTAACCAGTCTCTCGATGTATCATGACAGTCAGTTTTCGGCTTTCTCTACGGAGGTGCTCATCCGGAATTACTAGGGAACAATCGCAGTAGTTCTCCTTTGGCCGCCTTAGCCGATAGAACGGAACGTAAGGCAGCAAACCTAGGAGCTGGGCAAACCCAACATTTGACCAAAGACATGATTCGGAGCTGATGCATATAAGGCCAAACTCGCGACGCCGAACACTCTCGAAGGTATTCGGACTTTATAACATATACTGGGCCGAGCAACGCCCTTGATTATGAACCCTGTATTTCCAGGTACGTGCATTGATCTGTCGTGGCGAAATGCCTATAACGCCAGTATCCGCTGTAGGTGTATTGAATACCCACGGGATGTCAAGCAACAAAAGACAGTAAAGAAGGTTTACACAGGGACTTAATCTAAAGATAAACCTTTGAGCGGGGCCCTGCTGCACGTCTGTGCCTTTGTCTCTGTTGTGCCGTATCCTGGAAGGGTGTCGCACGAATGGTGTCTGTAAAAACAAAAACTCTTGTAAAAGAGTAAGCGTGCGGGAGGTTGGTTATTCTCAATGGATGATAGAAATATGAGATATTTGGCCTGTTAATAAAGCAAGCCGAATTGTGGGCTTTATTACATGTTTGTAGCCCCTGGTACCATTTATGGGGATATATGTACGGCACCCAGCTCAGGTTTATCTGGGCTGTTGTTGACGGTGGTGCACTGGAGTCATCTAACCGTGTCCGTGGTCTTAACGACCGATCATGCGTTCTGATGGGAGAGGCCGCTTAGTGTCCGGCTACAAGAGCCGCCGCATACTGCTCTGTGTTTCCGCTAACAGTTATGACGCCACGTGGACCGGGCATCTTAAGTTTAAGGCAGGCGTAGTTTGGTACCGCATTAAAGCAAGCGAAGGCCGTTCTTCCAAGTAGTGCATGATAACCACTGCTGAAGGGCGCGGTGTCGAAGAGTAGTTTCTCGCTTCTGAAGTTGTCGGGAGAACCGACTGTCACCTCTAATACGAGGGAGCCCCAGCAGCGGGCCTCAATGCCCGGTATCACTCCTTTAAAGGTGGTGTTACTTTGGCTTATTCTGGGTGGGTCTATCCCCATCTTGCGGACGGTGTCCTGATATATCAAATTAAGACTGTTGCCGCCGTCCATTAGGACTCGAGTGAGATGGTATCCATCAATTATTGGGCCAAGCACCAAGGCAGCCGATCCTCCGTGCCGGATACTGGCTGGGTGGTCCCTGTGATCAAAAGTGATTGGGTAGGCCGACCAGGGGTTGAACTTGGGGGCAACGGACTCGATGTGAGTTGTGTGGACCATGTTTACTGTTTTGACTTCTGGTGGGAATTTTTTTTGTCCCCCAGTGTTCGGCTGGCGAGGCACATCCTCGTCTTCGCTTGGCGTTTCTCTTTCCTTGTGTTCGGTGTTTAACTTGCCGGCCTGCTTGAAGACCCAACATTCTCTGTGAGTGTGATTTGCAGGTTTTTCGGGGGTGCCATGGATTTGGCACAATCTGTCTAGGACTTTATTCAGGCCAGTCGGTCCTTCTTTGTTGCCCTTAAATGGCTTCTTTCTTTGACCGGGCCGGGAGCCCCTGAATCCGGCATGGACCGCCGTGTTGTCCGGACTTTCTTCATTGTTCCGACGCTTATTCTTATTGCGCTGCGGCTTCCCATTGCCATCTCAAATTTCGGATGTGCTTGGGTCACTGGTTTCTCTACGGGCCAACCAGCTATCCTCGCCCGCGCAAAAGCGGGTCATAAGGCTTGTTAAGGCTGCCATTCTCCTTGGCTTTTCTTGGCCGAGGTGTCTGGCCAGCCACTTGTCCCAGATACTATGCTTAAAGGCCGCTAGGGCTTCGGCATCTGGACAGTCGACAATTTGATTCTTCTTAGTGAGAATTCTGTTCCAAAGCTTGCGGGCTGACTCTCTGGGATGTTGTATTATGTGACTTAAATCGTCTATGTCTGGAGGTCGGACATATGTCCCTTGAAAATTGGCCCTGAAAGCGTCCTCAAGTTCCTCCCGCTTCCTATCGAATTTTCAGGGAGGCCTTTCAACCAGTGCCGAGCTGGCCCTTTCAACTTGAGGGGAAGGTATTTAATGGCATGGAGGTCATCCCCATGGGCCATGTGGATGTGGAGGATAAAATCTTCAATCCAGACACCAGGGTCTGTCGTTCTGTCATATGCCTCTATGTTCATGGGTTTGAATCCCTATGGAAATTTGTGATCCAGCACCTCATCGGTGAAGCACAGAGGGTGCACAACCCCTCTATATCTGGACATGTCGCGGCATGTTTTCGGCTGTTGTTGCGTCCGGTGTTGATTCTGAACTAGCATTTGGTCAGTTGATTGTTTTGGTAACCAGAATCCCGCATCAGAGCATGTCCTCTGGATCCGTAGATGGACCTGGCCGCGCCGGCCTTTTTGTCCAGGAGCTCACGTAAATCATGTGCGGCTTCGGTGGCTGCTCTATCGCGGCCATGAAGTGGTTGGTCCGACCGAATGGCTGTATTATTCTTTGGTGGAATGGGCTCTACAGCCTCATCATCGAATTCGGGCAGCAGCTTGCGTTTTGGGTAGCTCTTTGTGTGGCGTTCGTCGCCATGTTTTCCTTCAGTGTCTAGCACCTTATTCCATCTTCGGTTGAGTGTATCCTGCGTGGCTTTAAGCCTTTGCTTCTGCTTCTTTAGGCTCCTCGCCGTGGCCATAAGCCTTCTGTGGAGGTTATCTTGTTCCAAACATTTTTCTGGGATGATGAATGCATCGTCAACCGGACTGTCCTCCTCTCCGGAGGCAGTTTGATGAGTTCGGCCCTCGAGATCGCTGTGATCGGGCGTTTGTTCAGCGTGGCCTGGCTCTTCTTGCTCCATCGCTAGGTTCATATTGTTGCCTTCAGAGTCAACTGGAGTTTCATTTTTCCTTGCGCTGTTATCGCTATTTTTACTATGACTGGACTTAGAGCGGCGCCTGCACCATCGTTTTTGCTTTTGTCCGGGGGGTTTATCCTCCGTTGTGTCCTTTTTGTCACCATTGTCCTCCTTGGGCATGTCCACCATGTAGATGTCATATGATGAAGTGGCGGTCCAGCGCCCCGTGGGCGGTGGTTCCAGATCGTCCCCTGCATCCATGTCCATACCGTCGATGTCGTCGGAGTCTAAATCAAGCATGTCTGTTAAGTCATCAACAATGGCTATAAAGTGGGTGGTGAGTGGGAGGCAATTTTCTTCGTTGTCTGTATCCCACTCGGGCCGGACATAGTTCGGCCAGGAGTCTTCTGACAAAGAGAGAGATGTTAATGAATTTAGCACATCGCCAAAGGGGGAGTGCTGAAAGATATCCGCGGCGGTGAACTCCATTATTGGAGCCCAGTCAGACTCGATGGGCCCGGGCGCGCGCGGTTCGGAACCCACGTCTGAACACATGTCCAGGGGTCCGGTGACGCAGATCCCCTTAATGGTGGAGTCTGTGTTCAGCTCTAAAACCGAAGAGTATGCGGCCTCCGTGGCTGGGTCCACCCACCCGTCCTCGGTCGACGCGATCTGCCCCGGATTTAGGTCCGGAGCGGCTGCAGGGGAGATATCCCGAATACTGTACGACAGCAGATTTAAGTCATGTTCTTCGTGATTGTTCGACACTCCTGATGTAGGCCCAAATCCGTCGAAGATCAAGTCTCCGCGGATATCGGCTGTGTAATTCAAGTTTCCGAACCTGACTTGATGGCCAGGGGCATAGCTGTCGATTTGCTCCAGATGGCCAAGCGAGTTGGCCCACAGTGCGAAGCCGCCGAACACGGAGATTTGTCCGGGGAGAAAAGTTTCTCCCTGGACTGCGTTGTTGAAGGTTGATGGAGCCATCGAGCCTTACAGCGACAACGCAGAGGAACTCTCAATGAAAGCACCAATGTCGGTGTCAAAACCGGCGGATCTCGGGTAGGGGGTCCCGAACTATGCGTCTAAGGCTAATGGTAACAGGAGACTGGGGACACGGTGTTTACCCAGGTTCGGGCCCTCTCGATGGAGGTAATACCCTACTTCCTGCTTGATTGATCTTGATGATATGAGTATTACAAGAGTTGATCTACCACGAGATCGTAGAGGCTAAACCCTAGAAGCTAGCCTATGATTATGATTGTTCTGGCCCTACAGACTAAACCCTCTGGTTTATATAGACACTGGAGGGGGCTAGGGTTACACAGAGTCGGTTACAGAAAAGCAGATCTATCATCCGAATCGCCAAGCTTGCCTTCCACGCAAAGGAGAGTACCATCCGGACACGGGACGAAGTCTTCAATCTTGTATCTTCATAGTCCAACAGTCCGGCTGTCCGGATACCCCCTTATCCAGGACTCCCTCAGTGCCATTGAGAATAACTAATCATAATATTATCTAGGGGTTTACTAGCTTCTCCTAAAGTGATTTCCATAAAAGTGCCTTCTGCGGCCGAATCTAAAAGATTTCTAGAAGAAAAATTCAATACGGCATAAAAAAATTGTATAATCATCCATAAATTCAAACCATGTGTAGGGCAATTACGTATCATTAATTTCATTCTCTCCCAAGCTTGTGCAACATATTCATGGTCAAGTTGCTTAAAATTCATAATATCTTTTCTAAGAGAGATGATCTTAGCGGAAGGAAAATATTAGAGATAAAAGCATCTTTGCACTTATTCCATGAATCAATACAATTTTTAGGCAAATACAAAAACCAAGTTTTAGTGCGATCTCTAAGTGAAAACGCAAATAGCTTCAATTTAACAATATAATTATCCACATCTTTCTTCTTTTGCATATCGCACAAATCAACAAAGTTGTTTCGATGTGTAGTGGCATCTTCACTAGGTAGGCCAGAGAATTTATCTTTCATGACAAGATTCAATAAAGTAGCATTAATTTCGCAAGATTCAGCATCGGTAATAGGAGCAATTGGAGTGCTAAGAAAATCATTGTTGTTGGTATTGGAAAAATCACACAATTTATTATTATCTTGAGCCATCGTGACAAACAATCCAGCACACAAGGGGCAAGCCAAAAAGAGGCGAATGGGAAAAAGAGGGTGAATAAAACGGCAAGGGTGAAGTGGGGGAGATGAAAAAAAGAGGCAAATGGCAAATAATGTAATGCGAGGGATAAGAGTTTGTGATGGGTACTTGGTTTGTCTTGACTTGTGCGTAGACTCCCCGACAATGGCGCCAGAAATCCTTCTTGCTACCTCTTGAGCATGTGTTGGTTTTCCCTTCAAGAGGAAAGGGTGATGCAACAAAGTAGCTTAAGTATTTCCCTCAGTTTTTGAGAACCAAGGTATCAATCTAGTAGGAGGCTACACTCCAATCCCTAGTACCTGCACAAACAAATAGGAACCTTGTAACCAACGCGATAAAGGGGTTGTCAATCCCTTCACGGCCACTTGCAAAAGTGAGATCTGATAGAGATAATAAGACAAATATTTTTGGTATTTTTATGATATAGATTGAAAAGTAAAGATTGCAATATAAAACAGATCGGAAACTTATATGATGGAAAATAGACTTGGGGGCCATAGGTTTCACTAGTGGCTTCTCTGAAGATAGCATAAGTATTACGGTGGGTGAACAAATTGGTGTCGAGCAATTGATAAAAAAGTGCATAGTTATGAGAATATCTAGGCATGATCATGTATATAGGCATCACGTCCGAGACAAGTAGATCGAAACGATTCTCCATCTACTACTATTACTCCACACATCGACCGCTATCCAGCATGCATCTAGAGTACTAAGTTCATAAGAACAGAGTAACGCATTAGGCAAGATGACATGATGTAGATGGATAAACTCAAGCAACAATACAATACGTGCCTTCCAGCCCCTGTTGTCACTGGGAAAGGACACCGCGAGATTGAACCCAAAGCTAAACGCTTCTCCCATTGCAAGAAAGATCAATCTAGTAGGCCAAACCAAACTGATAATTCAAAGACACTTGCAAAGATAACAAATCATACGTAAAAGAATTCAGAGGAGATTCAAATATTGTTCATAGATAATGTTTATCATAAACCCACAATTCATTGGATCTCGACAAACACACCGCAAAAAGTATTACATCGAATAGATCTCCAAGAAGATTGAGGAGAACTTTGTATTGAGATCCAAAGAGAGAGAAGAAGCCATCTAGCTAATAACTACGGACCCAAAGGTTTGAGGTAAACTACTCACGCTTCACCGGAGAGGCTATGGTGTTGATGTAGAAGCCCTCCATGAATGATTCCCCCTCTGGAGGAGAGCGGGAAAAGGCCCCAAGATGGGATCTCATGGGTACAGAAGGTTGCGGCAGTGGAAACAGGGTTTCGTGGTGCTCTCGGATGTCTTTAGTGTATATGAATATATATAGGCGAAAGAAGTCAGTCAGGGGAGCCACGAGGGGCCCACAAGGGTGGGGGGGTGCGCCCTCCTGCCTCGTGGCTGCCTTGGTTCTTCCTTGACATCCACTCCAAGTCTCCTGGATTATGTTTCTTCCAAAAACGATTCTCCTGAAGGTTTCCTTCCGTTTGGACTCTGTTTGATATTCCTTTTCTGCGAAACACTGAAATAGGCAAAAAACAACAATTTGCACTGGGCCTCCGGTTAATAGGTTATTCCCAAAAATAATATAAAAGTGCATAATAAAGCCCATTAAACATCCAAAATAGATAATATAATAGCATGGAACTATCAAAAATTATAGATACATTGGATATGTATCACATGCATGTGTGGATAGTATATGCGCTCAAACTTAATTAGGTCTGAATCTCACGATGACCTATACTACGATAAGACGAACCAAAGGAAGAATCCGCCATGGTAACCAATCTTGTTGTTGGTCAAGGTGATCATGGATGTCCACGCGGGCCCATGAATATATAGGCTTGTCGCTGATAACCACGCGAGGGAGTGTACCATTCGAAGACAAGCACTACATGTATATGTATGGAGGTGATGAGTGTCGGTGTCAAAACCGGCAGATCTCGGGTAGGGGGTCCCGAACTGTGCGTCTAAGGCTAATGGTAACAGGAGGCTGGGGACACAATGTTTACCCAGGTTCGGGCCCTCTCGATGGAGGTAATACCCTACTTCCTACTTGATTGATCTTGATGATATGAGTATTACAAGAGTTGATCTACCACAAGATCGTAGAGGCTAAACCCTAGAATCTAGCCTATGATTATGATTTGTTGTCCTAGGGACTAAACCATCCGGTTTATATAGACACCGGAGGGCGCTAGGGTTACATAGATAAGGAGATCTACATATCTGAATTGCCAAGCTTGCCTTCCACGCAAAGGAGAGTCCCATCCGGACACGGGACGAAGTCTTCAATCTTGTATCTTCATAGTCCAACAATCAGGCCAAAGTATATAGTCCGGCTGTCCGGATACCACCTTATCCAGGACACCCTCAGTAGCCCCTGAACCAGGCTTCAATGACGATGAGTCCGGCATGCAGATTGTCTTCGGCATTGCAAGGCGGGTTCCTTCTCTGAGCACTCCATAGAAGATTTTGAACACGAGAGTCGTGTCCGGCTCTGCAAAACAAATTCCACATACCACCATAGAGAGAACAATATTCCACAAATCTAATCTACTGACATCTTTTCGTAGAGTGACATCACACCACGGCCCGGTCATTATTCAAACCGTTTTTCACAACCTTCCACCGCACATATCGTGAGGCAACTTTATCGGCACGTCTTGTCGAAGCATTGGCCATGTGCCCTTATCGCGGGATTCTCATCAATACGGGTGTGAGTAAACCAACCGTGCCATCAAATCGTGGCGCTTGGGGAATAAGTGAATTTACCGGGCAAGTGGGAAGGTGCAGGATCTCTGCTGCCTTTATAAGGGGATAAGAACTCCCTTTTTCACCCACGCCTTTTTCTTCCTCTGCTCATCCATTCCCCTTCGCTCGAGCCCTAGTGCCCAAGCATTCGTCTTCTCCACCCAAAGAGGTTTCCCAAAGAATGTCCGGATCTGGAGCAGGAGGCAAGTGGATGGCCTCTACTGTCTGGGAGAAGGATATCAAAAAGCTTCGGGGGGCGGGTATTTGGCCAAGAGAATTGGCCACCGTCTTCCGACGGAGGGACAAATCATCCCCACTCTGGAACCCCACAAGAGGGTTGTATTCCTCCCTCATTTTGTCCGCGGGCTAGGGTTACCCCTTCACTCATTCGTTCACGGCATCATGTATTATTACTGGATTGATTTTCATGATCTATCCCCAAATTCCTTCCTCAACATCTCGACATTCATCGTCGTGTGTGAGGCCTTTCTCTGCATCGCGCCACACTTTGGCTTATGGCTAAAGGTGTTTAACGTGAAGCCCAAGGTAGTGAGCGACAAGCACGCCGAGTGCGGAGGCGCCATGGTGAGCAAGATGCCCAATGTTACATGGCCAACAGGTACTTTCAATGATTCCGTCAAAGAGTGGCAGCAGCAGTGGTTTTATATCACCGAGCCGCGCGGGAAGGAATGGGCCGCTGCTCCGGAATTCAGATCCGGAGCCCCTCTGTGACTCATGTCCTGGCCCAAGAAGGGCCTGGACTGGGCTTCGTCTGATGAAATATCGGCGCTCCATACGCGCGTTCAAGATATGCACGTCAAGAACATCAAGCTTGTTAATGTAGTCCAGGTGATGTTAGTTCACCGGATTCTACCTTGTCAACACCGGGCTTGCAATTTATGGGAGTTCGACCCGGCCAAGCACCAGACCCTGCTAGAGCTCTTTGGCTCCTCGCACGAGGATATCTGGAAGGTGCTTTTTAAGACCGACAAATCGTGGCTGGACTCCGCCGAGGACCGCGGTACCAATTGGCCCGCCCTGCAAGTTCGGTAAGTAATTGTACTTTGACAATTCATATGTTTTATTGGCATATCCTTAGCAAAATGCTTAATATATTTCCCACAACTTTCCTAGGGCTGGGCGAACAAGGCGGGGCGGATCTACAGTCCAGCCCTGCTACTAGAAGAACCGGTCGGCCCACTTCTGAGGAAGATGCTGGTCCCGGCGCCTTACAAGTCACCGAAGAAGAAGGCTGAAGAAGAGGTCAAGAAGACCAGGGACAACCTCCGTCACCGTGGTGCTTCAGACACAAAATCCGAAGACTCCAATGCCCATTTTTCCTCCGAAGAGGACGAGGAGGAGGAGGGAGACGAATCCCCCGCGGGGGGGGGGGGGGAGGAGAAAGAAAAGGACGGCCTCCACATCCTTGGAGGCCGAGTCGCCTAAGAGGGGAAAAACTCCCCTTCCAGAGGAGTCCGTTGCCGTCGCCGATAGTAGCCCGGAGTGGGATCCCAGGGCCCAGCTCCTCGTGAACACATGAGTATAAAATCCAAACATGCTTATGCGTCCAGACTTGTCGTGGAGTAACATTTTAATCCGAGCCATACTTTTTACAGTCCTGCGAGGTCCCATGCCGAACAATCCTCGTCGGAGGATTTGCTGGGTTCAGATGCTATGGAGAGCGGGACACCCCCGAAGGCCCCCTCCCCCATACATGTGAATGACACCGAGGTTTCGTCCCAGAAGGACCCAGGCCATGGAGTGGGGGGATCGCAAAGGCGGCGCCAGGAGGCCAAACCTCGGGGTCCGAACACACGGGAGAGAAGACTCCCGTGGACGTCGACAGCGGGGGTCATCTTAAATCTGGCTCCCAGCCAGACACGATCCCGGAGACCAATAAGGCCCCAGAATCAGGCAGACATCCTCCATTAGTTGGAGGGGATGTGTCTGTTCCACTAGCGACCTCTGTCCAACCAGAGGTGTCGGATGCTTTATTGGCGGCAATAAAGGGCGCCTCCATCATTGATGAACACCGTTCCCTTATGGGTGCGGTGATTGAGAAGATTCAGTCTGCTGAGAGTGGACTGAATGAATCCCGTGTCAGCCTTATAAAAAGGCTTTGAGGTATGTTTTATGAGTTTTGGAAGAATGTCATAGTATAGATAGCAGCCCCTGATACACTGTTCGGTGAAAAGAAGAACCGGACAGAGGATCAAATTTACGTTTGCAGGAGACTCACTTGATGACATCTATCTCTTTAAATAAGCAGGCGTCTATAGCGACTGTCGCCTCTCATGCTGAAGAAGTATCCGGACTGAGGCGTAGTCTGGAGTGGGCCGAAGGAGAACTTGGCCAAGTGAAGAAACAGCTGGAGGATAACCAAGGTATGGAGAGACCTTGTTCATTGAGCACAAACGATTAGGTGTGCATGATGAAAATATTTTTATGATGTGCTCTAGGGGCGACGGCCGAAATTGAGCCTCTTAAAAGGGCTGTGGCCGAAGCCGAAAAGAAGGCAGCCGCAGAGCAGGCTCTCCGTGAGAAGCACGAAGCCATAGTTATTGAGGCCAAGCGAGAGCTTCAAGAGGCCGTGAAAAATGCGAGACCTTGGAGTAGATTTTATCAGGGAAAGAATCTGAACTCTCCCAGGCTCGCCAAGCCGCAAGTGATGCCCGGGGGGAAGCCCAAGGTGCCCTGGAGGAAATCCAGGAAGCGAGGAAGATTGCGGCTGGTAAGGCTTTTTCTATACAAAGCGGGTATTTGAAAGGAGAAATCAAGTTGCTAATTTGAATTCTGATTTCTCCAGGGGTATTTGCGGAGCTGCCGCGCATCATATCTGATGCTGCTCAATTCTACCGAGCCGAAGAAAGGAATACTGTGGATAAGCTCTTATGGATGTAGTATCTGGCGCCGAATTATCCGGTGCCTTTCTCCGATCAACTGAAACAGCTGATCGAACTGCATAAGGCGGCCGAGCTAGCCATGAAGGATGTGATTATCTGGCTGTGGCCCACCGAGCCGATTCCGAGCAGTTACTTCGGGCTTGTGAAGCGGCTTATGAGTGCCTGCCCTCGACTCGAGGTCATCAAACAGTCGGTCTATATAGAGGGTGCGCGAATGGCCTTCGCCCGTACAAAAGTGCATTGGGGGAAGATGGATGCAGAAAAGCTGATGACCGAGGGACCGCCGGAGGGGAAGGAGCACCGCAAGCCCGAGATGTATTATGTGTTGGGGAACATAGCAGAAATTCAAAATTTTCCTACGTGTCACCAAGATCTATCTATGGAGAAACCAGCAACGAGGGGAAGGAGAGTGCATCTACATACCCTTGTAGATCGCTAGGCGAAAGCGTTCAAGAGAACGGGGTTGAAGGAGTCGTACTCGTCCTGATCCAAATCACCGGAGATCCTAGTGCCGAACGGGCGGCACCTCCGCGTTCAACACACGTACAGCCCGGTGATGTCTCCCACGCCTTGATCCAGCAAGGAGAGAGGGAGGGGTTGAGGAAGACTCCATCCAGCAGCAGCACAACAGCGTGGTGGTGGTGGAGGAGCGTGGCAATCCTGCAGGGCTTCGCCAAGCACCGCGAGAGAGGAGAAGGGAGAGAGGTAGGGCTGCGCCAAGAGGGAGAGAAACTCATGTCTTGGGCAGCCCCTAGACCTCAACTATTTATAGGGGGAGGGGAGGGGGCTGCGCCCCCTCTAGGGTTCCCTCCCCAGGGGTGGCGGCAGCCCCTAGATCCCATCTGGGTGGCGGCCAGAGGGGGAGAGAGGGGAGGCGCACCTGGGGTGGGCCTTAGGGTCCATCTGCCCTAGGGTTTGCCCCCTCCCACTCTTCCCTTGTGCCTTGGGCCTTGTGGGGGGGGGGCGCACCAGCCCACCTGGGGCTGGTCCCCTCCCACACTTGGCCCATGCATCCCTTCGGGGATGGTGGCCCCACTTGGTGGACCCCCGGGACCCTTCCGGTGGTCCCGGTACGTTACCGATAAAACCCAAAACTTTCCCGGTGACCAAACAGGACTTCCCATATATAAATCTTTACCTCCGGACCATTCTAGAACTCCTCGTGACGTCCAGGATCTCATCCGGGACTCCGAACAACATTCGGTAACCACATACAAACTTCCTTTATAACCCTAGCGTCATCGAACCTTAAGTGTGTAGACCCTATGGGTTCGGGAATCATGCAGACATGACCGAGATGTTCTCCGGTCAATAACCAACAGAGGGATCTAGATACCCATGTTGGCTCCCACATGTTCCACGATTATCTCATCGGATGAACCACGATGTCAAGGACTCAATCGATCCCGTATACAATTCCCTTTGTCTAACGGTATTGTACTTGCCCGAGATTCGATCGTCGGTATACCGATACCTTGTTCAATCTCGTTACCGGCAAGTCTCTTTACTCGTTCCGTAACACATCATCCCGTGATCAACCCCTTGGTCACATTGTGCACACTATGATGATGTCCTACCGAGTGGGCCCAGAGATACCTCTCCGTTTACACGGAGTGACAAATCCCAGTCTCGATTCGTGCCAACCCAACAGACACTTTCGGAGATACCTGTAGTGCACCTTTATAGCCACCCAGTTACATTGTGATGTTTGGTACACCCAAAGCATTCCTACGGTATCCGGGAGTTGCAAAATCTCATGGTCTAAGGAAAAGATACTTGACATTAGAAAAGCTTTAGCATACGAACTACGATCTTTGTGCTAGGCTTAGGATTGGGTCTTTGTCCATCACATCATTCTTCTAATGATGTGATCCCGTTATCAACGACATCCAATGTCCATGGTCAGGAACCGTAACCATCCATTGATCAACGAGCTAGTTAACTAGAGGCTTACTAGGGACATGGTGTTGTCTATGTACCCACACATGTATCTGAGTTTCCTATCAATACAATTATAGCATGGATAATAAACGATTATCATGAACAAGGAAATAATAATAATAACTAATTTTTTATTGCCTCTAGGGCATATTTCCAACAGTCTCCCACTTGCACTAGAGTCAAAAATCTAGTTCACATCGCCATGTGATTAATACTGATAGGTCACATCGCCATGTGACCAACATCCAAAGAGTTTACTAGTGTCTAAACTAGTTCACATCACCATGTGATTAAGTCTCAATGAGTTCTGGGGTTTGATCATGTTTTGCTTGTGAGAGAGGTTTTAGTCAATGGGTCTGCAACATTCAGATCCGTACGTACTTCGCAATTCTCTATGTCATATTGTAAATGCTGCTTCCACGCTCCACTTGAAGCTATTCCAAATGGTTGCTCCACTATACGTATCCGGTTTGCTACTCAGAGTCATTCGGATAGGTGTTAAAGTTTGCATCGACGTAACCCTTTACGCCGAACTCTTTATCACCTCCATAATCGAGAAACATGTCCTTAATTACTCCAAGGACAATTTTGACCGCTGTTCAATGATCCATTCCTGGATCATTCTTGTACCCCTTGACTGACTCATGGCAAGGCACATTTCCGGTGCGGTACACAGCACAACATACTATAGAGCCTACGTCTGAAGCATAGGGGACGATCTTCGTCCTTTCTCTCTCTTCTGCCGTGGTCGAGCTTTAACTCTTAACTTCATACCTTACAACTCAGGCAAGAACTCCTTCTTTGACTGATCCATCTTGAACATCTTCAAGATCATGTCAAGGTATGTGCTCATTTGAAAAGTATTATTAAGCATTTTGATCTATCTTATAAATCTTGATGCTTATTGTTCAAGAAGCCTAATCCAGGTTTTCCAATGAAAAACACTTTTCAATTAAACCTATATGCTTTCTAGAAATTCTACATCATTTCTGATCAACAATATGTCAACAACATATACTCATCAGAAATTCTATAGTGCTCCCACTCACTTCTTTGGAAATACAAGTTTCTCATAAACTTTTGTATAAACCCAAAATCTTTGATCATCTCATCAAAGCGTACATTCCAACTCCGAGATGCTTACTCCAGTCCTTAGAAGGATTGCTGGAGTTTTGCATATTTGTTAGCGTTCTTCAGGATTGCCAAAACCTTCTGGTTGTATCACATACAACCTTTCCTCAAGAAAACTATTGAGGAAACAATGTTTTGACATTATATCTGCAAGATTTCATAAATAATGCAGTAACTGCTAATCCATTTCCAACAGACTCTTAGCATCGCTACGAGTGAGAAAGCCTCACCGTAGTCAACTCCTTGAACTTGTCGGAAAACATCTTAACGACAAGTCGAGCTTTGTTAATGGTGATTCTTTCCATCAATGTTTGTCTTCCTTTTAAAATCCATCTGTACCCAACAGCCTTACGACCATCAAGTATTTCTTCCAAAGTCATGGATCCTCTCTCGGATTTTATGGCCTCGAGCCATTCATCAGAATCCGGGCCCACCATCGCTTCTCCATAGCTCGTAGGTTCATTGTTGTCTAGCAACATGACCTCTAAGACAGGATTACATACCACTCTGAAATAGTACGCATCCTTGTCGACCTACGAGGTTTGGTAGTGACTTGATCCGAAGTTTCATGATCACTATCACAAGCTTCTACTTCAGTTGGTGTAGGTGCCACAGGAACAACTTCATGTGCCCTGCTACACTAGTTGAAGTGATGGTTCAATAACCTCATCAAGTCTCCACCATCCTCCCACTCAATTCTTTCGAGAGAAACTTTTCCTCGAGAAAGGACCCGTTTCTAGAAACAATTACTTTTGCTTCCGGATCTGAGATAGGAGGTATACCCAACCATTTTGGGTATCCTATGAAGATGTATTCATCCGTTTTGGGTTCGAGCTTATCACGATGAAACTTTTCACATAAGCGTTGCAGCCCCAAACTTTCAAGAAACGACAACTTAGGTTTCTCCAAACCATAGTTCAAACGGTGTCGTCTCAACGGAATTACGTGGTGCCCTATTAAAGTGAGTGCGGTTGTCTCTAATGCCTAACCCATGAACAATAGTGGTAATTTGATAAGAGACATCATGGTATGCACCATATCCAATAGGGTGCAACTATGATGTTCGGACACACCATCACACTATGGTGTTCCAGGCGGTATTAATTGTGAAACAATTTCCACAATGTCTTAATTGCGTGCCAAAGCTCGTAACTCAGATACTTATCTCTATGATCATATCATAGACATTTTATCCTCTTGTCACGATGATCTTCAACTTCACTCTGAAATTACTTGAACCATTCAATAATTCAGACTTGTGTTTCATCAAGTAAATATACTTAGTATCTACTTAAATCATCTGTGAAGTAAGAACATAACGATATTCACTGCATGCCTCAGCACTCATTGGACTCCACACATCAAAATGTGTTACTTCCAACAGGTTGCTACCTTGTTCCATCTTACTGAAACTGAGGCTTTTCAGTCATCTTGCCCATGTGGTATGATTTGCATATCTCAAGTGATTCAAAATCAAGTGAGTCCAAACGATCCATCTGCATGGAGTTTCTTCATGCATATACACCAATAGACATGGTTCACATGTCTCAAACTTTTCAAAAACGAGTGAGTCCAAAGATCCATCAACATGGAGCTTCTTCATGCATTTTATACCAATATGACTTACATGGCAGTGCCACAAGTAAGTGGTACTATCATTACTATCTTATATCTTTTGGCATGAAAATGTGTATCACTACGATCAAGATTCAATAAACCATTCCTTTAGGTGCAAGACCATTGAAGGTATTATTCAAATAAATAGAGTAACCATTATTCTCCTTAAATGAATAACCGTATTGCGATAGACACAATCCAATCATGTCTATGCTCAACGCAAACACCAAATGACAATTATTTAGGTTTAACACCAATCTCGATGGTAGAGGGAGCGTGCGATGCTTGATCACATCAACCTTGGAAACACTTCCAACACATATCGTCAGCTCACCTTTAGCTAGTCTCCGTTTATTCCGTAGCTTTTATTTCGAGTTACTAACACTTAGCAATCGAACCGGTATCTAATACCCTGGTGCTACTAGGAGTACTAGTAAAGTACACATTAACATAATGTATATCCAACATACTTCTATCGACCTTGCCATCCTTCTTATCTACCAAGTATCTAGGGTAATTCTGCTCCAGTGGCTGTTCCCCTTGTTACAGAAGCACTTAGTCTCGGGTTTGGGTTCAACCTTGGGTTTCTTCACTGGAGCAGCAACCGTTTTGCCGTTTCATGAAGCATCCCTTCTTGCCCTTGCCCTTCTTGAAACTAGTGGTTTTACAAACCATCAACAATTGATGCTCCTACTTGACTTCTACTTTCGCGGTGTCAAACATCGCGAATACTTCAAGGATCATCATATCTATCCATGATATGTTATAGTTCATCACAAAGCTCTAGTAGCTTGGTGGCAATGACTTTGGAGAAACATCACTATCTCATCTGGAAGATTAACTCCCACTCGATTCAAGTGATTGTTGTACTCAGACAATCTGAGCACAAGCTCAACGGTTGAGCTTTTCTCTCTTAGTTTGCAGGCTAAGAAAATCGTCGGAGGTCTTCTACCTCTTGACGTGGGCACGAGCCTGAAATCCTAATTTCAGCCCTCGAAACATCTCATATGTTTCGCGACGTTTCGGAAAACGTCTTTGGTGCCTCAACTCTAAACCGTTTAACTGAACTATCACGTAGTTATCAAAACGTGTATGTCTGATGTTCGCAACATCCACAGACGATGTTTGGTGTTCAGCACACTGAGCGGTGCATTAAGGACAGAAGCTTTCTACTGTCCGCATAATCGCTACTGTCAACTTTCAACTATATTTTCTCTAGGAACATATCTAAACAGGGGAACTAAAGCGCGAGCTTATGACATAATTTGCAAAGGGATTTTGACTATGTTCAAGATAATTAAGTTCATCTAATGAACTCCCACTCAGATAGACATCCCTCTAGTCATCTAAGTGATTACATGATCCGAGTCAACTAGGCCGTGTCCGATCATCACGTGAGACGGACTAGTCGTCATCGGTGAACATCTTCATGTTGATCATATCTACTATACGACTCATGCTTGACCTTTTGGTCTCTTGTGTTCCGAGGCCATGTCTGTACATGCTAGGCTCGTCAAGTTAACCTAAGTGTTTCGCGTGTGTAAATCTGGCACACCCGTTGTATGTGAACGTAAGAATCTATCACACCCAATCATCACGTGGTGCTTCGAAACGACGAACTTTTGCAACGGTGCACAATTAGGGGGAACACTTTCTTGAAATTTTAATGAGGGATCATCTTATTTACTACCGTCGTTCTAAGCAAATAAGATGCATAAACATCACATGCAATCAAATAGTGACATGATATGGCTAATATCATTTAGCTCCTTTTGATCTCCATCTTCGGGGCTCCATGATCATCATCGTCACCGGCATGACACCATGATCTCCATCATCATGATCTCCATCATCATGTCTTCATGAAGTTGTCTCGCCAGCTATTACTTCTACTACTATGGCTACCGGTTAGCAATAAAGTAAAGTAATTACATGGCGTTGTTCAATGACACGCAGGTCATACAATAAATTAAGACAACTCCTATGGCTCCTGCCGGTTGTCATATTCATCGACATGCAAGTCGTGATTCCTATTACAAGAACATGATCAATCTCATACATTACATATCATTCATCACATTCTTCTTGGCCATATCACATCACATAGCATACCCTGCAAAAACAAGTTAGACATCCTCTAATTGTTGTTTGCATGTTTTACGTGGCTGCCATGGGTTTCTAGCAAGAACGTTTCTTACCTACGCAAAACCACAACGTGATATGTCAATTGCTATTTACCCTTCACAAGGACCCTTTTCATCGAATCCGTTCCGACTAAAGTGGGAGAGACTAGCACCCGCTAGCCACCTTATGCACCAAGTGCATGTCAGTCGGTGGAACCTGTCTCACGTAAGAGTACGTGTAAGGTCGGTCCGGGCCGCTTCATCCCACAATACCGTCGAAACAAGATTGGACTAGTAACGGTAAGCATATTGAACAAAATCAACGCCCACAACTACTTTGTGTTCTACTCGTGCAAAGAATCTACGTAATAGACCTAGCTCATGATGCCACTGTTGGGGAACGTAGCAGAAATTCAAAATTTTCCTACGTATCACCAAGATCTATCTAAGGAGAAACCAACAACGAGGGGAAGGAGAGTGCATCTACATACCCTTGTAGATTGCTAAGCGGAAGCATTCAAGAGAACGGGGTTGAAGGAGTCGTACTCGTTGTGATCCAAATCACCAGAGATCCTAGTGCCGAACGGACGACACCTCCGCGTTCAACACACGTACAGCCCGGTGATGTCTCCCACGCCTTGATCCAGCAAGGAGAGAGGGAGAGGTTGAGGAAGACTCCATCCAGCAGCAGCACAATGGCGTGGTGGTGGTGGAGGAGCGTGGCAATTCTGCAAGGCTTCGCCAAGCACCGCGAGAGAGGAGAAGGGAGAGAGGTAGGGCTGCGCCAAGAGGGAGAGAAACTCATGTGTTGGGCAGCCCCTAGACCTCAACTATTTATAGGGGGAGGGGAGGGGGCTGCGCCCCCTCTAGGGTTCCCTCCCCAGGGGTGGCGGCAGCCCCAGATCCCATCTGGGTGGCGGCCAGAGGGGGAGAGAGGGGAGGCGCACCTGGGGTGGGCCTTAGGGCCCATCTGCCCTAGGGTTTGCCCCCTCCCACTCTTCCCTTGCGCCTTGGGCCTTGTGGGGGGCGCACCAGCCCACCTGGGGCTGGTCCCCTCCCACACTTGGCCCATGCAGCCCTTCGGGGATGGTGGCCCCACTTGGTGGACCCCCGGGACCCTCCCGGTGGTCCCGGTACGTTACCGATAAAACCCAAAACTTTTCCGGTGACCAAAACAGGACTTCCCATATATAAATCTTTACCTCCAGACCATTCCGGAACACCTCGTGACGTCCGGGATCTCATCCGGGACTCCGAACAACATTCAGTAACCACATACAAACTTCCTTTATAACCCTAGCGTCATCGAACCTTAAGTGTGTAGACCCTACGGGTTCGGGAATCATGCAGACATGACCGAGACGTTCTCCGGTCAATAGCCAACAGCGGGATCTGGATACCCATGTTGGCTCCCACATGTTCCATGATGATCTCATCGGATGAAGCACGATGTCAAGGACTCAATCGATCCCATATAGAATTCCCTTTGTCTAACGGTATTGTACTCACCCGAGATTTGATCGTCGGTATACCGATACCTTGTTCAATCTCGTTACCGGCAAGTCTCTTTACTCGTTCCGTAACACATCATCCCGTGATCAACCCCTTGGTCACATTGTGCACACTATGATGATGTCCTACTGAGTGGGCCCAGAGATACCTCTCCGTTTACACGGAGTGACAAATCCCAGTCTTGATTCGTGCCAACCCAACAGACACTTTCGGAGATACCTGTAGTGCACCTTTATAGCCACCCAGTTACGTTGTGATGTTTGGTACACCCAAAGCATTCCTACGGTATCTGGGAGTTGCACAATCTCATGGTCTAAGGAAAAGATACTTGACATTAGAAAAGCTTTAGCATACAAACTACAATCTTTGTGCTAGGCTTAGGATTGGGTCTTTGTCCATCACATCATTCTTCTAATGATGTGATCCCGTTATCAACGACATCCAATGTCCATGGTCAGGAAACCGTAACCATCCATTGATCAACGAGCTAGTTAACTAGAGGCTTACTAGGGACATGGTGTTGTCTATGTACCCACACATGTATCTGAGTTTCCTATCAATACAATTATAGCATGGATAATAAACGATTATCATGAACAAGGAAATAATAATAATAACTAATTTATTATTGCCTCTAGGGCATATTTCCAACATTATGAAGGTGTCTTAAAAGGAGCCCACCTTGCAGCGGAGCAATCCACCAAGGACATTATATTTCCATGAATACAGTCATGTTTGTCCTTTGTAATGTTTGAACAAGGTCATTTCTATTATTTATTGCTTGTCGTTTGAAAGTTTTTCCTCTTGTGCGGCCGTTTTATATATTAATCCTGAGAGTTGGCTAGTCGTCGGCTTCCGCCCCCACATAGTCAGTACGGGGGTGTTCGGGATAAACCTAAGCACTCTTTATCCCAGTTTTGGGTCCTTGAAGGAGGTGTTCAGCACAGCGAACCAGGCAATCAGACTATAGGGCTTTATCACTCTCACTTAGCCATAGGAGTTTTGAAAGTATGGTAGGCGCAACCCCTGTTGTTCGGAAGACCACACGAGGGGCTCTATAAAGCGCCTGATTGGAAGAAAAACTGATCCTTCGCACGCTGCATTGGTTATGGCATTATGCGGAAGAAACCCTTAAAGATTTTACAACCTCTCGAACAGCGACCAGCTCTCGCCGCATCGTGGCAGCCAGTTTTCGGCTTTCTCTACTGAGGTGCTCGTCTGGAAGAACTAGGACACAATCGCAGTAGTTCTCCCTGCACTACCTTAGCCGATATAGCAGAACGTAAGGTACCAAAACATAGGAGCCGGGCAAACCCAACTATTGACCCAAGACATGATTCGTCGCTGATGCATATAATGCTATAAGTTCGGGGTGCCGAACTACCATGAAGGTGTTCAGACTTTTTTGCAGTAGTATGGGTATAATGAAGCCCCTGGCATATTAAGGCATATCGCGATATGCAGCTGCCTTTTAACAAAAGAGTTTTAATAAGAAATAGCAGCAGATGAGCATCATATAAACCAACATGTTGTATTTGAGTAATACGTCAATGCGTATGAGTACATGTAATGTGACAAAAAAAGCAATATGACTGGGAACCTGCTGAGACCAGGCGGGGGAGGTTGTATGCGGATCCGGAGTGTAGTCGGATGATCATAGAGGGGAGTATCTAGTGATTCCCTTATGTGCTCGCGCTGTATCCATGCCGTCCGTCCTGGCCGACGCAAAGGGTGAAACTGCGAAGAAGATGCAAGAAATGGTTTTTTGCCACAGAGCAGTTGAGCCGCACTATGTGGTTTGTCTTAAGTTTTGCCAGAGTGTTTTAATTAAGCTCCGAACGGGCCGGGCTATCCTGCAGCGCAGTAGTTCGGACTCCTTTGACGGAGTCCGTGAGCTTGGCCGTCGACTCGAGGTTCGATTGGGAGGTGCCATCGTTGCTCCTGCTGTTAAAGCGGTGGTAGATTCTTCGGCAATAGGGAGTTCGGCCCTGCCATTAAACACGATGACACCGCATGGACCGGGCATCTTGAGTTTACGGTAGGCATAATGTGGCACAACGTTGAACCGAGCGAACACGGTTCATCCGAGCAGTGCCTGATAGTCACTGCAAAAGGGGATGATGTTGAAGAGTAACTCTTTGGCGCAGTAACTGTCTGGGGATCCAAAGATCACTTCCAATGTGATTGAGCCCGTGCAACAGACCTCTACACCTGGTATGACAGCTTTGAAGGTGGTTTTTGTGGGCTTGATCCTTGAGGGGTCGATGCCCATTTTACGCACTGTATCCCGATAGAGCAGGTTCAGGCTGCTGCCACCGTCCATGAGGACTTGTGTGAGGTGGAATCCGTCGATGGTGGGGTCAAGGACCAATGCGGTTGAATCGCCATGACGGATACTGGTAGGATGGTCCCTTCGATCGAAAGTGATCGGAAAAGAGGACGATGTGTTGAACTTTTGGGCAACTGGCTCTATTATATAGACATCTTTTAGTTCACGCTTCCTCTTGGGAATGTGGGTTGTGTATATCATATTCACAGTTTTTACCTGGGGAGGGAATTTCTTCTGTCCTCTTGTGTTCGGTGATCGGGGCTCCGTGTCGTCATCTTTGCTTTGAGACCCCTTCCCCTTGTTTTCAGCACCTGACCTGCCGGCTTGTCTCAAGACCCAGGATTCTCTGTTGGTATGATTGGCTGGTGTTCCTGGGGTGCCATGAATTTGGCATGGACGGTCGAGTATGCGATCCAAACTGGATGGGCCTGAATTGTTTTTGATGAATGGCTTTTTCCGCTGACCAGACTTGGAGCCACTGAATCCGGCATTAACTGCCATGTCTTCGACACTATCACCGTTTTTGCGACACTTGTGTTTGTTGCGCCGTGGTTGCTTGTTGCGACCCCTGGCTTTTGATGTGCCAGGATTGCATGTTGTGTTGTTGCTACGAGCCAGCGAGCTATCTTCGCCCGTGCAAAAGCGGGTCATGAGCGTTGTGAGGGCTGCCATGGTTTTTGGCTTTTCTTGGCCGAGATGTCGGGCAAGCCACTTGTCACGGATGTTATGCTTAAAGGCCGCTAGGGCTTCGGCATCCAAATAGTTGACAATTTGGTTCTTTTTAGTTAGGAACCGGGTCCAAAATTTCCTGGCTGACTCTCCAGGCTGTTGAGTTATGTGACTTAGGTGATCAGCATCCGGAGGTCGCACATAAGTGCCCTGGAAGTTGTCAAGGAATGCACCTGCCAGGTTCTCCCAACTCCGGATGGAGTTTGCCGGCAAGCTATTTAGCCAATGTCGCGCCGGTCCCTTGAGTTTTAGTGGGAGGTATTTGATGGTGTGTAGATCATCTCCACGGGCCATGTGAATATGGACGAAGAAGTCTTCTATCCATACCGTGGGGTCTGTAGTACCATCATATGATTCAATGTTCGCGGGTTTGAACCCTTCTAGGAATTCATAATCCATTACTTCATCAGTGAAGCATTGGGGGTGTGCGGCGCCTCTGTGCCGGGCTGCATCCCGACGCGGTTCAAATGAGTCTGGTCTGTTGTATTCGGCCTGGCTGGACTTTTGTTTAATGTATCCGGCGTGACGCTCATCGTCACGCGTTGTTACGCGCCCCCGTGATCCGTAGATCGATCTTGACTGTCTTGCTTTATTTTCCAATATGTCTCGCAAGTCCTTCATGTAGCCCTGGTCCTTAATATTATTGTTTGATTGGCGACGGGGTGCGGTCTGGACTTTGGGCTTGTACGCTGCTTTTTCTCGGCCACAGGGTGGCCGGTCAGCCACATCATGTGCTGGTAGTGTGGGCCTTAACGCCTCCTCCTCGAGTTGAGGTAGCAACCTGCGCTTTGGGTAACTTTTGATAGGGCACTCGAGTCCATATTCCTCGGCAGCGAGGACCTTGGTCCATCTATCAGTTATCAGATCTTGATCAGCTAGAAGCTGTTGCTGCTTTTTCTTCAGGCTTTTTGTAGTGGCTATAAGCCGGCGCTTGAAGCACTCCTGCTCGATGGGATCCTCAGGCACGATGAATTCTTCGTCGCCAATGCTCACTTCGTCTTCGGAGAGAGGCATGTAATTATCAACCTCTGATTCTCCATCTGTTGCATCTTCCCTGGGTCTAGCTTGCCCATCTTCTTTCTCGGCCTGCTCGAAGCCTGGATCGGTAAGATTGTTTTCGTCTTTGGTGCCATCCGGATTGTTATCATCTCTTGTGCCGGTATCACTATTTTTGCTATGGCGGGGCTTGGAGCGGCGCCTGTGACGCTGGTGCCTCGATTGCTTCTCTAGGGGATTATCTTCCGTTGCCTCATTGCCATTGCCTTTTTTGGGAGTGTCCACCATATATATATATATATATATATATATATATATATATATATCATATGATGGGTGGCTTTCCAGCACCCTATAGGAGGTGGTTCCTGTTCTTCTCCTGCATCATCGTCCATACCATCGATGTCTTGGGAGTTGAAGTTAAGCATGTCGGTTAAGTCATCAACAGTGGCTATTAAGTGGGTGGTGGGTGGGGAACAAATTTCTTCGTCATCCGCTTCCCACTCGAGCCGGACATAGTTCGGCCAAGAGTCTCCTAACAAGGAGAGAGATCTTAATGAATTTAGCACATCCCAAGGGAGAGTGCTGAAAGATATCCGTGGAGGTGAAATCCATGACCGGTGCCCAATCAGATTCGATAGACGCGGAGGTACGCGGTTCGGATCCTGTAGCCGGAGACGAGTCCGAGGGTCTGATGATGCCGACGTCATAGGAGGTTGGATTAGTGTTCGGCTCCGACGCCGATGAGTATGCGGCCTCCATGGCAGGGTCCATCCACCCGTCCTCGGATGGCACAATATGCTCCGGATTAATTCAAAGGGCAGCCGCAGGTACGATCCCCCGAATACTGTCCGATGGGAGATCTAAGCCATGCTCGTCGCGACTGTTCGGCACACCTTACACGGGCTCGAATCCGTCAAAGCTCAAGTCTCTGTGGATGTTGGCGGTATAGTTCAAGTTTCCGAATCTGACCTGATGGCCAGGGGCGTAGCTGTCGATCTGCTCCAGATGGCCAAGCGAGTTGGCCCGCAGTGCAAAGCCGCCGAACACGAAGATTTGTTCGGGGAGAAAAGTTTCTCCCTGGACTGTGTTGTTGAAGGTTGAGGAAGCCATCGAGCCTTACAGCGACAACACAGAGGAACACTCAATGAAAGCACCAATGTCGGTGTCAAAACCGGCGGATCTCGGGTAGGGGGTCCCGAACTGTGCGTCTAAGGCTAATGGTAACAGGAGACTGGGGACACAATGTTTACCCAGGTGCGAGCCCTCTCGATGGAGGTAATACCCTACTTCCTGCTTGATTGATCTGGATTATATGAGTATTACAAGAGTTGATCTACCACGAGATCGTAGAGGCTAAACCCTAGAAGCTAGCCTATGATTATGATTGTTGTTGTCCTACGGGCTAAACCCTCCGGTTTATATAGACAACCGGAGGGCGCTAGGGTTACACAGGGTCGGTTACAGAGAAGGATATCTACATATCCGAATGGCCAAGCTTGCCTTGCACGCAAAGGAGGGTCCCATCCAGACACGGGACAAAGTCTTCAATCTTTTATCTTCATAGTCCAACAGTCCGGCCAAAGTATATAGTCCGGCTGTCCGAGGACCCCTTAATCCCGGACTCCCTCAATGAGTGGATACATGTTTGAATACCATTTCACAACATTACTATGGCGCGTGCGTCGAAAATCGTACAGTCCCCACATAGAGCGAGATCAGTTCATGACGTGTCGTTGTACTAGCCACTTCGACTCGATGGGAGGGATGCATGCGTACACATGCATGTGTGTGTGCTCAAACTGTATCATGTCATCCAAGAGCATGACCTACATATATACCGTATTACAAGCAAAAAAATAATCCCCTCCTAAGTCAAATTAACCTCTCTCATTGTCAGCCAAAAAGTAGGGATGGACCAATCGGGCCCACAGATGGAAAGCATCGATATCACTGATAACCGTTTAAGTGGGTGCGAGAGGACAACCACCATCACTTTGCATGTGGGCCAAACATATGTTGAATACCAAAAATGCACAACTTTGATGTGCCACATGCCTCAAAAACTGTAAACCCCGCACACTGAGTGAGGTTCATGAAGCGTACTACATATGATGGTCCCATTCCCCCTCTTCGACGCATACTATATGCTCCTACCGTAATACTACCCCAAAATAATCCTCCTCAATGGTGAAATTAATTAACCTCTCCCAATGTAGGTCAAAGTGATGCATGCATCTATGATGGCCTCGTGGGCCCACAGATGGAAGCGTCACACGTGAGTGTCCTAGCTAGGATAACCATCGCCTGCATGCATGTGGCCCAAAGAGGTGGTGTATGATGTTTGAATAGCCAATTTCACAACTATGATGTGGCACGTGCCTCGGAAACCGAAGAGTCCTGACAATGAGTAAGGTGTACTTGTTCACGGACACGTACGAATAGCATATATGCTAGTCCCCTCCCACCTCTTTGACGCGTACTATATACCACCATAACACAAACAGAAAAGATTCTACCTCTCTTGTCAAATTAACCTCACTGCCGGTTGTTCGTCAAAGTGATGGAAGACGACCTCGCTTTCCCACAAAAAGCGTCACACGTGAGTATCAAGTGTCGTGTAGGACAACCATCAACTGCATGTGGACAAAACATGTATGTATGAAAGGGTTGTGTAATGTTTTAAATAACAAATTCATGACTCTGATGTGGCACCTTCCTAACAAAATGGCCAACCCACACGGTGGCTCACAACTTGTAGTGTACTGCGAGCCACCCGCCACCCCCCCAGATGCACACACCCACACACACACACACACACACACACACACCGCGAATCCACCGCAACTGCGATGCATGTTAAATTATCCCGCGGTGAACATATGTTACCAAAGGAGGGACGTTTTAATTTCGAAAAAATAGAGATCATTAAGACGTTTTGGTACATTAATAGATTGATTTTCTATGGGTATAATGTGAAAAAAATATCAAATTTGAGCTACATGCGCACGTGACAGTGCACCTAAATGGATTGCAAAAACACATGTGTCTCACTAGTTGCATGTTTGCTCCCCGTGCAAGAAATTTCAAACATTGAGAATCTTGATTTTTAAATTCTAGTACATCCAAAACTTATTTCAGGTTCATGAAACTTATCATGTTGTCATATGGCACTACAAAAAAAGACACATCCGTGACATTTTGGGCCGAACGAAATTTTTTCCTGTCATACTTATGACACTTCTATGACGATAATTGTGACAAAACCCAGTATCATCATAGATGTGGTGGGCTCCTACTTCTATGACAAAAAATCATGACAGAAAATGGGCTTTTCATCCTGGGTGGTCCAGAGACGCAGCTGCATGGCATTCTTTGGGCCGTCCATGATGGAAAAAACCGTGGTAGAAGCGAGGGTGAGGAAAATATCGGGGTGTTCCCGGTTACAGTGGGTGGTCGAGGCCGAGCGATGCATGGAGGTTTGCGTGTTTATCTCATACACGCACGCGCGTGGGTGCAATTCATTAGGCTCTAACTGAACACGAGCAAGGAGTTTGCCTACAGAACCCGAGCGATTGCACTATAGGCTACGCGTTACTGTACCCGAGCGATCGATCGACGGCTGTTAAATGAACCCGATCGAGCGATTCCTTCGCTACTGCTGCTAACTGAAGCCGATCGATGCTATCTCTAGATGAACAGTGAGCATTGCAGGTGGGGGTTTGGATGAACAGTTCCTGGTGGGGGTGGATGAACAAGACCCTGTGGTGTTGCCTCTGGATGATCAGGACCCCGATCGATCGAGCCGGTTGGGGCTGGATGAACAGGACCCCGTGGAGGGCTGGATGAACAGGACGTCCCTGTGGAGGGCTGGATGAACAGTAGACGGTGGAGGGGTGGATGAACAGTAACCCGTGGAGGGGTGGTTGAACAGGAGCCCGTGGAGAGCGCTGGTTGAACAGTATCCAGTGGAGTAGCGCGCGGTGGCGGCTGGATGAACAGGAGCCCGTGGATGAACAGTCGCAGGTGGAGGCTGGAGGATGTCGACGGTGGATGAACAGTAGCCCATGGAGGTCGACGGTGGAGATGAACAGTATCCCGTGGAGTCCCGTTTTGCGGTACACCACACCCCTCCAGGTGAAAAGGACATCCGTTTCGATCTAGTGCTCCAACACAAGTCCATTTCCTCCGTTTTGCGGTACACCACACCCCTCCCGATCAGCAGGACCCCGTTTTGACCGTAGGAGATCCAACACAAGTCCGTTTCCTTCGTTTTGCGGTATGCCAGACCCCTCCCGATGAACAGGATCCCGTTTCAAACATGGCTTGTCGAACACAAGGCCGTTTCCTCCATTGTGTGGTACGCCAGGCCTCGTTTCCATCGGCTGTTCCGTCCAAGTCGGTTGGCTCCCATGCGTTCCATTGCCTCCTGATGAACACGACGCATTCCGTTGCCTCCCCATGAACATGATGACGACGCTGCTTCTCCGTTCTGACCCAGCCATGTACACGAGCCCTGGACGTACGTATGGACGAGTAGGCGTTCGAGACCCCGCTCGTATGTACGCACGTGGCCGTATTTTCTTTCTTGCACCCTGGCCACTTTACGTATGTGTACATGCTACGTGTGTGCCTCTACTACGACACGTGCGCGCCTCTACATTGACCAGTATGTATGTACACGTTCGCAACCAGAATGACAACGCTACGTACGCTTTGACCAGGTGGGTCCGGACTGTCAGGTACTTCCTTGCGTGCGAAGATGTAGATGGTGGGTCCCGACAGTCAAGGGGCGAATCATTTTTTTGCCCGGACGCAATTCCTTGCGTGCAAAGATGTAGCTGGTGGGTCCCAGCTATCAGGGGGGAAACGTTTTCTCACGGACAGTGGCCCGTACGATGGGTCCCTGCTGTCAGGTGGAGGAATAATTATTTTGCGCGTAATAAGGAGGCACTTCCTTGCGACCGCCGTGGACCCAGCTGTCAGCCTCTCCACGTACAGTACTCTTCCGATGGAAGTCGGTCGTTGACCACATTGACCATGTCGCACCGAGAGCACCACGACAGTGGACGACGGCGAGGCCTAGGAAGGGGACGACGCGGAGCTGGGGAAGATGCGGTAGTGGATGCCCACGCGGAGAGGAGTACGAGGGTTCACTGGTTCGGTTGCGGTGTGAGGCTACCGTTGCCGTAGAATAACAGGGGGTATGGGTGAGTAGATGGATGGTCTGGCCAGCAGTGGGAGTAGTAGGGGCGGTGAGGCCTCCGCGGCATCACAGCCGTCCACGGGAGGCAGGAGCACGTGGCACAACCGGCGCTGGTTTGGGCGGCTGGAGCAAGAAGACCAAAGGTTGAAGAAACACTACGGTCGTTGGATGGACATCGTACGGTCACTGGAGCTAGAATAGTTCATATTGACTAAGTTGACAAAGCCCTCCGTCCTAGTCAACTTAGTAGGCCCACAAGTCAGCCTCCCACTAAGGTGGGTCCTAGCTAGCAGGGGGACTTATCATTTTTTTGGTGCGTAATAAGGAGGCACTTCCTTGCGTGCAAAGATAGCTGGTGGGTTCAACCTGTCAGCGAGGGGCACTTTTTTTCGCGAAATACAGAGGCCCTTTTGGTGGGTCCCAGATGTCAGGTGGAGGAATCATTATTTTGCGCGTAATAAGGAGGCATTTCCTTGTGTGTGGTCGTGGACCCAGTTGTCAGCCTCTCCATGCACCGTCTACTTCTGATGGTGTCATTCGTTGACCATGTTGACCACGCCGCGCCGAGCGCATCCAAGGTGGTGTATGACAGCGAGGCCCCGCACAGCAACGGGCCGGATATGGGAAGATGCGGGAGTAGAGTCACAGACGGAGAGGTGTACGAGGGTTAACTGGTTCTGGTGCGGTGTGGTTCGGCAGTCGGTGGAGAAGAACAGGAGGGGTGGAGGGGTGGAGGGGTGGAGGGATGGCCTGGCCAACCGTGGAGTAGCGCTTCACAGCGAAGCGTGCTAAGCAGAGCTGCTAGCAGCAGGAGGCGGGAGGTGGTCCCGGCGGTGCTGGAGGAAGAAGACGAGAGATTGAAGATGGATGTTGGTCGTTGGATGTAAATCCAATGGCTAAGAATGTCAGAATCATTTGTGGACTAAATTGGCAACGACTTGCGTTGGCTTCGACCTATTGGCTCACATTTCAGCCTCCAAAAATGTGGCACGTATTCAACCCATTTTTTCAGAATTTATAGTCTTTTTTTGCATGGTAGAATTTACATTCAATTTGATCTTTTTATTGAATTACAGCCATTAGCTGGGCTGGGTGAACAAATAATGTAGCGTCCATGCGGCCCATTTATTTTTTCCCTAAAAAATTACAGGCCATTTGCACTTTCTCGAAATACACGATTTTGCTGGGCTGATTCTAATTATAATGTCGGGTTGGGCCAGCAATGTTATTAAAAAATAAACAGGGGCTAAGCATTTTGTTATAAATATATTTAAATAATAAGTGATTTGTTATTACATTCGTCCATAAATCTTACCAAGCTTTTGTACACAATCACTAGGATTTTTGTGCCAAAACAATCCAGGATTTTATTGTTAAGGAATTATTTTTATAAGTTAATAAGATGTGCGATATTGTTTTCTTACATATGTAAGTATCTGTTAAATATATGATTACAATAAAAATAATATACAATAACATATAAAATAATTTAAATATATATAATATAGTTAGAAGGGAAACATAAGTTGGACCAGTCGTTCCTATTCTTATATAGAAAAATAGGACAGACCTCTGCGTTTTCTTCAAAAAATACATAAATTGGGCTGCCGATGTTTCGGGAAAAATAAAACCTTCGATACATGACGGCCCTCAAGAAAATACAAACAGGCCTATGGACCTCCCATCCGAGGTCGTGGGCTGTGCATGTTAAAAATGAAAGCCTCGACGGGGCAGCCCCAAACCCAACTGATACTTGCTTCCCCAGTGATAATAAATGATACATGCCAGCTCCCCAACTTAGTTGTGAATTTATCTGCTATAGGAACTACGTTGAAGCACCTAAAAAATGTAACTATGTTGACAAACCTGTGGGCCCCAATGTTAGTATAGCATTAGGAGGAAGTATTTTTTCGATGAGGCACTTGCTTGCGTACGGCCATAGACCTGGTGGGTCCCGATTGTCCGCCTCTCCACGTACAGTCCTCTCCAGATTCCTCTCATTTGTTCAGCATGTTCACAACGGCAGACAGTGGCATCACGGCGAGCGCACAAAGGCGTAGGAGGGGATCCAACCACCTGAGGAAGTTCCTTATTATTAACGAAACTACTGAACTAGCCTATTGGCCAAGTGACACTACCAGACAGCTGTTCCGCCCGGGTAGATGTGCATCATATGAAGATGTGCTATGCATGAATGTTGATCAGCATGATGTTAACTGGCTGGTAGTTCCATTTTCGACCATGAATAAAACTTCCAACATGATGTTAACCCTGTTTGAAAAGGCCGTGTAAATATAAATGCTCTACCTCTGAAAGTTGTAGTTTCTTATCTGAAAGTTGTAGAATTCATAAAATACTTCATATGCTCAATACTGCAAATCTGAAATTCAAAAGACATTCATATCTGAAAGTACTCTCAAAATACACAACACAAAACATAATTCACTACCTGCAAATAGTGACAACCCTAAGCTCCTCCTGACAATTCACAACCTTCCCGACTATTGGTCTGGGGGGGGGGGTAGTCCCCTCCTATTCCTCGGCGGCAAACAGCCGCCCCGTGAGACGATGTGAACAATGAGGGAGAGGATGGCGGGGAAGCGTTGTCGGGCCAACTACTTTTCTCCTCTTGCAGTTGGGTTCGGTCGATGAAGACTCCACCGGCTCGCTCTGGCACGATACCCTCACAAACGGCACCCTGTAGATGCTCGATCCTTCAATCTCTAGTGGATGCTCCATCTGGGATTGAGACTCCCACCACAGCTCCCTCACGATCGTATTCAGTGAATCTATTTGCTCCATGGCCCATAGGAGCAGCTCTATGTACTCCCGCGCGACTCCCTCCAGGAGTATCGCCGCCTTTTCGCTCTGTTTCAGATATTTGGCCATGGATGTCACCGTCGCTGCTAGTTGGTCCTTGTTGTCAAACCAAGACTATTTCTCCAACATCATAGCTAGCTTCACAGGGCCGCCATCTGCGATCCTCACGTATTGGTTGTACTCCTCCATCGATCTACTTCTCCACAGCACCTTCACTCGCCGGCGGTGGTTTTTGAATGGAAGAGGAGAGGAGTAGCACTGGTTTTGGATTAGAACAGGAGAGGAGCGACGCTGTTTTTGGATTGGAACAGGAGAGGAGGGGCGGTGGTTTTGAAATGGAAGAGGAGAGGAGCGGCACTGGATTTAGATTGGAACAGGAGAGGAGAGGCGGTGGTTTAAGAGGAGAAGAGCGGAAGAGCATCGCTGGTCTTGGAAGTATTTTTTTGTTTTGCATATTTTTGGTCAAAGTTTGACCACATACTGTATTTCACAAGCAAAATGTGAATGCATGTCACCAGAAATTGTATCGTTTGGTTCGTATCTGAATGTACTTTCAAACTATATTATTTTTGCAACGTATAAGATATATTTTATTTGCCAAAATCATGGTCAATTATGACCCCGAATAAAAGGGAGACTAGTTAATGTGGGGTCACTTTCTTAATTGAAGGGTAAATTTATTTTGATTTTGATCCAGTCACAGCACGCAGACCCTCTCGTCCAATCCTAAATCGCTGTCGCACGCTCCTCTCCCTCTTCTTCATTGCAAAACCATCTCCTCTCCTCTCCATCATCTCCATTCCAAAACCACCGTCTCGCCTCTCCCTCTTCTCCATTGCAAAACCACCTCCTCTAATCTCCATCATCTCCATTCCAAAACCACCGTGTTGCCTCTCCCTCTTCTCTATTGCAAGACCACCGTCTCTCCTCCCATCTTCCAAAGCTAACATCGGACCACTCAGAAGGACATCTATGGAGAGGATGCAGCAGCGAATTAGGCACATCACTGGTGGCGACCAGGCAAAGTTAGCCAGGTTGAAGGAGATCCTTACTTGGTTTGACAATGAGTGAGAGATTTCGAGGACGGTGAGGGCCATGTGGCAATGTATGAGAAAGAGCAAGATGGTGTCGATGAGGGTGGCGATGTACATGTACTCCTCGGCGGCAGTCACGCTGAAGTCCTCCGAGTTCATCGAGTATCCCCTCTGGGCGATGGAGCAGACAGATTCGTCCAAGGTCATAGTTAGGCGGAGGTGGTGGGCGTACAGGTCGAAGGTCGAGCACCCAGAGGATAATCAATCGATCGAGTATGGTGTGCCGTTCATGAGGGTGCAGAGCCAGCCGAAGCCACAGGATTATTCGTTCTCCCACCGCAAGAGGAGGCCGGATGGAGCTGAAGGAAATATGCCCTAGAGGCAATAATAAAGTTATTATTTATTTCCTTATAATCATGATAAATGTTTATTATTCATACTAGAATTGTATTTACCGGAAACATAATACATGTGTGAATACATAGACAAACAAAGTGTCACTAGTATGCCTCTACTTGACTAGCTCGTTAATCAAAGATGGTTATGTTTCCTAACCATGAACAATGAGTTGTTATTTGATTAACGAGGTCACATCATTAGCAGAATGATCTGATTGACATGACCCATTCCATTAGCTTAGCACCCGATCGTTTAGTATGTTGCTATTGCTTTCTTCATGACTTATACATGTTCCTATGACTATGAGATTATGCAACTCCCGTTTACCGGAGGAACACTTTGGGTACTACCAAATGACACAACGTAACTGGGTGATTATAAAGGAGTACTACAGGTGTCTCCAATGGTCGATGTTGGGTTGGCGTATTTCGAGATTAGGATTTGTCACTCCGATTGTCGGAGAGGTATCTCTGGGCCCTCTCGGTAATACACATCACATAAGCCTTGCAAGCATTACAACTAATACGTTAGTTGTGAGATGATGTATTACGGAACGAGTAAAGAGACTTGCCAGTAACGAGATTGAACTAGGTATTGGATACCGACGATCGAATCTCGGGCAAGTAACATACCGATGACAAAGGGAACAACGTATGTTGTTATGCGGTTTGACCGTTAAAGATCTTCGTAGAATATGTAGGAGCCAATATGGGCATCCAGGTACCGCTATTGGTTATTGACCAGAGACGTGTCTCGGTCATGTCTACATTGTTCTCGAACCCGTAGAGTCCGCACGCTTAAGGTTACGATGAAAGTTATATTATGAGTTTATGCATTTTGATGTACCGAAGGTTGTTCGGAGTCCCGGATGTGATCATGGACATGACGAGGAGTCTCGAAATGGTCGAGACGTAAAGATTGATATATTGGAAGCCTATATTTGGATATCGGAAGTGTTCCGGGTGAAATCGGGATTTTACCGGAATACCGGGAGGGTTACCGGAACCCCCTGGGAGCTATTTGGGCCATAGTGGGCCTTAGTGGAAAAGAGAAGGGGCTGCCCTAGATGGGCTGCGCCCCCCCCCCCTTCCCCTAGTCCTATTAGGACTAGGAGAGGTGGCCGGCCCCCTCCTCCTCTTTTCCCCTCCGAGGAATCCTAGTTGGACTAGGATTGGAGGGGGAATCCTACTCCCAGAGGAAGTAGGACTCTCCTGCGCCTCCCCCCCTTGGCCGGCCAGCCTCCCCTCCTCTCCTCCTTTATATACGGAGGCAGGGGCACCTCTAAACACACAAGTTGACACAAGTTGATCCACGTGATCTATTCCTTAGCCGTGTGCGGTGCCCCCTACCACCATATTCCTCGATAATACTGTAGCGGAGTTTAGGCGAAGCCCTGCTGCTGTAGTTCATCAAGATCATCACCACGCCGTCGTGCTGACGAAACTCTTCCCCGACACTTTGCTGGATCGGAGTCCGGGGATCGTCATCGAGCTGAACGTGTGCTCGAACTCGGAGGTGCCGTAGTTTCGGTGCTTGATCGGTTGGATCGAGAAGACGTACGACTACTTCCTCTACGTCGTGTCATCGCTTCCGCAGTCGGTCTGCGTTGGGTATGTAGAAAATACTCTCCCCTCGTTGCTATGCATCACATGATCTTGCGTGTGCGTAGGAAATTTTTTGAAATTACTACGAAACCCAACAGTGGTATCAGAGCCTAGGTTATTTATGTTGATGTTATATGCACGAGTAGAACACAAGTGAGTTGTGGACGATACAAGTCATACTGCCTACCAGCATGTCATACTTTGGTTCGGCGGTATTGTTGGACGAGACGACCCGGACCAACCTTACGCATACGCTTACGCTAGACCGGTTCCCTCGACGTGCTTTGCACAGAGATGGCTTGCGGGCGACTGTCTCTCCAACTTTAGTTGAACCAACTATGGCTACGCCCGGTCCTTGCAAAGGTTAAAACGGAGTCTATTTGACAAACTATCGTTGTGGTTTTGATGCGTAGGTGAGATTGGTTCTTACTTAAGCCCGTAGCAGCCACGTAAAACATGCAACAACAAAGTAGAGGACGTCTAACTTGTTTTTGCAGGGCATGTTGTGATGTGATATGGTCAAGGCATGATGCTGAATTTTATTGTATGAGATGATCATGTTTTGTAACCAAGTTATCGGCAACTGGCAGGAGCCATATGGTTGTCGCTTTATTGTATGCAATGCAATCGCGATGTAATGTTTTACTTTATTACTAAATGGTAGTAATAGTCGTGAAAGCATAAGATTGGCAAGACGACAACGATGCTACGATGGAGATCAAGGTGTCGCGCCGGTGACGATGGTGATCATGACGGTGCTTCGGAGATGGAGATCACAAGCACAAGATGATGATGGCCATATCATATCACTTATAATTGATTGCATGTGATGTTTATCTTTTTATGCATCTTATCTTGCTTTGATTGACGGTAGCATTATAAGATGATCTCTCACTAAATTATCAAGAAGTGTTCTCCCTGAGTATGCACCATTGCGAAAGTTCTTCGTGCTGAGACACCACGTGATGATCGGGTGTGATAGGCTCTACGTTCAAATACAACGGGTGCAAAACAGTTGCGCACGCAGAATACTCAGGTTAAACTTGACGAGCCTAGCATATACAGATATGGCCTCGGAACACGGAGACCGAAAGGTCGAGCGTGAATCATATAGTAGATATGATCAACATAATGATGTTCACCGATGAAACTACTCCATCTCACGTGATGATCGGACATGGTTTAGTTGATTTGGATCACGTGATCACTTAGAGGATTAGAGGGATGTCTATCTAAGTGGAAGTTCTTTAGTAATATGATTAATTGAACTTAAAATTTATCATGAACTTAGTCCCTGAGAGTATCTTGCTTGTTTATGTTGTTTGTAGATAGATGGCTCGTGCTGTTGTTCCGTTGAATTTTAATGCGTTCCTTGAGAAAGCAAAGTTGAAAGATGATGGTAGCAATTACACGGACTGGGTCCGTAACTTGAGGATTATCCTCATTGCTGCACAGAAGAATTACGTCCTGGAAGCACCGCTGGGTGCCAGGCCTGCTGCTGGAGCAACACCAGATGTTATGAACGTCTGGCAGAGCAAAGCTGATGACTACTCGATAGTTCAGTGTGCCAAGCTTTACGGCTTAGAATCGGGACTTCAACGACGTTTTGAACGTCATGGAGCATATGAGATGTTCCAGGAGTTGAAGTCAATATTTCAAGCAAATGCCCGAATTGAGAGATATGAAGTCTCCAATAAGTTCTATAGCTGCAAGATGGAGGAGAACAGTTCTGTCAGTGAGCATATACTCAAAATGTCTGGGTATAATAATCACTTGATTCAATTGGGAGTTAATCTTCCGGATGATTGCGTCATTGACAGAATTCTCCAATCACTGCCACCAAGCTACAAGAGCTTCGTGATGAACTATAATATGCAAGGGATGAACAAGACTATTCCCGAGCTCTTCGCAATGCTGAAAGCTACGGAGGTAGAAATCAAAAAGGAGCATCAAGTGTTGATGGTTAACAAAACCACTAGTTTCAAGAAAAAGGGCAAAGGAAAGAAGAAAGGGAACTTCAAGAAGAACAGCAAGCCAGTTGCTGCTCAAGAGAAGAAACCCAAGTCTGGACCTAAGCCTGAAACTGAGTGCTTCTACTGCAAGCAGACTGGTCACTGGAAGCGGAACTGCCCCAAGTATTTGGCGGATAAGAAGGATGGCAAGGTGAACAAAGGTATATGTGATATACATGTTATTGATGTGTACCTTACCAATGCTCGCAGTAGCACCTGGGTATTTGATACTGGTTCTGTTGCTAATATTTGCAACTCGAAACAGGGGCTACGGATTAAGCGAAGATTGGCTAAGGACGAGGTGACGATGCGCGTGGGAAACGGTTCCAAAGTCGATGTGATCGCAGTCCGCACGCTACCTCTACATCTACCTTCGGGATTAATATTAGACCTAAGTAATTGTTATTTGGTGCCAGCGTTGAGCATGAACATTATATCTGGATCTTGTTTAATGCGAGACGGTTATTCATTTAAATCAGAGAATAATGGTTGTTCTATTTATATGAGTAATATCTTTTATGGTCATGCACCCTTGAAGAGTGGTCTATTCTTATTGAATCTCGATAGTAGTAATACACATATTCATAATGTTGAAGCCAAAAGATGCAGAGTTGATAATGAAGTGCAACTTATTTGTGGCACTGTCGTTTAGGTCATATCGGTATAAAGCGCATGAAGAAACTCCATGCTGATGGACTTTTGGAACCACTTGATTATGAATCACTTGGTACTTGCGAACCGTGCCTCATGGGCAAGATGACTAAAACACCGTTCTCCGGTACTATGGAGAGAGCAACAGATTTGTTGGAAATCATACATACCGATGTATGTGGTCCAATGAATATTGAGGCTCGAGGCGGATATCGTTATTTTCTCACCTTCACAGATGATTTGAGCAGATATGGATATATCTACTTAATGAAGCATAAGTCTGAAACATTTGAAAAGTTCAAAGAATTTCAGAGTGAAGTTGAAAATCATCGTAACAAGAAAATAAAGTTTCTACGATCTGATCGTGGAGGAGAATATTTGAGTTACGAGTTTGGTGTACATTTGAAAAACTGTGGAATAGTTTCACAACTCACGCCACCTGGAACACCACAGCGCAATGGTGTGTCCGAACGTCGTAATCGTACTTTACTAGATATGGTGCGATCTATGATGTCTCTTACAGATTTACCGCTATCATTTTGGGGTTGTGCTTTAGAGACGGCCGCATTCACGTTAAATAGGGCACCATCAAAATCCGTTGAGACGACGCCTTATGAACTGTGGTTTGGCAAGAAACCAAAGTTGTCATTTCTTAAAGTTTGGGGCTGCGATGCTTATGTGAAAAAACTTCAACCTGATAAGCTCGAACCCAAATCGGAGAAATGTGTCTTCATAGGATGCCCAAAGGAAACTGTTGGGTACACCTTCTATCACAGATCCGAAGGCAAGACATTCGTTGCTAAGAATGGATCATTTCTAGAGAAGGAGTTTCTCTCGAAAGAAGTGAGTGGGAGGAAAGTAGAACTTGACGAGGTAACTGTACCTGCTCCCTTACTGGAAAGTAATTCATCACAGAAAACTGTTTCAGTGACACCTACACCAGTTAGTGAGGAAGCCAATGATAATGATCATGAAACTTCAGATCAAGATAATACTGAACCTCGTTGATCAACCAGAGTAAGATCCGCACCAGAGTGGTACGGTAATCCTGTTCTGGAGGTCATGCTACTAGATCATGATGAACCTACGAACTATGAAGAAGCGATGGTGAGCCCAGATTCCGCAAAGTGGCTTGAAGCCATGAAATCCGAGATGGGATCCATGTATGAGAACAGAGTATGGACTTTGGTTGACTTGCCCGATGATCGACAAGCAATTGAGAATAAATGGATCTTTAAGAAGAAGACTGACGCTGATGGTAATGTTACTGTCTACAAAGCTCGACTTGTCGCAAAAGGTTTTCGGCAAGTTCAAGGGATTGACTACGATGAGACCTTCTCACCCGTAGCGATGCTTAAGTCCGTCCGAATCATGTTAGCGATTGCCGCATTTTATGATTATGAAATTTGGCAGATGGATGTCAAAACTGCATTCCTGAATGGATTTCTGGAAGAAGAGTTGTATATGATGCAACCGGAAGGTTTTGTCGATCCAAAGGGAGCTAACAAAGTGTGCAAGCTCCAACGATCCATTTATGGACTGGTGCAAGCCTCTCGGAGTTGGAATAAACGTTTTGATAGTGTGATCAAAGCATTTGGTTTTATACAGACTTTCGGAGAAGCCTGTATTTACAAGAAAGTGAGTGGGAGCTCTGTAGCGTTTCTGATATTATATGTGGATGACATATTACTGATTGGAAAGGATATAGAATTTCTGGATAGCATAAAGGGATACTTGAATAAAAGTTTTTCAATGAAAGACCTCGGTGAAGCTGCTTACATATTAGGCATTAAGATCTATAGAGATAGATCAAAACGCTTAATTGGACTTTCACAAGGCACATACCTTGACAAAATTTTGAAGAAGTTCAAAATGGATCAAGCGAAGAAAGGGTTCTTGCCTGTGTTACAAGGTGTGAAATTGAGTAAGACTCAATGCCCGACCACTGCAGAAGATAGAGAGAATATGAAAGATGTTCCCTATGCATCAGCCATAGGATCTATCATGTATGCAATGCTGTGTACCAGATCTGATGTATGCCTTGCTATAAGTTTAGCAGGGAGGTACCAAAGTAATCCAGGAGTGGATCACTGGACAGCGGTCAAGAACATCCTGAAATACCTGAAAAGGACTAAGGATATGTTTCTCATATATGGAGGTGACAAAGAGCTCATCGTAAAAGGTTACGTTGATGCAAGCTTTGACACTGATCCGGACGATTCTAAATCGCAAACCGGATACGTGTTTACATTAAACGGTGGAGCTGTCTGTTGGTGCAGTTCTAAACAAAGCGTCGTAGCAGGATCTACATGTGAAGCGGAATACATAGCTGCTTCGGAAGCAGCAAATGAAGGAGTCTGGATGAAGGAGTTCATATCCGATCTAGGTGTCATACCTAATGCATCGGGTCCAATGAAAATCTTTTGTGACAATACTGGTGCAATTGCCTTGGCAAAGGAATCCAGATTTCACAAAAGGACCAAACACATCAAGAGACGCTTCAACTCCATCCGGGATCTAGTCCAGGTGGGAGACATAGAGATTTGCAAGATACATACGGATCTGAATGTTGCAGACCCATTGACTAAGCCTCTTCCACGAGCAAAACATGATCAGCACCAAGGCTCCATGGGTGTTAGAATCATTACAGTGTAATCTAGATTATTGACTCTCGTGCAAGTGGGAGACTGAAGGAAATATGCCCTAGAGGCAATAATAAAGTTATTATTTATTTCCTTATAATCATGATAAATGTTTATTATTCATGCTAGAATTGTATTTACCGGAAACATAATACATGTGTGAATACATAGACAAACAAAGTGTCACTAGTATGCCTCTACTTGACTAGCTCGATAATCAAAGATGGTTATGTTTCCTAACCATGAACAATGAGTTGTTATTTGATTAACGAGGTCACATCATTAGCAGAATGATCTGATTGACATGACCCATTCCATTAGCTTAGCACCCGATCGTTTAGTATGTTGCTATTGCTTTCTTCATGACTTATACATGTTCCTATGACTATGAGATTATGCAACTCCCGTTTACCGGAGGAACACTTTGGGTACTACCAAACGTCACAACGTAACTGGGTGATTATAAAGGAGTACTACAGGTGTCTCCAATGGTCGATGTTGGGTTGGCGTATTTCGAGATTAGGATTTGCCACTCCGATTGTCGGAGAGGTATCTCTGGGCCCTCTCGGTAATACACATCACATAAGCCTTGCAAGCATTACAACTAATACGTTAGTTGTGAGATGATGTATTACGGAATGAGTAAAGAGACTTGCCAGTAACGAGATTGAACTAGGTATTGGATACCGACGATCGAATCTCGGGCAAGTAACATACCGATGACAAAGGGAACAACGTATGTTGTTACGCGGTCTGACCGATAAAGATCTTCGTAGAATATGTAGGAGCCAATATGGGCATCCAGGTCCCGCTATTGGTTATTGACCAGAGACGTGTCTCGGTCATGTCTACATTGTTCTCGAACCCGTAGGGTCCGCACGCTTAAGGCTACGATGACAGTTATATTATGAGTTTATGCATTTTGATGTACCGAAGGTTGTTCGGAGTCCCGGATGTGATCATGGACATGACGAGGAGTCTCAAAATGGTCGAGACGTAAAGATTGATATATTGGAAGCCTATATTTGGATATCGGAAGTGTTCCGGGTGAAATCGGGATTTTACCAGAATACCGGGAGGGTTACCGGAACCCCCCGGGAGCTATTTGGGCCATAGTGGGCCTTAGTGGAAAAGAGAAGGGGCTGCCCTAGATGGGCTGCGCCCCCCCCCTTCCCCTAGTCCTATTAGGACTAGGAGAGGTGGCCGGCCCCCTCCTCCTCTTTTCCCCTCCGAGGAATCCTAGTTGGACTAGGATTGGAGGGGGAATCCTACTCCCAGAGGAAGTAGGACTCTCCTGCGCCTCCCCCCCTTGGCCGGCCAGCCTCCCCTCCTCTCCTCCTTTATATACGGAGGCAGGGGCACCTCTAAACACACAAGTTGACACAAGTTGATCCACGTGATCTATTCCTTAGCCGTGTGCGGTGCCCCCTGCCACCATATTCCTCGATAATACTGTAGCGGAGTTTAGGCGAAGCCCTGCTGCTGTAGTTCATCAAGATCGTCACCACGCCGTCGTGCTGACGAAACTCTTCCCCGACACTTTGCTGGATCGGAGTCCGGGGATCGTCATCGAGCTGAACGTGTGCTCGAACTCGGAGGTGCCGTAGTTTCGGTGCTTGATCGGTTGGATCGAGAAGACGTACGACTACTTCCTCTACGTCGTGTCATCGCTTCCGCAGTCGATCTGCGTTGGGTACGTAGACAATACTCTCCCCTCGTTGCTATGCATCACATGATCTTGCGTGTGCGTAGGAAATTTTTTGAAATTACTACGAAACCCAACAGGAGCGACGTCACTTCCCCGCCGTTCTCCACAGTTCCCTCGATGCTCGCCTCATTTCAACAGCGCGGTAGGGTTTAAGGTAAGCTTCGCACTAACCTAATCTCCACCTGCTCATGCTTACAATCAGTGTGACAGCTAATGAAAATCATGCTTACAATCAGTGTGACAGCTAATGAAAATCATGCTTACAATCAGCCTCCGAGTACTATGCCTTTGGGTCAAAGTTCTGGACCTTTGGGTCAAAGTTTTGACATAGTGTGCAAATAAAGAAAAATAGATTGGTGCTTCTTTCAGAAAAGAGTACTCCCTAGAAAACTGCTAATACAAGCTACTAGTATTTGGTTAGAGGATTTGCTGCCGAGAAAGATCCGTCCACGGAGAGCGCCACACATCCCACTGGTGGTGGTGGATGCCAATGCGTGCATGGGGCATGGTTGGTGTCGGTAATTTTTACTTGGCACACCTCGCACTCTGCATATATGCCGGTTCCATACGTACATTTGTGCAGTTCCACCAAAATGCAGCTGAATAATCCTGTTTGCACAGATAATGAAAAAGCGTGATTACATTATAGTGGCACTAGTTGATGAAACACACAAAATAAATAGAAGAAAATATTGCAATAGTATCATAGTATGCCATGCTGCGAGGGCGAGATGGGTCCTGCGATGCCTCATACGGTACGCCTCATACTGGAAATCGTCCCAAGTCTCCCAGATACACCTTCTGCCAGTGATGAACATCAGTGTACAGCGGTAGTACAAGGAGGCGCCTTGAGACATTCAAATCTCTATTTTTGTGCAGATCAACTAAAATTAAGCACCCCAGTTTGCAGAAACGCTTAAACATTAACAATGGGACTAGTTGATGAAACATACATTAACAAAGAGAAGCCATTTCTTTATGTACATTTGAAATTAAATGATAGAGAGGACACTCGCTCTATTTTAACTATATTATTACTTCATTTTATCAGTGACACTAGGGTCGAGCAGGTGGCAAACGAGGTGTACCATGTGTCGCAAGGATGGTGGACAAGGGTGCTTAGACTTGGATGCTGAAGCTGGATCTTTCAGTCACCAACATGGATGATTCAATTCATGGGACCTTTTGGTGCAGCTCACCTAAAATGAAGCAATGTCCCGTGAGCTACCAACTTCTTCTTCATTTTTTTAAGAAAAGGGCTCCAGCCCCGATTCCATTTCCATCAGAAAACGAAACCCACAGAGCTTCTTCTTCATTAGTTGCAAAAAAATTGAGCAACATCAAGGTTGGTTGTGAAGCTCCTGGAATGTTCAACTATAATTTGGATATCATTTGTGCAGTTCAACTAAGATCGAGCGTGAAATGTATATCTCTGTTTGCACAAAAAAGGTGGAAACAAGCGTGACTAACAAGTGATGAAACATGCATCAAATGAAAAGAAGCATGTTCCTTATCTGAATGGTAATCCTACAAGGACAGTAGCAATTTCTAAAGCAGCAACATTGCTAGATATTAGTGTGGGCATTAGGATTAACTATGACAACCGTTGAAATACGACATTACTTTAATGGTGCCATTGCTTCATTTTACCAGCAACATTACGTTAACAACTGCTACAGAGTCGGTATTTGGGCACGGGAGAGTAGGCGTACCAGGACAGTTGCATTTCTAATGAAAAGAAGCAACTTATCTTAATGGGAAATTTAGCAGGACATGTAAAAAAGTGCCATTGATTCATATTACTGGAGGCATTACATTGAAAACAACATTGGTTTAACGTGTCCTTACTTTTAACAATGCAATTGCTACATTTTACCAGTGGCATTACAGTAGAGTGGCTCGAGGCAACAAACATAAGAACAGGGTATCTGGGTTGGTCCCATTTTTGTCCGGTATAGCCACCTTATACTGTGTGAGGCTAGCAAATCTAGTGCTAGACTTACTCTGTTGACTTGTCCCCCAGTCCCCACTTTCTTTCCTTTTTTAACCAATAGATCGTTTTGTATTGAGTTTGTACTGCGTTTCCGTTTATTTCCCTATTAGACCTAGAGACCAGTTGGATAACCAGTCTCTGCTACTTTTCGCCCCCATTATTTCCTCTTTCGACCAAGTCCTAGATTCAGGTAACAAATCTTCCCCCACCCCCACCCCCTTTCTTCCTTGTTTGAACCAAGTAGTATTAGATTCGAGTGCATGAACTAGTTTTACCTCTTAACCATAAAACTTTAGGCGGTTTTTGAATAGCCGATCGATCCTATCTACGAGGGGGGCTGAGAAATAGTAAAAGATACAAATGCAGTGACATCAGGAGCTCGGGAAGTAGAGCAAGGCTGGTTTTGAAGGAAGTTATACCTGAGGGTCGCTGGGATGTCACTAGGTGGTTGGCGGGAGGCCGGATCTGCCCACACTACGACAGCGAGGAAGAAGGGGTCAGAGGCCCTCCCTCGCCATTGGTGCTTGGGAGAGAACGGCAAGGCACGCTGATCGCAATGCGCCAGCAGTGGGTAAGAGCCATCGCCGAGGATGACCGCGTGAACGTTGCACCTTCTCACCTTCCCCGGTGGAGAGGATCCGGCTGGATCTGTGACCAGCGGTGAGCAGAGAGAGAGAGTGTGTGGGCACCGCTGTTGTGTTTAGATCTGGAGAGGACGAGATAGTGTGAAGAGAGGAACACTAGCAAGAAAGCGCGGAGGCTCCTGCCTATATAGTGGAGTACTAGTTTTCTTTTGTCTACCGGAGCCGACTTGACCTCGTCAATGACTGTCGAGAAGTCTTCATGCACGTGCCCGGAGGCGTAGTTGTCGTCATTTTGATCTGAAGCACCGGATTATAATATATAACACGAAAAAATGCCACATGACAAGAAATTATAACCTCACTGCCCAAAGGAGACAACATGAATCCCGACGGACAAACTAGACAAGGATCAAAGCTCAAATTAAAGATAAACTCGTAGAAAAGGGGTCCGTCAATAGATATCCTAACTAACATAGCCGACTTGACCTAGTTGGCAGTCGAGTAGTCTTTGTGCATGTGCCCCCAATGACTAGCCCAACTCAGTTGTCACTGTTTAACACTCGCAGTGATCCGAAGCACATGACACCTAATTTTGCGAGAGGACAAGAAACCTTTTTTTAGATTTCTCACCAGAACTACAGCCCTGTACAACACAGCCTGCACGATATGTAGATGATAGCCAATCCATGCGTGTCTGCTAGAGTCTGGTCACATGCATGGACGAACTGATCTTTCGTGTCTTGCAGGGATCGTCCAGGCACCAATGTAGTACAACACTTCTCTAGTACTATCACTCGTATCTCTCCACCCAACTTGCGGGGCCGGGGAGTGTGCCTATGGTCGGTTCTCAATTGCAGTCCCACATGTGTGTGCAAATGCAATATGACGCGCGTTCCATTCGGAGAGCAGCGTGCCAGACCGACCGACCGTCTGGGGTGCGGCGCGAACGTGACGGGCGTGTTGTATACTACGTACATGTGTACCGCCGTTTTCTTGAGGCTTTGCTCCATGGCGCAATCCATGGATACAAAATTAGTATATTGGCCCTGTTTGGATACATAGATTAGAGTTAGTTTGGGTTAGTTTGGACTCAACTAACCAAAAAATATCCAAACGGAGAGGGTTAGTTTGGGTTAGATGCATCTAATCTGCCCAAAAAAACTAACCCCTCCAAGAGGTGCTTATTTGGGTTAGTTTTTCTCGGAACCCCTAAAAAACACATTTTTCTCTTGCTCTTCCTGCAACAGCCTCGCCCCATCCCCCCGTTCCAACCCCATCGTCTCCCCGCGACCATCCACCCGCCGATACGCGGTCGCGGCTCCTTGCGTGGCCCGTCCCAGCGCGGCTCCTTGCGCAGGGGTGGCGGATTCGTCCGGGCGCATCCCTGTCTGCCCCGGATAGCGCAGCTCTTGGCCAATTGATTGAGAAAGAGCATTTATTGTCAATCTAACCCTACCATCCAAACACCTTTTCGGTTAGAGTTAGTTCAGGGTTAGTAGAATCTAACTCTAACCTCTAACTAAGTTAGAGTATCCAAACAGGGCCACTATACTATTTTTTTGAGAGAGGCCATTGTACTATTTAAAAGTCGAGGATGGGGCTTTTCCTGCGCGGCAGGCGGGGCAGTTCCACCTAGTCGTAGTCGGTTCGATAGAGACGTGAGAAGATGAGGGAGTAGGCTGCTACAAACGTAGGGTTGTGTGATTTGACAGTGAGTTACTGCTGGACAGGTGGGGCCCCGTGATTTGACTTGCCATTATCATTTTAACTGCGGCGCTACGACCGGCGTGAGTCTCCCGATTCCTGACCACCTCCATACATGTGCCTCTCCCAATGCTCCACCATATATGTAGAGGATGGCTATAGTATGAGAACCCACATCTCCATTTTTTTCCTTGCCTCTTTACTCCACATATGCAAAAATGCCATGTAAAGCGGGCTTATAGCCCACTATTGTACTTACTTGATCCTACAGGTGCTAAGCTTGCCACATAGGCATAAAGTCTGATGTGGCAAGTTAATTAAGAAGAGAGAGACTAGTTTGGTGACCCAAGGAAGAAATGGTGTTAAGCGCGTGTACCTAGGTGAAAAGACAGTTTTGAGTCTATAGCTAATTAAATGAAGCAAACTTAGCAACAAAAAACTAAGCACCTATGCATTGGGAACTTGATTGCTAAGCCATTTAATGCCCTTAGCACCTCATGTAAGCACCGTTTCATTGGAAGAGGTCACTCCTTGGCAAATGCAATAAATACTACTCCCTCTGTCCCATAATATAAGAAAGTTTTTGACACTACACTAGTGTTAAAAACATTCTTATATTATGGGACGGAGGGAGTATGAAGAAAGAGATAGAGAGAACTAAAAAAATACACTTATAGCCAACCTTATAGCTAACCTTGTTGTAGTATGAGTGACTAAGTGATCACTATGTATGACATGCCAACATCAGATAGCCTAATGCACCGTGTTAAATCTCCAAGGGCGCGACCGCGCGAGCGATGCGACGGTCGTGGTAGGCACGACCTGGGCTGCTGGCAGCCCTTGGATCTGAGATCGAACGATCGCATCCTAAGTTGCTGAAAATTTGCAGAATAACCCTCCAGGATAGGATATTCACCCATAGGTCTAGAATCACGCCATGCAACCGTTCGATCTCAGATCCAAGGGCTCTCGGAAGCCCGTATCATGGGAGAATGGAAAGCCACTACCCTTCCATTCACACGCTGGCAGTTCGCTCCTACTCGTCCCCGCACGTCCTTTAATATTACGGCGGTTCGCTCCTATGTTGTCCCGCCCTTTCACATCACGACAGCTCCACTAATCCTAACCCTTCTCCAAAATCCATGGCGTCCCAAATCTCCATGATCGGCGGTGAGTAGAAGGTTAGAACCATCACCGGCGATGAGTTCGACGTCATCTACACCCATTCTTTCACGATGGTGAAAGGCTGCCTTGCTCGCTTCGGACGCATGTTCGAAAACTCAAATGATGAGTGCGTCGCTGGGCTAGATGTTGATTACACCACAGTCCTGGGACGAGAGAAGGATCTAAAGGAGGAAGAGAGTAAGAAGCCCGCCGTGATCCAGGTTTGTGTGCATGACTTATGCTTGGTCTACCACATATGCCATGTCGATGTTGAATGCCAGGATTTTAAGAACTTCCTCAAGAGCGACCTAGTCAAATTCATTACTATAGACTTTACGAACGACGAAAGAGTCCTGGGTCGGACAGGCCTCGTTGTAGGCAACCCCTTCGACCTCCAGAAGAATCAGCTGCTGCCCTCCAGTGGTCAGCCCTCAATGTTAACCCAGGCAAAAGCCATGGTTCATACTTCATACGGTATACTGGGGAAACCTCATTAGACGTTTCATCGTCATGCATGGCTGCGGAATGTACTAGATATAGACCACATCCACTATGATTCAATGGATGTCTACCTTTGTTTCAATATCTACAAGGGTTGGATGAAGAGCAAGAGCCAAGTGTGCAGCTCAAGCAAAGAAGTATCAGCCAAGAGGAAGAGGGACAAGGACGAAGTCGAGGACGTGGACGAGGACTCCGAGTAAGGTGGAAGTGTCGTTTCTCATGGTGGTTGAGGGAGTTCTAGATTAGGGGGTGTCCGGATGGCCGGACTAAGACCTTTTGCCGGACTCCCGGACTATGAAGATACAAGATTGAAGACTCCGTCCCGTGTCCGGATGGAACTTTCCTTGGCGTGGAAGGCAAGCTTGGCGATACGATATGAAGATCTCTTCCCATTGTAACCGACTCTGTGTAACCCTAGCCCTCTCCGGTGTCTATATAAACCGAAGAGTTTTAGTCCATAGGACGAACAACAATCATACCATAGGCTAGCTTCTAGGGTTTAGCCTCTCTGATCTCGTGGTAGATCTACTCTTGTACTACCCATATCATCAATATTAATCAAGCAGGAGTAGGGTTTTACCTCCACCGTGAGGGCCCGAACCTGGGTAAAAACATCATGTCCCTTGTCTCCTGTTACCATCCGCCTAGACACACAGTTCGGGACCCCCTACCTGAGATCCGCCGGTTTTGACACCGACATTGGTGATTTCATTGAGAGTTCCTCTGTGTCGTCGCCTTTAGGCCCGATGGCTTCTTCGCTCATCAATCGCGATGCGGTCCGGGATGAGACTTTTCTCCCCGGACAGATCTTCGTATTCGGTGGCTTCGCACTGCGGGCCAACTCGTTTGGCCATCTGGAGCAGATCGAAAGCTACGCCCCTTGGCATCAGGTCAGGTTTGGAAGCTTAAACTACAAGGCCGACATCCGCTGGGACTTGATCTTCGATGAATTCGAGCCACAACCGGGCGCACCGCACTGTCACGATGGGCATGATTTAGCTCTGCCGCCGGACAACGCCTAGAGCGTCGCTCAGGTGTCCGCTCCGGCCATTAGCTTGGAGCCCCCTGCGCCAGTCGAGGACGGACGGTTGGATGCCGCCCCGGAAGCCGCAATCTCTACGGCGATAGAGCCGGATACCAGCCTAGTCCTTCGCAGGGCCCGTGACTCCAAGGTGCCAGACTCTGCTCCGGACTCCGTTATCCCGCACCTCTTCCGATCGACCCCGATTGGGATCCGGTCACGGAGTTCACCGCCTCGGACGTCCTTCAACACTCACCCTTTGGCGATATTCTAAATTCACTAAAGTCTCTCTCTTTGTCGAGAGAACCCCGACCGGACTATGGTCAGCATGGTTGGGATGCGGACGATGAAGAAATTAGAACCCCACCCACCACCCACTTGGTAGCCACTGTCGACGATCTAACCGACATGCTCGATTTCGACTCCGAAGACATCAACGGTATGGACGCTGATTAAGGAGACGAACAGGAACCAACACCTATATGGCACCGGAAAGCCACCTCATTATACGATGTATACATGGTGGACACACCTAACAGAAATGACAACGAGGATCAAAAGGACGTGGCCAGGGATCGCTCCCTCGAAAAACAATCAAAGCGGCGGCGTAAGCGCAAGGCCAAGCCCCACCTCAAGGTGGACCCAGCCATAGAGCAGGGCGAATCAACGGAAGACGAACATGCCGTCGAGCATCCGTACAAACAGGGCGGACAATCCGAACAACCAATCCCCGGGAAAGATAATAGCCTGGACGACCTCACATCAGACAAATTGCTGGAACATCAGAACCTCCACCAAAGGCTCGTTGCCACTGCACGTAGGCTGAAAAAGCAGAAGCGGAGGCTCAAAACAGCAGAAGATGCACTCAGGATCAGATGGGGCAAAGTACTCAATACCGCACACAAGTACGGCAACAGTCGTCAAACAAAGAGCTATCCGAAGCGGAAACTACTACCAGAATTTGATGAAGAGGCCATAAAGCCCCCATAGTCAAAAAATAAGGAAGCCACAAGGTCGGATAGACGACCCTACGATCAATCTCATGCATCAAAGGACGCCACACTCAATACGGCGCGCGATCCGTCCAATAATTCGCATCAAAAAACTGGCCCAACCAAATCCATCTATAGGCCAAGAAAGCAAGCTCCAGTGAGAGATGCAATGCAAAAAATACCCGAACATCGCGGCATGCCTAAATACAGGGGCGCCGCACCCCCCCTATGTTTTACCGATGAGGTGCTGGACCATGAATTTCCAGCCAGATTCAAGCCCGTGAACATAGAAGCATACGACGGAACAACAGACCCAGGAGTCTAGATCGAGGACTACATCCTCCACATACACATGGCCAGAGGAGATGACCTCCACGCCATAAAATACTTACCCCTTAAGCTCCAAGGGCCAGCCCGGCATTGGCTTAAAAGCCTTCCCGAAAACACCATGGGAAGTTGGGAAGTGCTTGAGGATGCTTTCTGGGCAAATTTTCAAGGGACCTATGTCCGACCCCCGGATGCGGATGATCTGAGTCATATAACTCAGCAGCCCGGAGATTTAGCTCGGAAGCTCTGGAACAGATTCCTTATCAAAAAGAATCAGATAGTCGACTGTCCGGACACAGCGGCCCTAGCAGCTTTCAAACATAGCGTCTGAGATGAATGGCTCGCCAGACACCTCGGCCAAGAAAAACTGCGAACAATGGCCGCGTTAACAAGACTCATGACCCGCTTTTGTGCAGGAGAGGATAGCTGGTTCGCAAGAAGCAGCACCAGGGACCCGAATACGTCCGAACCCAGAGATGGGAATGAGAAGCCGCGTCGTAACAAAGAACCGCGCCGGATCAAGGACAATAGCCCGATGAGCACGGCAGTAAACGCCGGATTCAAAATCTCTCGGCAAAATTAGAAAAAGCCGCCCCCCAAAGATGGTAGGGACGAGCTATCCAACCTCAACAAAATCTTGGACAAAATATGTCAAATCCACAACACTCCTGGGAGACCTGCAAACCATACCCACAGAGATTGTTGGGTCTTTAAGCAGTCCGGCAAACTCAACGCCGAACACAAGGGGCTCGACACACCAAGCGAAGATGACGATGCACCCCACAAGCAGAACACCGGAGAACAAAAGAAGTTCCCACAAGAAGTCAAGACAGTAAATCTACTTCATGTGACAAAAGGGAAGAGCAGAACGGCACCTACGAAGACACGCGCCGTACGGCCAGCCCCAGAGGAGCAACGCCACTGGTTGTTACAACCAATCACCTTTGATCATCAGGATTACTCCAAAGGAGACCGGAACGCAGGCTGCACTGCCTTGGTCGTAAGTCCAATTATTAACAGACTCCAATTTACAAACGCCCTTATGGACGGCGGCAGCGACTTGAACCTGTTATATCAGGACACAGTCCGCAAACTTGGGGTAAACCCAGCTATAATCCACCTTGGCAACACTTCCTTTCAAGGAGTCACGCCAGGCCCGGATACCTGAAGTATGGGTTCCCTTACGTTAGAAGTCACGTTCGGATTACCCGACAACTTCCGAAGTGAAAAGCTAACATTCCACATCGCCCCATTCGTAAGTCACTATCAAGCGCTACTGGGACGTGAAGCTTTCGCCCGCTTTAACGCAATACCGCATTACGCATCCCTTACACTCAAAATGCCCGGCCCAAAGGGCATCATTTCATTACAGGGGAACATAAATTGACCCCCAAAGTACGGGCAAAGGTGCGGACGCCTGGACAGCCGCCCACAAATCCAGCCCTACTATCTCGGACACGGCTCGACGAGTCCGGCGTAAACATGCTTAATAGCCGCATAACCCCGTACAAGGGGCTCCGTGTGCTCACGCCCGGAGACAATACGGCTCAACTCTTGCTCCAACTATATTTTGTTTATTTTAATATAGATTTCTCGCATGCTTATTTTTTACTAAGTTCCTCTCTTTCGCAGACGAACATCGTGCTACGCCCGTCCAGGATACGGCACAACGGAGACACAGGCGCAGACGTGCAGCAGGGACCCGTTTCAAGGATTCTTTTCAGATTAAGACCCTGCATAAACCTTTTTTACTGTCTCTTGTTGATAACATCCCCTGGTTTTCTCTATAACCGAGGAGGAGGCTCGCGTCTTGGCATGTGGCCACGCTAGAATTTTTGCGCGTACCTGTACACCAGGGGCTTTTTTACCAAGGGCTCTATTTCGGCCCGTCCTCATAAAGACCGAATACCTTAGGGAGTGTTCGGCGTCGCGAGTTTGGCCCTATATGCATCAGCTCCGAATCATGTCTTTGGTCAAATGTTGGGTTTGCCCGGCTCCTGTGTTTTGCTGCCTTACGTTCCGTTATATCGGCTAACACGGCACCAGGAGAACTACTGCGATTGTGCCCCGGTTCGGCCAGGTGAGCACCTCAGTAGAGAAAGCCGAAAACTGACTGTCATGATATAGCGAGAGACTGGTCAACCACTCGATGACTTTCGGAATCTTTAGGATTCCCCCGCATTAACGAAGGGCCGCTTCTCGGTCAGGCACACTCGCGCCCCGAATTCGGGCGAGCGCGGTGCCCCTAGGGGCTATTCAGTAGCCCCACTGTCAAACTCCTATGGCTAAGTGAAAGTGATAAAGCATTATAGTCTGGTTGCCTAGTTCGCCGCGCCACCACCTCCTTTGTAAGACCAAGACGTTGGATTAAGTGTGAAAAGGCGCCTTTTTGCGAACACCCCTGCATTCTATGCGTGGGGGCTGAAGCCAACGACTGCCATCTATCAGGTTATATACAAATATATACATTAAACGGCCGCACAGGAGGCATCATGATTCTTGCAAGCACAAGTATAAAAAGCTTTTTTCATAAAAAAATTCGTTTTACAAATAGTATAAGATATTCGAACACAACATCCTTCGAGCACTGCAACTCTATTATACGAGCGCCAGGAAGAACTTCCTCAGAATAGTGCTTGGTAGGTACTCGGCTTTCGTCTGAATCCGGGGACGCAACAATACTGGCCTTCGTATCTGCCCAGTATGTTTTGACACGGCAAGAGCCATCTGTGCACCCTCTATGCACGCCGACCTCTTCATTGCATCAGCATGCGGCACCGAACCAAGGAATTGCTGCACCAAGCCAAAATAACTCTTCGGCTCCGGCTTATCCGGCCACAGACGACTCGCAACATACCTCATGGCGAGTCCGGATAACCTGTTCAGCTCTGCCCAGGCGGCCAAACGGGCGGATACTGACAGTGGGCGTTCTAGATTGTGGAACTGCGACCAAAAAAGCTCTTCCAATCCATGGTCACCTCAGCTGCGGAAGTGTTCGGTCGCGTCCGCTGCACTTGCTGCCAAATCCAGATAAGCGTTTTCCGCACTCCACTGCCGGTCCAATGGAGCATACTTGGGGTCTCCGAACTTCATCCGCAGCATATAAGGCTTTCCAGCCATGATAACTCCGGCCTGACGCAGCTCCTCCTTCATCGCTCTCATTGCAGAGCGAGTATCCTTGGCTTCGGCAGTGATCTTTTCAAGGTCCTTCTGAGCCTCCCTATCTTCTTGTTCAATAAATTTACAGCGGTCGGTAGCATCCTTCAGTTTTATGGCCATCTCAGCTATTACCTTCTTGCTCTGGCAGTGAGCAGCCTATTCGGCTTTTAGCTCTTCAGCCACTTTAACGGCAGCCGCATCACTTTTCCTTGCTTGCCCTTGGCTCGGGCAAGTTCCGCCCGAAGGTTCTCCACGGCAGCAGCACCATCTACATCAAGCACATATACATAAGGCCCGAGCATCGAGCTCCTATTACCGGGTGTCTTTGGAACATACCTTGAGCCTCGTCTAGCCGCTTATTTACAAGCGCGATGTCGGCATCTGCTACGTCAAGTTGCCGCTTTAGTTCGGCAGATTCATCAGTCCGGCTAGCCACCGAACGCCTCGCCACCTTCATGGAATAGGCGACATATTATACCTGGGGTTATGATCCTCTGTGCACCATCACTCGTGATGACACACAGACTCTCAGGGGCTACTATTCATACAGGGCACATTTAATATGCGACTCTACCAAAAGGTACACCTTTTTACGTACCTCAAAGCTTGTTAGTAAACTCCTGGCAGCCTCGTACAATCCGCTTTCCGCGGATGAAATCCTTCCAATCACCATATTCATCAACATACGATGTTCTTCTGAGATGGACGCCCTACCAAGCAGATCCTTCAGCCCCTCCGACGGCGCGCTAGAGGGTGTCGGACTAGCCTAACAACCTTTTCCAGGGTCCAGACTTGGAAAAACCCTCCGGGACGATACCTCGGGGTCGCCAGCCTAGTGAGACGGTGCAACAAGGGGAGGCGTTTCGCTCTCTACCATGTCTAGACGAAGATCCCCTGAAGATGAGCTCTCCTGAGAAGGGTTGAGATCCGAACTGCAAGATAATGTTTCGGTTATTTTCCTCAGGAATAAAACAGGAGTGTGATTCATTATGGAACCCCTCCCTTCACTTACGTCTCGGGGGAGAGCGGGTCCCCTTTAGGGGGCGATTCAGCCGGGGCGTTCTCCGGTGCCGAACCCTCTGGCGAAGATTTCTTCCCCCGTTTTGAGGTTATCACCTCTGGGTCTTCAGAGGTAGTCCTTTTCTTTCCTTGGTCGGGAGAAGTTTTGATTCTTCCCTTCCTAACAGCCTCCTTCGCGGAGGCGGTAGCTCCTTGGTTCCCCCCTTTGCCTTCCGCCGAAAGCGCGACTTCCAGCATCTTAGTCAGCATGGGATTCGGCACGGTCTCGGGCAGGGGGGCTGGACGCATGATAAGCTTTGCCTTCGCTATCCACTCCTTTTCAAAGGACAACTCTGTTAAAGGGTAATTTTGATAAAAATATGGATGGTGTGTCCAAATACGGGGCTACTTACTGTAGCATCCAGGTGATTGCAGCTCAGGCCTGCGTCCTCGTACAAATCCGGACACCTTGCTTGTGATCCGAAGAACAATTTGTACATCTCCACGGGTGTCATTCCCATGAAATGTTGTAGGACTCACGGTCCCTCCGGATTAAACTCCCACAGGCGGAGAGGTCGACGTTTGCAGGGCAGTGTGCGGTGAATCACCATGACTTGCGCCACTACGGTCAAATTGATATCTCTTTCTAGAAGATCTCGAATACGGCCCTGCAGCAAGGGCACGTCTTTGGGCGGCCCCCAGATAAGTCCTTCATTAACCCATGACGCCAGCCATGGTGGCGGACCCGAGCGAAATGTAGGTGGTGCCACCCATGTGGTGCCCCTGGGGGCTGTGATGTAAAACCAGTCCCGTTGCCATAAGCCGAGCTCCTCTTGAAAAGAGCCTTCGGGCCATGGAGCATCGTCCATCTTGCTTATTATACCTCCTCCGCACTCAGCGTGCTGCCCCTCGATCATTTTCGGTTCCACTTTGAAGGTTTTTAGCCACAATCCGAAGTGAGGAGTGATATGGAGGAAGGCCTCGCACACGACAATGAATGATGAGATCTGGAGGATGGACTCCGGAGCTAGGTCGTGGAACTCCAGCCCATAGTAAAACATAAGCCCCCTCACGAAGGGATCGATCGGGAAGCCTAGCCCCCGAAGGAAGTGAGATACGAACACCACGCTTTCACCGGGCTGGGGAGCGGGAATAGCTTGCCCTTGAGCAGGCAGTCTATGCGAGATTTCGCCGGTTAGATACCTGGCATCTCTCAGCTTTCGCACATCTTCTTCCGTAATGGAGGAAGGCATCCACCGGCCTTGAAGGTCGGAGCCAGACATCGTCAAAAGTCCGAAGCGCCTAAAACTAGAGCTTTGGGTGTTGGAACTCGAAGCGAGGGGCGGATTTGATTGGTTTGAGAAGAAGGGAGCCGGGCCTTGGTTCCTTTACAAAGGAGGTGAATACCAAGAGCCCTCCCCGTAACCGTTTGAGACTCGCTTTCAATTAGGGAGTCATACCAAAGGCACGGTTGGGTTACCCACGCCCGTATTGATGAGAATCCTGGAATAAGGGGACACGATCTCTGTTTTGACAAGACGTGCCAAGGAAACCGCCTCGCTAAGCGTGCTGGGGTGGAACAATAAAACGATTCGAGTAAAAGCCTGGCCGTGACGTCGTGGAGTACGTCTGCAGATCTGATTGGTGCACATATTATTCTCTCTACGATGGAGCGTGGAACTTATTTTGCAGAGCCGGACACTACCCTGGTGTTCAATATCTTCTATGAAATATTCGGAGGACGAACCCGCCTTGCAATGCCGAAGACAACTTGCGCGCTGGACTCATCGTCATTGAAGCCTGGTTCAGGGGCTACTGAGGGAGTCCTGGATTAGGGGGTGTCCGGATGGCCGGACTAAGACCTTTGGCCGGACTCCCGGACTATGAAGATACAAGATTGAAGACTCCGTCCCGTATTCGGATGGAAGTTTCCTTGGCGTGGAAGGCAAGCTTAGCGATACAATATGAAGATCTCCTCCCATTGTAACCGACTCTGTGTAACCCTAGCCCTCTCTAGTGTCTATATAAACCGGAGAGTTTTAGTCCGTAGGACGAACAACAATCATACCATAGGCTAGCTTCTAGGGTTTAGCCTCTCTGATCTCGTGGTAGATCTACTCTTGTACTACCCATATCATCAATATTAATCAAGCAGGAGTAGGGTTTACCTCCACCGTGAGGGCCCGAACCTGGGTAAAAACATCGTGTCCCTTGTCTCCTGTTACCATCCGCCTAGACACGCAGTTCGGGACCCCCTACCCAAGATCCGGCGGTTTTGACACCGACAGTGGTTCTAATGCAGTGTCTAATTTCATGTGTGCTTAGTTTAATTTGAGGGATGTGTTGTGCTGAGCCCCCAGCAGAACTATGTTATGTTTCTTCTCGTTACTTTAACTCTTTAGTACATACATATTAGTATTTCTTACATTTCATCTTTTAATCGGTATAGTACTACCACTCGTTTCTTCACATTATATACGTATAATATATATGGCCAACATCATATAGCCAGCAGTTTAGTTGTCAAAGAGTTTCAGGGTGCTTAGTTTTATCGAAGAATTCCAGGGTGCTTAGTTTTATTTGAGAGGTGGGTTGTGCTGGACACCATTATTGTGACTAGCTTTTTAATAGTACTATATTCCTAATTTGGCGACGAGCGCTCTCTATATGTACCACCTTTTTTTAATTTCATGTTTTGCTCCATGGTGCAATCCATCGATACTACTGCTGTATAAGAGTATACATTTTTTTAAAGGCTAGAGGGCGGGGCAGTCTAGCTTGGTCGGTTTCATGAGAGGCGAGGGCCTTTGTGATTTGACGGCTCATTACTTCTAGAAGGCAGGGCCTTGTGATTTGACTGCTCGTATAAATGTGCCGACGACCTGAGGAGGAGCAAAGAACCATGCGGTATACACAAGTTTTCCACTGGACTAGTACTACGACGGAGGAGCACGAAACACGGCAGCCCAGTGCCATATGGTGATAAAAAATAATCTAATTTGCTAGTCATCTAATTGTTAGCATTGTTCTATTCATGCTTCGTAGAGAACGTGACACGTGCGCTGAAACACCCGAAGCAAAAGATGAAACACAAGACCAAAAGAAGAAGGAAGATTATCACCCCAAATGATCTAATTTGCCACGGAGTCGTAACTGCTCCTTCATCGCCTCCATGACCTCCATCGCCTTGCGTGTCTCCTCCGCCATCTTCTTCATTTTGTCCATGACGCGGGATTTCTCGATGCGAGCCTTCATCATCTATTCCACGGCCGCATTACATACCTTGACAGCAGCCGGGTGCTCGATGCGGAGCTTCGCCAACTCCTCCTTCTATTCCATGACGAGGGCCTGCAACATCTTCATCGAGGAACTACCATTCTCATGCAGCTTCTTCCAGTCGGCGTTCTTCTCCTTCAACAGGTCGAGCTCGTGGCAGAGCTTCGCCTTGTCCTCCTGAAGTTGTAGGATTTCGCCGGTCTCCTTCTTCTCCAAGGCAATGCTCTTCTTTAGCAGCATCACCAAGCCGGCAGTCAACTCCCCCTGCTTATTGAGCTCAGCGGGCATGTCGTCAAGGCTCTCCTTCAGAAGCTCCACCAAGCCGTGGATGAACTCCTTCTGATTATTGAGGTTCTTATTGAGCTGATCGGGCATGACATTGAGGGATAACGACTCCAGCGCCGCCAGCTCAGCATGTTCGCCTCCGCAGCTAGGGCGCTCCTGGGAGCCAATGCCTGCCCGTGAGAGATCTTTCGAGGTCTCTGCGTGGCGGCGAGCCCTCTTTTTTTCCGCAGCCTTGGTTACCGCTCCCTTGTTACGAGTAGTTCTTGACCTAGAGCTCTGCTCGCCGGCCATGGCAAGGACGGACGAAGAAGAAGCACTTATGAGGAGGGAAGGTAGAGTAATTTTCGGTTAGGTAGTTCCCCTTTTTATAACCTAAGTACTAGCACTAGTACTAATACCTGCATAGTGGGAACACGTTCAGGTTTGGTACGTACTAGTAGGTGTGAGCAGGCTTTCGAATGTGATGGGAACAAGGTAAAGATTAATTGATGGTTTTGGTTTCGAGGCCCGAAACGCCTCCCGATGAGTTTAGTGGAACATAAATTTCAAGTAGACTACACTGCTCAAATGCTTAAATATTATGTTACTATCAAAAATTGGCACAAAATACAAAGGAGACCAATGGAAGTACTACTAGCAACCCATGATTTAACTACTCGCATGCGCGCAGTGGAGTAGTAATATCTTTCTTCCGCCCTCACATCCACTCAATTTGCATGCGCTGTACTAATTGACCATCAATGAAGTGAACGACTTTACGCATGTCAAATTATCACATGGGGTGGATCTAGGTACAAAATTGCATCCGCCCGCTGTACCCGCGTGTGCGTGCGTGGCGTGCGTGCACATCTTCGCTTCGTGCATGTACCGACAGTATGGCTCAGGGAGGATGAGTACATTCTTCTGGAACCAGCAGCACGTCACTGTGATCAATCCACACAAGGAGGTCGCGACAACGCCTCCACTTGTGCCACGTGGCTTCATGAACTGTAAGAGAGACACTGTGTAGCGTGCCATTGGAATTCTAATTTATGTGTTTTTCACATACTCGAAGTACTAGTAAGGTACACGTGCATTGCACGCATCAGATTTTGCAACCAAATTATGAATAAATACGACACTATAGCATGTCAGCTTTGAGTCATATATGCCTGATGTAGACCTTTGTATAATTCTTATAGTTCATCTCATTCAAAATCAATTAGTTTTTATAAAAAAGCTAGGGCCTCTTGGATTCGTAGGATTTCCAAAACGCGGGAATAGGAAAAACATGGGATTATAGTGGAATGTCGTCTTGAATCCTACAGGATTGTACGAGTGTTTGATTGTGTATAAAAAACACAGAATTCTTTCAAAGTGGTTTGAGTGGATGGGATGTTTCCTATGAAATCTAGTGCAAATGAATCATATGGAAAAATTCATATGGTTTACAATCCTACGAATCAAACAACCAAGATAGAAAAAATTCCTAAGGATTAGAATCCTCCAAAATTCCTGTGAGAATCCTTTCAATCAAAGAAGCCCTTAATCTATTTTATGATTCATGGAATTGTGTGTTGTAAAGCATAAAGTAAAAACAAATAATGGCAATTCAACTAGAAAAAAAGTTTGTGCAGTTATGATATGGAAGGTTCTAGAACAAAGGAGAACCACTGTTGTTTTGAGGTTTGTGCAGTATGCTTAAGTTCAACCATGGAGTCTGCTAGATTGTACATGTGGCAAAATATGGTGGGGGGCTAGAAAATGGTGCGAGGGGCCGAGTGGAGGGAGACTAAGGACTGCACAAGTGCGAGATCAATATTTAGAGGGGGGAGGGGGCGAGAACGTGCGCTGTTGCGCACAGTGGCGGAGCTATGAAAAATAAATGAGCTAGGGGGCCAAGCATTGCTAATCCTTTACGAGGAGGGCCAATTCTTGAACTTAAACCATTTTTACCAGCAATTGTCTAATGATCACATTCATATTAGCCTCGATATATAGTGATGTTAGGGGGGCAGGGCCCTTGCTGCCCCCTGTCCTCGCCATTGTGCGCGCATCTGAGAGATGAAGCGGAAGGCATGGATGATGAGAGGGGGATGTTGGATATATAATTAATATGGGTGTATTAGCTATATAATTAATGAGAGGGGTTGTTTGGTTCTAGGCCTAGCAGTGCCACACTTTGCCATACAATGTTGCCAAACTTGCCTAAGGTTAGTTCTTCAAAATGAGAAGCACAAGTTGGAAAGGCTAAGGGAGTCTTTCCACACTTGTTGTGTGTATGTGATGTGGGACCATAGTGTGGCTTGCCTAAGATGTGGCTTGAACCAAGCACAAACCTAAGTTGGTCAAATTTGCCTAACCTTAGGTGTGGCAAGCTTTGGCAAACTTAGTCTCAAACCAAACAACCCTGTAATCCTATATAGAGAGGTATAGATTGATTGATGTGGACGTGGGAAAGAGGGTGAGACCTCACTAGATATATAGATTGATCGGTTTGTGTGGAAAACTATGAAAGACCTAGCTACACACACACACACACACATATAGACTAACATTGATCATTGCGCATGCACGCATGAGAGATAAAGAATGCCCGATATGATAGAGAGGGGGATGTGTCTTGGTGTGTGCCTTCATGGGCGACCGACCTAAAGAAAAAGATTGCATGTGTGCGATGGATAATGCCGACTGATAGTGTGTGTGCATGCATGCACGAGAGATAGTTAGTGGTACAATTATAAAGAGAAGACGATTGTGTGGGTGTAAAAGACTAGGTGAGGTCATAATCAATGTAAAGTTGAATTCAAGGCCTCCTTTGGTTTGTAGGAAATTTATAGGACTTCTATAGGATAGGATGTGCAGAGGAAAACTTCCTTTGAAGTCATTTGGTTTGTAGGAATGAATTCCTATACCTATGTAGGATAGGAATCAATCCTTCACATTTCGGAGAAAAAAACATTAGCTTAGACTCAATGGAAAAAATCTTATCCTATTCATCAAATGACATCCCTATCTCTATAGGAAGTGAGATGGCATGCATCAAATGAACTTTCTTGAATTTCGATGAGCTTTTATTCAAATTCGATGAACTTCTCTTGAATTTCAATGAATTTTTTTTTAATTTTGATGAACTTTTCTAATGGTGATAAACTTTTTTTCAGATTTGGTGAAGTTTTTTTCAATTTCGATGAACTTATTTCAAATTCGATCAACTTTTTTCAAATCGATGAACTTTTTTCGAATTCATGAACTTTTTTTCCAAATTGGTGAACTTTTTTCAAAATCGGTGAACTTTTTTCATTTTTTTTTCTTTCGTCTTGGTCCGATGAATTGGTTTGCAAATACATGGACGTTTTCTTCAAATTTGATGACCTTTGAAAAATGTTCGGTGTGTATAAAAAATGTTCATCATGTATGGAAATTTTGTTCAGCATGCATTCAAATGGAGTTCATTGTATTTAAAAACAATGTTCTACGTGTATTTGAATATTGTTCACCATACATTGAATTTTCGGACATGTACTGAACATTTTGTGAAAATACGTTGAACAATTTGCGAATACACATTGAACATTGTGTAATATATACTGAACAAAATTAAGAAACATAGTGAACAATTGTATACTCATTGAATAACCAAAACCAAAATAGAAAAAATCAATATATATATATATATATATATATACACACACACATACAGGACAAAATTTTCCTACTACCGGGTGTAGTTACTCCCACTTTTGTTTCGTACGTTCTAGGTAGTATCTATCATATCGGAGAGTATGTACGCGTAGTATGTAGTATATAAAAATGTTTAGATACTATATATACTACTTTTTTGGTAGTATGTACCATATTTTGTGCATACTCCATTTCGCGTACAAATATGTACGTATTTCCGAAATATAATAAAACTATGAGCTCACTTGCAATTTTTTCATATAACTCACTCTGGAGTATCTTAGATATAGTATATGAACATACTAAAAATAATAAAGTAGAGGATATACTACCATATGATAATATATGAGAAGTGGGTGTAACTACACCCGGTAGTAGGATGCATTTTCCCTATACATACATACATACATATATATATATATATATATATATATATATATATATATATATATATATATCCTCAACAATTTTTATATCCATTGAACATTTAAAAAAATACACGATGAATATTTTTGAAACAATATGAATATATGTGTTGAACAATTTTTTAATACGCATTCAACATTTAGTAAAAATGTTGAAAAATTTCATAATATACGATGAACATTTTTATGATACACGACGAACATTTTTATATGCAAAGGTGAACAATTTTCATAATATACAATGAACATTTTTCTTAATACAATGAAATTTTATGTAATACACAGTGATCTTTTATAAAATTTGGGGAAAGTTTTTGAATACATGAAATTTTTTCTAATTCACGATTTTTAAAACTTCTTTCAGATTTTTTTTTCTTTTGCCAAAAAATCACGTCTTTCTAAATTGTTTGTTCCAGAAATAGAGCGGTTAGTGTTGTTGTTAAATTTCTCGCGCTGTAATGAATCACAAGGTTGTAGTAGATGGACTGGTTAGGCATGTTGCGTCCTAACTAAACGACGCGAGATCGAATCCTGTTGGAGCAGCTTTTTTGGGAGTTTTTTCTCTGCGTGTTCCTGGGCCGGCCCACCAGATAGCGATAGTGGGCGCCAGTTGCCTGTACCGGCGCTTAATGCGCCGTATAGGAGCTCCCCATGAATATAACGGAGATCTGCGCGGTGTGGTTTGGAAATGAGCATGTTGTAATGTACACACATTGAACAAGGTCAGACTGATTTGAATTTGAGATACCGATGGCAGACATCGTTTGGCCACATTGCACCCGTGCATGGACACACTATTCTAATTGGAGATGATGGGTACTTTCGCATCACATATCTATATCTATACCCCTAAATATATATATATATATTATATTATATATTTTTTATATTGTGTGTGGGTAACTTTAACTTTGAAAGATGGTCATTGGATGAGGCGAATCCGATGGTGCAGAGATGGCAAATTTGAGCACTACTGGCCGTTGGATATTATCTAGATTCCACCAGATTTCGCCACATGTACAATCTAGAAGACTCCATGATTGAACTTAAGCATAATGCAGAAACCTCAAAACACAAGCACTACTTCTTTGTTCTAGAATCTTCCGTATCAGAATTGCCCAAATGTTTTTCTGCATGATTTGCCATTATCTGTTTTTACTTTATGTCTTACAACACACAATTCCATGAATCTTAAAATAGATTAGATTTCTTATAAAAACTAGATGATTTTGAATGAAATGAACTATAAGAATTAAACGAACATCTACATCATGCATATATGACTCAAAGCTTATATGCTATAATGGGGTATTTATTCATAATTTGGTTGCCAAATCTCATGCATGCAATGCACGTGTACCTTACTAGTCTAAATGGTGTTTGTGTGTGTGTGTTGTGCGTGTTGAGGTGCAAATTGTCTTTGTTTGGGTACACGTTAAGCTTCTTCTCCCGAAATTTCAAGCCGCGCCTTGTTATGCCGAAATTTCAAGCTAGCGTCTCTGTCTATCATGCTGCGAAACTCCCGCCTCTTCAACCCACGCCTTGTTACCCCGAAATATTTAAGATATATCTTTGTATTGTTGTGCTCCGACAACTCCCTCCGTCTCAACCCGCGCCTTTCTATTCCAAAATTACAACGCGCGCGAAAACTCCTACCTCCTGTGAAATCCCGATACGCGAAATGCCCATGGTACCCCTGAACCGAAAGAATCGCCTCAAATTGGTCGGGGTACTTTCGTAACTTACCCCACATTTTGGACAAGCGCGTCCCTAAGCCATGGTTCCCCACTCCCATCCCATCCGCCCACCCATTCGTACACCGAGGCTGCGAAAAACCACGAAGCCCCACACCCTCCTCCGTCTGTCACCTAGCCGGAGCCTCTTCCCCGACGACGTCGTCCACAGCAACACCTTGACGTCCCTCATCCATCGTGCCGAATGAGGATCAATCGTTGATCTCGTCGTCCCGCCGGTTCAGCCACCCCGTCCTCCACCTCCAAGGAGTTGACCCGATGTTCCCCTCGTCTTTCGCGCCACCTCCATTCCCACACTGCCGTCTTCACCTGCACCACCGGAAGAGCATCATCATCACCTTTTCCTCAGATGAAGTTGCGGCCTAATCGGCGCCACCAAAGAGGTTGTACACTAATCTCCCCATTTTCTTCTTGGTTCGATCTCATGGTGCTGCCGGCGCTCGGTCCCGAGCCTACACGGCGCAGCTCCATCCATGGCAGCATTGCCGGCCACTTCAACCATGGCGTCGCTCCCTCGGTGGCGAAGTCCACATCAGTAGGAGCTGCTTCTGCTTTAGCTCTCGCTCGCGCTGCTGCTCTGCTCTTGCTCTCAGTCCCCTGCCTGGACTGCTCTTGCTCGCGTTGCTGCTCTCGCTCTTGCTCTTGCTTGCGATGCAGCTCCGATTAAACTACACTTCAGTCGACTGAATCGACATTTGGGTTAGTTGATTTTCAGGGGGGGCTCGCCGGAGTTAAGGAAGAATCGGCCACAGCAGGGTGGGGGGCTCGTCGGAGAGGTACCCCACTATCTATCTTAGGGTTCAGGGTGGGGGCGGTGGTTGCAGGAGGTGGCGGGGCGGTGGCATGGGGATCGCTGGAGAAAAAGCTCGGCATGGGTGGCCTAGAGGGATGGCCATGGCGGTGGAAGACCGGCGGTGGGGAGTGTTTTTGGGGCGGGCATGGCGGCGCACCACCAGCCGCGGGCGGCGGGGGGCGGCTGTTTGGCTCGTGGTGGCTGGCGGCTCAGGGGCTGGAGGTTGAAGATGAACTGCAGGCCCTTGATTTCGTATCCAACGACTGCAAAACCGACTGACCATAGATGAAAAAGTCAGTCGACTGACATGTAGCCTCACCTACATTTTCGACAGTTAAGTTCAGTTTCGACAGTTAAGTTCAGTTTCGACAGTTAAATTCAGAGATGAGCGGCTGATGTATTTTACATCTAGCACTTTGTGGTTATGTCTTTTATGTCATCTATTGGAGATGCTATTAGAATTCCACTCAGGTTAACATTGTCTCTCTTGTCCTGCTTCAGCCTCGGTGTCGTACAACTCACCGGAGCTGCTCCAACGATGAAACCCTCCATCACAGCGGAGTAGTACCTCGGGCTCCATCTCCAGATGCCTAAGATCTTCTTCCCCTCCCCTGACAGCCAAGTCAGCCGCTGCATCCTCACCGGCCAACCCAATCATGCTGATATCGACATGGCTCCACCAAAGAGGTTGTACACTTGTTGCATCTCTTATTTACTCTACATGTTATATATATTGTCCACTGAGCACACTTAGTAACGTTGTCGGTGTCAAAACTGGCAAATCTCGGGTAGGGGGTCCCGAACTGTGCGTCTAAGGCTAATGGTAAAAGGAGACTGGGGACACGATGTTTACCCAGGTTCGGGCCCTCTCGATGGAGGTAATAGCCTACTTCCTGCTTGATTGATCTTGATGATATGAGTATTACAAGAGTTGATCTACCACGAGGTCATAGAGGCTAAACCCTAGAAGCTAGCCTATGATTATGATTGTTGTTCTGGTCCTATGGATGAAACCCTCCAGTTTATATAGACACCAGAGGGGGCTATGTCGGATTTCGGGTTCCGACAGACCCTTGAGGTTCGAACTCTGGGGTGTGCGTGAAGATCTCTCCCCTACCAACTCGCGTCTCGAAGCCTCGCAAGGAATCTAGGCTACCTGATGAACAACACAAGGGATGCAAGGTTTATACTAGTTTGGGCCACCGTTGTGGTGTAATACCCTACTCTAGTTTGTGGTGTGGTGGATTGCCTCAGGGGCTGATGATGAATAATACAAGGGAAGAACAGCCTCGCGAGGGATGTTCTGTGGTGGTGTTGTCCCTTTGGAGAGGTCGATTCCAGATACCTCCTACTGTGGTAGCTAGTCCTATATATAGAGGCCCTGGTCCTCTTCCCAAATATTGAGCGGGAAGGGCGCCAACAATTGGCCATTTTGAAGGGGAACATCTAGTACTCTTATCCTGACTAAAGTTGGTCTTCGACTGCCAAAGACTCTGATGATGATGCTGTCTTGGGCTCCATGGTGACCTCCATCCTGCTGCTCTGCTGGTCTTGGTCTTGTTGCACTGAAATGGTAGCCTTTGCCTGATGCCTTGGCCTATGCTTGCTCCCTTTGCACCAAAGGGGAAACAAGGACACTGCAAAGGCCGGCACCCGCCTGGCGCCCGCCTGACCTCGATCATCATGTCTTGCGTCATGGGCACCTCGCGAGGTACCCCCTGCCTTGATCTCTCCACCTCCTCGCGAGCCAACCTGACGAGGCTGCTCCTGAGGAAGCTTCCCATCGTCCGCCCCGCGAGGCTTGCCCCTCGCGAGGGTCTTGAGCTTTGAGTTGATGAAGGTGGGCCGCACTGGGCCACGGCTCGAGCCATGCCGCAGGCCGCAGGCAGGCAAGTCTGGGGACCCCCGTTTCCAAAACACCGATAGTAGCCCCTGGGCCCAAGGCGCGCCCGGACTTAGCTTAGCAGAGAAGCGAAAGGGGCAAGTGTGAAGTGCCACAGACCCCAATAGCCTGCGGCCTTGGGCGCCGCGTGGCGGTTGATTGGACGTGGGCGTCTCCGCTCCCCCACAACGCCTTGGCAACCATCCGACAAGACAAGTCCCTGCATGCAAAACGGGTCATGATTACCTGTGATCGTGGAGGCCGACGGTTGGCCTCCTCCGGCTATAAGTACGGAGCAACGCGAGCTGTTCCAGTCCATCTACCCTTGCTCTGCCTCTTCTCCTTCACCTCCCCCCTCGGTTCGTCGCGTCTCATAGCGCCCACGAAGAGGTTTTCGGCCGCGGAGAAGGGGAAGGCCTGCCTGGAGGGGCCTGACTCTCCTCCAGCCAAGCGCGGCCGGGGCCGCCCTCGCAAGCATCCCGCGACTCCCGCGAAGACTACCCGGGGCCTCGGCAGAGGCCACTTGATCGGCTGGGGGAGGCGCGCCGTGGCTGCATGGCCTCCCCGCCCTCGATTCCATTCTACGGAGGTGCTGCCGGAGTTCGTCGTCTGGTTGGAAGATCCGGCCGGTACTTGGCTTCAGCTCCCTCGCTTTTTTATCGGCGAGCCGCCGGCTGGTGCCACGAGCGGGCTATGGCTCCAGGCGGATGGTTGCTGCAGCAGGGCCTCTTGGGTGGCGGTGGAAGTATCCGCTGCCGGGAACGTGGCGCTCACTCACGGCTGGCAGACATTTGCCCGCGCGCGTGGCCTCGGCCAGCGATGCACTCTCCACTTCAAGTTTGACAGTGTCGGGGAAACTGATCCACGAACACCTATGGGGCCGGCGGACGGAGCCCCTTTCGGTTCGGCGGTGCGCGGAGGTCACACGAAGAGCGGATCGAGGCAAAGCACACGAGCAGTTTACCCAGCTTCGGAGCTCTCCGGAGAGATAATACAACTACTGCTACTTGTCTGATTCTATTATGTTCTTGCTCGAGAGTGAGCTAAGTGTTTCGCTGGCTTCCGAATGATCCGACCCCCTCTAGGTTGCGCATGGGCCTCCATTTATACGCTAAAGGGGTCACCGACAGGTGGCAACGCAGAGAAGGGTAAAAGTGTAAAAAGAGGAGTGGTTGGTACAGTTACTTGTACAGTGTACCCTACCTAACCCTGACGACAGGGGACAAGGGCATTAAATGCCCGTCTGTGTCGCCCAAACAGTGCAGAAAGGTACCGTCAGGGACGCCACCGCTCGCCATGATGGCAGTCTGGTCAGCTTCGCATGCCACTGCGCACCGCTGGCTGCGCAGCCTTCCGCCACGCGCGCTTGGAGAGGCCCCAGAGCGACACGTTGGTGGATGCGCTGGAGCGTGGGTGCAGAGTGGCCGCCTGCAGCGGCAAGCGCCTTGCCACGGCCGTTGTCTTGTCGGGTCTGGAAGCTTGTCGCTCACTGGGCCCTGATATGCCTTGGTTGGTCTTCCCGGCAAGCTCCTATTGCCTGGGCCTTGTCGCCTTGCCGGGACGCGTGGCGCGTCGCGGCCAGCTCCTTGGGATGCCTTGGTTGGCCTTCCCGGCAAGCTCCTCTTGCCGGGGCCTTGTCTTGAATACTTCGTTCTTGAATGGCTCCAAAGGAACCATGGAGGACCTTGGCGGTCGCCCGGCAAGCCTTGCCGCGGGGCGCTGCAACTGCCCGTGCACATGTTCGGGATACTAGGGTACCCCTATTCTAGTACACCGACAGGAGCCCCCGGGCCTGGGCCATACACGGTGCCGAGCGCTATTGGGCCAGGCCCAAAACAGGGCACAGGCACACACGGCCTGGCTTACGCCGTATCTGACTCCGTATCCACCGCGCCCTCCCTAACGGCACGCGTCGAATGCGGCGTCATGGGAGAGATTGTGGGTGGATTCTTTATTCGGAAGGGCAAAACGTCTGCCCCCTCCCTCCTTCTTGAAGCAGAAAGAGAGCAGCGCCCCGCTCCCCATTGCCACCAGCATCACCACCGCCGCCGATCTCCCCCACCACCTCCGCCATGGCTCCGAAAGCCGACAAGGGGAAGGGCGTGAAGTCAGCCGAGGCGCAGCGGCTCGCGGCGCTGCGGAAGGAGCGGGCCCTCTTCCCCCCTCAGCTCGGTGCGCAGGAGCTGAGGGAGTACTACTACCTCTTCTAGTCGACGGAGACGCGTGCGCATCCGTGCACGAGGGTACTCCCGGCTGCAGCTTCGGCACTGGCTCCAAGCGGGTACCCGTTCTTCGCATTGTTCTTCTATTGCGGGCTCTGCCCGCCCTTTTTTGATTTCTTCTACGACATCATGAACAGGTTCCGCCTCCTTGACTTCACCCCCAACGCCGTTCTGACCATGGCAGTTTTTGCACATTTGTGCGAAAACTTTGTTGGAGTCCACCCAAATGTCGCCCTTTTCCGCCACTTCTTCATGCCTCGGGTCGAGAGAGGAGAGCCGCTTGCCGGAGGGATCGCCTGGATCTCGAAAGTCGGCAAGAAGGAGGTGTATCTGGAGGGTGAGCTCCGTAGCAAGTGGGAGGAGTGGAGAGCGGAGTGGTGCTGGATCGTCGAGGAGAACCCGCAACCGTTCACTGCTCTGCGCCAAGCCCCAATAGTACGCGGCAACGATTGGAGCAACGTGGCCCCAGAAGACGACAGGCTGAAGATCGACGTCACCAGGATCCTTCGCCTTAGGCTTGCCGGGCTCACTGTAGGCATCGTCGGCGCAGATTTCCTTCGCCGCTGCATCGCCCCCCTGCAGTAGAGGGGGAGACCCGCCTGGGAGTTCAAGAACTCGGCAGATATCATGAGGCTGCGTCCGGGCCTCAACTTCAACTTCACCGTCCTGGAGCTGGATGCGATGCTCCTGGAGTTGTTCAAGCGCGACCCTCAGCACCCATTTACGTTGCCGCGGACTGTCATCCCGTTGTGCAACAATTCTTCACTTGACCGGATCCGCGTGATGATGTCGTTGTGCGATTCGCACGGAATCGCCCCAACCTGGCAAGAACCTGTGGATGACGTCGTACAGGCCTTCTTCGACAACTTGGAAGAAGTGCCGGTCCGTGCCGACGAGCAGAAGAGCCTCACCCGCGACACCACCGACGCGGAGCTACAGCGCATCGCCACTAGGACGGAGGAGGCTGCGGCAGCAGCTGCCGCGGGCGCATTCGGGTTCACCGTAGAGGAGGCAGAGGCGGCAGAGGCGGCAAGCCTTGCCGAGCGCGATGAGTTTGCCGGCGAGGAAGATCTTGCCGGCCCTGAGGCTGAGCCGAGCGAGGCCGGTGAGGAAGAGCCCGAGCCTTCAGACAGCTTGCCGCAGGTGGAGCCCCCGGCCCCGGCAAGGAAGCGGCTTCGCAGGGCCGGGGACATAGCGGGGCGGCAAACGGACCAACAGCCGCCGAGCCGTGCGACACGCTCTATCGCGGCAAGCAATGTTGTCGTGGGAGTGCCTCACGCTGCTGCGGCAACTAGAGGGGGATCTTCCCGGTCCACCGCCACCGCCCCTGCCAAGCGGGCAAGGGATCCTACTCCTCCGCCTCGCCGCACCGGAGGGGAGCCGGACTTCGATCTCTCCGCGCTCAGCTCCGACGAGGAGGAAGAAGAGTAAGTTTCTTTGTGTCCTCGTTGTTCTTCAATTATTGCTATCTTGTCTTGTATCTAACTTGCTTCGATCTGAATCCATTCCTTTTCAGGACGCTGGCCCAGAGAGCGGCGAAAAGAGCCAAGGCCCCGGTGATTGTCATCGAAGATGATCCCACCGTGTCAGCAGGGGGTGTGTCTGAGACCACCTTGACGGACCCTGCAGCCACTCCCCAAAGCAGCCTCCAGCACAGCCCCCAACGTAAGTTTGTAGTTTACTTCCTGCTGTCGGGTGCGCATGGGTGCTCTTTTCTCTACTGATATCTTGCTTGTTGATTTGTGTAGGAGCAGAACAGCCTCAAAAGGAGGGCCCGGAAGCCGCTCCCGAAGTGCCATCTGCTTCAACTACGCTGCCAAGGGAGGAGTCCCCGGCAAGGGAGCGCTCTCCGGAAAGGGAGAACTCTCCGGCAAGGGACAGTTCTCCGGCAAGGGACGGTACCAGCGATCCTCCGGTGGTTGAGACCGCAACCGCAGATCCCAGCAAAGGTAACCCTTTTGCCTAAGAACTTCCCTTGGGTTCTTCTTCTTCTAAATTTCCTTTCTTGGATTTTTGCTTGACTTTTCTCCCTTCTTCGTTCTTCAGATCCATCTGCTGCGGAGCCAATGGAGACTGAGGACGCCGGCGAGGAAGGCATGCGTGGCAGCAATGATGACGCCGCCGCCAACGAAGAAGGGGCCGGTGCTGATGAGCCCGCCGGCGAAGAGGCCGCCAAGGCTGCCGCCGCAGAAGCTGGCGAGGGGTCGGGCGATCGCACTGACGGCCCTGAGGCCGCAGGAGCGCCAGGCGCTGCGCCGACCGCCAATCCCTCCGCCGCTGCCACGGATCCAGGCTCCGAAGAGCCCCAACCCGGCGCCTACTTGAAGGCCGGCGACGGTATCTTCATCAAGCTTCCCTGGGCATCGAGCTCCAGGGCGCCGGTCGAAGGAGAAGCTTTCGATGAGGAGCTGCTCGCCTCCACCGGGCTGTCGTTGGTCGATGCGCCAAGCAGCAGAAGTGGCGAACCTGAGGAGGAGCAGCTGCTGCGGAAGCTGTTGTCACTCTACCGCGCACGACAAGCCAAGCTGGCTTCCCGGGAAGCGCTTGTCGCGAGGGCGGGAGTCGATATGGAGAAACGCGCGGAGGAGCTCCGGGGCCTCAATCAAGAAGCCCTCCGGTCCCTGGCACAGGAGCGGGAGCGACTCGCCGAGGAGCGTACAGCCTTCCTTCTCGAGAAGGCCGAAGCTGAGGAGGAGCAAAGGCTCGCTGCCGAGAAGCAGTCCGCGCGAGAAGGCGAGTTGGTGCAGCGGAAGGCCAACCTTGACAGCTACGAGGAGGAGCTTGCCTCACGCGAGATTGGCGGGGCGCTCAAGGAAACAAAGGATGCCGCCGCAGCTGCTGAGGTCGCCAAGAAGGAGTTGGAGGTGAAGATGGCGCAGCTGGAGGCAGATCTCAAGGCGAGCGGCGAGGAGCTTGCCGTGCTCAAGCGCGAGCGTGAGAAGGACGCTGCCGCTCATGGCGAGCTGCAGGGCCTTCTCACAAAGAGGAGCAAGGAGCTCAGCGCCGCCAAGGATTCCAAGGCAGATCTCGAGCTGAAGCTGGCCACGTTGACTCAGACACTGGACGCCGCCAAGGAGCGAGAGGTGAACTTGTCAGAGAAGGTCAAGGCCGACAAGGCCTTGCTGGCGAGTATCGCCGTCACCCAAAACTCATTCAGGGAGACTGTGGAGCACTGGACCGACGGGCTGGTGAATATCGCCGCAGTCATCAACGGGGAGCTGGCGCAGCTGGGGATGGAGGACTTTGGGTATCCTTCCGACGAGCATCTCCAACCCAGCGCCAAGCTCAGCCTGTTCTTCAAGGGCGTGGCGACGGCACTCCAGCGACTCCGGGAAAGGATCCCAAAGCAACTGGCCGACGAGTCGCGCAGGATTTGCGCGGGGGCTCTCCAGAAGGTGCTGATGAAGGTGGCCTTCCGCAACCCAGGCCTCAACCTCACCAACGTCCTCAAGTCCTTGCCGCCTGACGCTGATCTGGATGCGCTCAAGGCCCTTGTCGCACCCATTATGGACAAGGTGAGCGAGATCAAGAGGGTTGAGGGCGATCGCGTAGACTAGGCCGCCCATTTCTTTTTCTCCTTGTCGCTGCTAGCCATATTATAAGATCAATCTGTTAGAGCTACGACAAGTTATTTTGTAATATAACTCTATTTCTGTTATCAATTGCTACATTATTTCCTTTATTAGATCCCTTCCTTTGTATGTTTTTACCCTACGCTTTTAGGGGACTTGTCGGTGCGGGCACCCGAGCCACGAGCGCTGAGTGCGGGACGTCAGCAGCCTGCTGGCGGTGCCGCTTCCGACAAGAAACCTTGTCGCGACTAGTTGCAGCACACTTAAGTTGTTGAGCGGACTCGAAACAAAGTAAGGGCGCAACTAGCTATGAGTTGGTTCCTCCGCGCATAGGTTTTCCATACAAAGCACGGTCGTTGAAGGAAGATAACTTAAAAATTTAAAACTGAGTGCTCAAACTTTGGCAACTTAGCTTTTCTGTCGTTTGCTTCCCGGCAAGGTTTCCGTCAAGGCGAAACTTTCTAGAACGACGCCTGTTCCACATCATTATCTTCTCCTCCCCCCCCCCCCCCCGGCAAACTTGTGCACGAGGGAATCTTCCTTCCTTTTGAGAAAAAGAAAGAAGAGAAAATAATGATATGGAGCCTTACGGCTCGTTATTGCTTACCGGGGGTAGGTGCTGCACAAAGTGTCAGATAGTGCATGCAAGAAAGAATATAATGCATGAAATTGAGAAGATGTGCGGAGCACATGAGCTTTACTTATGCACGGGATCTGCGCCCGGCTTTGTACAAAGGATTACATGCAACATCGGCAAGACTTGTACAAAAGGTGGTTGCCGGAACGGGTTCCGGCAACCGCGCCCTGCGGGTAAAACTTACGAAGATGCTCAATATTCCAGGAGTTTCTCACCGGAGTGCCATCTTCGGTCTCAAGGCGGACAGCGCCAGGCCTAGTGACTCGTTCCACCTGATAAGGGCCTTCCCACTTCGGTGTCAACTTGTTGGAATTCTTGGCGGACTGGACGCGCCGAAGAACAAGGTCGCCTTCCTCGAAGCTTCTGGCATTAACTTTGCGGCTATGGTAGCTTGCTGGTATCGAGCAGCTCGTACAGCAGCCTGAAGATGATCTTCCTCAAGGAGCAGCGCGTCATCTTGTCGCAGCTGCTCTTGCTCAAGCTCATCATAAGCGAGCACTCGAGGTGATTTGTATACGAGTTCCGTGGGGAGAACTGCCTCCGCTCCATAGACTAGAGCGAAAGGTGTTTGGCCAGTGGCTCGATTTGGCGTCGTCCTGATCGACCAAAGAACCACCGGCAGCTCCTCGACCCAGTTTCTTCCGCACTTGTGCAGCCTATCGAAAGTTCTGGTCTTGAGCCCGCGCAGCACTTCAGCATTTGCCCTCTCCGCTTGACCATTGCTTCTCAGATGAGCAACAGAAGCGAAGCAGACCTTGGCGACAAGATCTTGGACGTACTGCATGAAGGTGCGGCTCATGAATTGCGTGCCGTTGTCGGTGATGATCCTGTTAGGGATCCCGAAACGGCCAACAATCGACCTGAAGAACTTGACTGCTGACTGTGCTATCACCTTCCTCACCGGTTCCACTTCCGTCCACTTTGTGAACTTGTCAATCGCAACGTACAAGTACTCAAAGCCCCCGACAGCTCGGGGAAAGGGGCCGAGGATATCGAGCCCCAGACCGAAAATGGCCAGGATAAAGGGATCGTCTGGAGAGCTTGAGCTGGCTGGTGTATCTTCTTGGAATGGAACTGGCACGCTTCACACTTGGTTACTTGTGCAGTTGCATCCTGGAGGGCTGTTGGCCAAAAGAAACCTTGCCGGAAAGCTTTGCCGGCAAGTGCTCTTGCGCCAATGTGGTGACCACATATGCCTCCATGTATCTATGCCAACAGCTTTTGTCCGTCTTCCCGGCAAATACACTTCAATTTCACACCGTTGAGTCTTCTTCTGTACAGTATGCTATCGACAAACTGGTACATACTTGATTGCCGGGCTACTTTTTCTGCTTCTTCTTGCTCTTCAGGAAGTTCTCCTGTCTGGAGGAAATGGACAATCTGTTGTGCCCATGCTGGAGCTTGTGGCTCGACAACAAAGACTAGAGGCACTTCTGCTGTTGCGGGAACATCAGCTTCTATGGCAAGAATCTGTGGCTCGGCCGGAGCTTGATGTTCCCCGGCAAGCTTGCTAGGGCAAAACTTGTCGGGAGCGTCTGCTGCAACGGAACAAACCATGAGGCTTGCCGGAGTAGACTGCTCCTCAGCATCCTTGCTATTGATCTTGGGGACCTTCTTGGCGGCGGCTTCAGGGAGCTCTGCCGGAAAATAGTCACCAGAAATCAACTTCCTCTTCTTGTTCTGTCCAGTTGATGGTGTTACGGACGGTCGAGTCAGCTTGAGCACAAAGATCCCTGGTTCCACAGGTAACTTTAGTGCGGCGCACTTCGACAGGCCATCAGCAATGTCATTCTGAGCTCTCGGAACATGCTCCATCTGTAGGCCGTCAAAGTGCTCTTCTAGCTTTCTCACTTCATCAACATATGCTTCCATCAATGGACTCTGATAGTTCTTGTTCACTTGGCGGACGACAAGCTGTGAGTCACCCCTGACAATGAGCTTCTTGATCCCAAGGTCCACTGCGATCCTGAGACCGGCAAGCAATCCTTCATACTCTGCAGTATTGTTGGTTGCTTGCTCCTTGGGAAAGTGCATCTGGACTACGTACTTGAGGTGCTCTCCGGTGGGTGCGACAAGCAGCACGCCCGCACCGGCGCCTTGCAGCGAGAAGGCACCATCAAAGTACATCAGCCACTCTTTGCTCGCCTCCTTGACGGGGATGCTCGTCTCTGGAATTTCTTCATCTTGTGTCGGCGTACACTCTGCTATGAATTCTGTCAATGCTCTGCTTTGGATAGTTGAAGTACTTTCAAACTTGAGGCCAAAGCTTGACAGTTCTGATGCCCACTCGACAATCCTGCCTGTTGCTTCCGGATTTTCCAGTATCCTCTTCAACGGAAAGCGAGTGACAACTGTGATCTCATGTGCTTGGAAGTAATGGCGCAGCTTTCTCGAGGCCATGAGGAGGCCGAAAAGCAATTTCTGCACACCAGAGTACCTTGACCTAGCCCCCTGCAGAAGGGAACTAACAAAATAAGCTGGGCGCTGCACCATTCTCTTCTACACCTTGTCATGCTCCTGCGCAGATCCATCCTTGTCGGGACCAGAGCTTGTCGGTGAAGCCCCCTGCTTGTCGCTGGATGCGTCTGCCGTGGTTGCCGGCTCATCATCCGCCTCCCTCTCCGCCACTAATGCAGCACTAACCACTTGATTGGTTGCCGCTATATATAGTAGCAACTTCTCTTGTGGCCTAGGTGCGACAAGTGTTGGAGTGGAGGACAGGTATCTCTTCAAGTCCTGCAGCGCAGCCTCCGCCTCCGGAGTCCATCTCATTGGACCTGCCTTTTTCAATATTTTGAAAAATGGCAGGGCGCACTTAGCAGATCTAGAGATAAACCTGCTGAGAGCAGCCACGCAACCGGCAAGCCTTCATACATCCTTGACGCGCTTTGGTGCTTCGATCTGCTCAATGGCCTTGATCTTGTCGGGATTAGCTTCAATTCCCCGCTGAGACACGAAGAACCCGAGAAGCTTGCCGGAAGGGACTCCAAACACGCACTTCTCGGGGTTAAGCTTGAGGTTGATCTTGCGCAGATTTGCAAATGTTTCGTCCAAATCTTGAATCAGGGTCGCCCTGTCCTTGCTCTTGACCACTATGTCATCCATGTAGGCTTCCACATTTCTGTGCATCTGTGGCTCAAAAGCGTGGTGGACTACCCTTGCAAATGTTGAACCAGCATTCTTCAAACCGAAAGGCATCCGTACGAAACAGTACATGCCACACGGGGTGATGAATGCGGTCTTCTCCTCATCCTCTTCTGCCATGAAGATCTGATGGTATCCTGAGTATGCATCAAGAAATGAAAGCAAATCACATCCGGCCGTGGAGTCAACAATCTGATCGATGCACGGCAAGGGAAATGGATCTTTGGGACAAGCTTTATTGACATCAGTGAAGTCGATACAAAGCCTCCATTTTCCGTTAGCCTTGCGCACAACTACAGGATTGGCCAACCACGTAGGATGGAGCACTCCTCTGACAAGGCCTGCTGCTTCCAACTTCTTGATTTCTTCTGCGATGAATTCTTGCCGCTCCACTGCCTGTTTCCTGACTTTCTGCTTGACGGGCCGCGCATGAGGACAGACGGCAAGGTGGTGCTCAATTACTTTCCTGGGAACACCGGGGATGTCAGATGGTTGCCATGCAAACACGTCAACATTCGCCCGCAGGAAAGCAACGAGCGCGCTTTCCTATTTGGGGTCGAGAGTGGCACTGATGGTGAAGGTACCACCAGTGCCGTCCTCCTTGGCGGACACCTTCTTGGTCTCAGGTGGAGCTGCCATTACCTTCTTATACTTGCCGGTGGAGCTCGATGGTGCGTCCTCGACAGTAGCGCAGCACTCCGAAGAGGTGCGCTTGCCGGAGTGGGCATCAGAACTCTTGCCGGACTTGGTCTTCTTCTTCGCCCCGGGAGCTTCACCGGCAAGTGATTGGCGATCTGCTACGGCTGCTGCTTCCCGGTAGATCTTGTCGGCACAGATAAGGGCATCCTTCTTGTCGCCGGGGACAGAGATGACACATATCGGGCCTGGCATCTTCAGTACGTTGTAGGCATAGTGAGAGGCTGCCATGAATTTGGCGAGTGCTGGACGGCCGAGTATCCCATTGTAAAGCAATGGGAAGTCAGCAACGTCAAAAATGACCCTCTCAGTCCTGAAGTTCAACTCGCTGCCAAATGTTACCGGCAACGTGATCTTTCCCTTTGGCTTACTCCTTCCCGGGTTGATTCCTTGAAATGTACCGGTCTCTTCGAGCTCACCGTCAGGGATCTGGAGTTTCTAGAGCACCGTGGAGGAGATCAGGTTCAAGCCGGCCCCGCCGTCAACTAGCATCTTGGTGACTTTGAGGTTGCGGATAGTTGGTGAAACCAACATCGGCAAGCACCCGACCGCAGTTATGCGATCAGGGTGGTCCTCAATATCAAAGATGATAGGCGTGCTGGACCATTTCAGAGGCTTGCGTGACTCGACGGGTGGTTCTGCTGCATTAACTTCCCGCACCCGCTGCTTGAGTTGGCGGTGTGAAGTATGCAGAGAAGCACCGCCGTCGACGCGTAGGACCTCTGTGGCTTTCTGGAACTCCTGCTCATCAGTCTCATCATCATCCATGTCTTCATCATTGTCGTCATCTTCATCCTTGTCGCGGCCGTGAGGAGGTCTGTCTCCTTGCCGCTGCTTGGCCTTGCCGCGGCGTCCTCCTCGGCCGGGACGTTTCTTGACGGATCCTCCAGCACCTTCCTGGGCTTTCTCCTTGTCGCGCCGCTCGTATTCAGCTTTCTGTTGCTCAACAAGCTGCTCGACTTTCTTGCAGCTCTGGAGATCGTGGCCCTTGGTGCGGTGGATCTGGCAATACTACTTGCTGGTACCGTCCTGCTTGTCGGCAACTGCCACCTCCGCGGCAACCTCCTTGCCGGAGCTGCCAGCTTTGGGCGTCTTGCCGGACTGCTCAACGACCAGCACCTCTTTTCCTTTCTTCTTCCTGTTATTCCGCTGCCGGTTTTTCTTTGCCGGGGCAGCATCCTCACTGTCAGACCCTCCTGCTCCTATATTCTCTCCGGGGAGTCTCCTCCCTTCCTCAGCACGTGCGCACTTGTCGGCCAGGGCATATAGCTCACTGACATCTCTGATCTTGCACATCGCCATTTCCTCCTGCATCCTGCGGTTTCGCATGTTCTGGTGGAACGCGCTGATCACCGCGGCAGGGTGGACATCTGGGATGTTGTGCTGTACACTGCTGAATCTCTGAATGTACTTGCGCAGGGGCTCTCCTTCCTTCTGGGCGAGCAGATGAAGGTCACTCTCTTGGCCATGAGGCTTGTGGCCGCCTGTGAAGGCGCCGACAAACTGATGGCATAGATCGGCCCAAGAGGATATGGAGTTGTCCGGCAAGTGCATGAGCCAGGATCTGACGTTGGGCTTGAACACCAGCGGGATGTAGTTGGCAAGGATCTTGTCGTCCCGTCCCCCGGCAGCCTGCACCGCAATGGTGTAGTTGCCGAGGAACTCCGACGGATGCGTCTTACCGTCGTACTTCTCCGGTACGTCTGGCTTGAAGTTCTTCGTGCTGGGCCACTGGACTTGCCGCAGCTCACGAGTGAATGCAGGGCAACCTACCGCGTACGGCAAGTCGCCTGGTTCCCATGGCGCATGCATGTCGACAGAGGGCCCAGCGCGCTTGTCGGATTGACGTCGCGATTCTCTTTGGCGCTCGATGCCAGTACGAGCGTCTTCTTGCTGTCGATCGTGAAGAACTTGGCGCTGATCGCGACAAGCTCATGGATCCGACGAGGCGGTGGAGTCGCTGTCGAGGTGGATCCGGCGAGTCGGCGATCTTGGCCTTCAGGGTGGTGATTGCATGGTGGTTGCACCCCCACTAGTTTCGTCGCCACCGGCTCGCGACTGGCAACCCCGCCGCGGCGGCGACATGCTCGGCTGCCGCGGAGTGTCGCCGTTAGCGTAGCCGATGAGACTCTGAATGGTGGCCCTCCATTCGTCGATCTTGTCCGACGTCGGAGGGTAATCCAGGAGCAGTTGAGCTCGCGCCAAAGCTTCTGCCGGAGTGGTGGGTGGCAGTGGCGGACGGCGCGAGGAGCGGGATGTGCTCGGACTTCTAACTATGTTAGAAGGAGCATTATCCCGTCCGGGCGACCGTGTCTCGCTCGTGCTGGTACGCTGGCGTGCATGCTGGTCTTGAGCGCCCCGGGATACACTAGCTTGACCTTGGCCCAACAAACGTATGGTACTGCGAGTACCATGAGCTGTCGGTCCTGCGCCTCCTGAGATGGGCGCAGAACAAGCGCGGACGTCGAGGTCTGCGCCGCCTTGCCCTTGGACCTGGCAGCGTCGTGAGCTTCCTCGTCGACGTCCTTCCTTTCACAGACGTCTAACCCACCGCCCGTTTGCTCCGGTGGCGGTGGGATCGACGTGGACGGAACAGCTGCCTCCGAAGCCTTCTTCTTCGGTGGCATGTTGATGAAGAAAATGAAGATCTAGCTCGTGTGGACGCCGGATCAGGTTCACACGGCCTCGACGCCCCCTACCTGGCGCGCCAAAGATGTCGGGGAAACTAATCCACGAACACCTATGGGGCCGGCGGACCGAGGGGGGCGGAGGTCACACGAAGAGCGGATCGAGGCGAAGCACACGAGTAGTTTACCCAGCTTCGGAGCTCTCCGAAGAGATAATACGCCTACTGCTGCTTGTCTGATTCTATTATGTTCTTGCTCGAGAGTGAGCTAAGTGTTTCTCTGGCTTCCGAATGATCCGACCCCCTCTACGTTGCACATGGGCCTTCTTTTATACGCTAAAGGGGTCACCGACAGGTGGCAACGCAGAGAAGGGTAAAAGTGTAAAAAGAGGAGTGGTTGGTACAGTTACTTGTACAGTGTACCCTACCTAACCCTGACGGCAGGGGACAAGGGCATTAAATGCCCGTCTGTGTCGCCCAAACAGTGCAGAAAGTTACCGTCAGGGACGCCACCGCTCGCCACGATGGCAGTCTTGTCAGGTTCGCATGCCACTGCGCACCGCTGGCTGCACAGCCTTCCGCCACGCGCGCTTGGAGAGGCCCCCAGAGCGACACGTTGGTGGATGCGCTGAAGCGTGGGCGCAGAGTGGCCGCCTGCCGCGGCAAGCGCCTTGCCGCGACCGTTGTCTTGTCGGGTCCGGAAGCTTGTCGCTCACCAGGCCCTGATATGCCTTGGTTGGTCTTCCCGGCAAGCTCCTCTTGCCGGGGCCTTGTCGCCTTGCCGGGACGCGTGGCGCGTCGCGGCAAGCTCCTTAGGATGCCTTGGTTGGCCTTCCCGGCAAGCTCCTCTTGCTGGGGCCTTGTCTTGAATACTTTGTTCTTGAATGGCTCCAAAGGAACCATGGAGGACCTTGGTGGTCGCCCGGCAAGCCTTGCCACGGGGCACTGCAACTGCCCGTGCACGTGTTCGGGATACTAGGGTACCCCTATTCTAGTACACCGACAGACAGCGACGCCACCCTCTTCATGAGGGTGTTTGGGGGAGATGGCCGCCGCGTTGGGTGCTGCCCTGAAGGTGACGATGAAGGCCAACTACTCATCCTTGGTGACGGCAGCGGCGAGGACGAGGTGGGGCACGCGCCCTGCGGTGCCCGCAACTCTCCAAGCTTCAGCGACTCCTCTTCCGATGGCAGCTCCTCCAGCATCGTCCGTGACCAGTCACTACGCCGCCGTGCTTGCTTCGAGGGGGGCGGTGGATCGTCTAACCGCCGCGCCCAAGTGAAGGGTGAAGAGAAGACCGCTTGAGCTCCGGAGGGTGATGCAGATCTTCTTCTTCGCGTTGTAGCCGGTCGAGCCGCGCTTATTTTATTTTATATGCACAGAGAGAGATGCATGGAGCCCCGCAGGGGTGTGCTAGACTATCGCTTTTAATTATCGTGTTGTTCCCATTATTTCTGTGTCGCCCTATGGTGTCGCGTGCTCATGCGTAGGAACAACTTAGCTTAGTAGTAGGGCTTGTAGTAGTGTTAGCCTAAGGAAGCTCCAGCTAGAGGCCATGCCATGGGTCTCGGGTCCTGCAAAAGAAACTTGCCGGAGGGTTAGGTTTCAGTCCCAGACCGCTCGGGTGACCAGCTCGGGCACAGCGTTCGCGTCGTGGTTCCCATGGGGCATTGACTAGGAGGAGTGCTCCCGCAGCGAACTTAGGTCATGGGACCTCACGAAATTAAACCAAGCGACACTTGCGAGGGTGCCCGCGCGGCCTCCCTCGCGAGGGTTGCGAAAGGAAAGCAAGTTCAAGCGAAGGGCAGAGACGAAAAACACGGGCTGGGCGTTGCATAACACCAAAGCAACTCCAACCAAAGCTTCAAACAAAGAAGAACTAACCAACTGCAGAAAGCAAATGAAAAGCCGCGTCCGGCACCTAATCTAGTATTCGACGTCTTCTCACCAGCGCGGAGCTAAGTGCTGCCACTGGGCGTGGGCGGGAGCCCCCGAGGCCCAGGGGCGGCACTCCGGAGACTCCGGAGCGTATACAGCCCCACTCATTATTACGTGAGAGTGTCACAGGCGGCGAGCTTCACAGGCATTGGCCTTCTTCACAGGCACCGAGCCTTTTCTTGAGGGGGGGAGAGCTTCATAGGCATTGGCCTTCTTCACAGGCACCGGGCCTTTTCCCAAAGCGGCAAGCTTCATAGGAATTGGCCTTCTTCACAGGCTCCGGGCCTTTTCCATAGGCACTGGGCCTCGCTCAAGGGTAGAACCTCCGGAGGTGTTGGATGTTCCACGCGTTCGGGATGGTCACCCCCTCCTGGGTCTCCAAGCATGCGGAGCCGGGCCTGGAAACATGAAAAACCTTGAACGGGCCCTCCCACATGGGAGAGAGCTTGTGCAACCCTTCCCTGGAGAGGACCCGCCTGAGCACGAGGTCCCCTACCTCAAGAGTCCTGGGGCGGATGTTGCGGCAGTGGTATTGCCGCAGCGCCTATTGATATTTTGCCGCCCGCAGCGCGGCCTCCCGACGGCGTTCCTCCCCCAGCATGAGATTCGTCCTCCGCATGGCGTCCTGTTGCGCCTCGCCGAACCCAGGACCCGCGTGGAGCGACACTTGACCTCATGAGGGAGGACAGCTTCAGCTCCGTAGACGAGGAAGAATGGAGTTTCTCCAGTTGACTTGGTTGCGATCGTGCGGATAGACCACAAAATAGACTGGAGCTCGTCGTACCAGCCCCTGCCGCAGGCCTCTAGCTTCTTCTTGAAGGTCCTGGTTGAGGGAGTCCTGGACTAGGGGTTGTCCGGATAGCCGAACTATCATCATCGGCCGGACTCCAAGACTATGAAGATACAAGATTCAAGACTTCGTCCCGTGTCCGGATGGGACTTTCCTTGGCGTGGAAGGCAAGCTTGGCGATACGGATATGTAGATCTCCTACCATTGTAACCGACTCTTTGTAACCCTAGCCCTCTCTGGTGTCTATATAAACCGGATGGCTTTAGTCTGTAGGATGAACAACAATCATACCAAAGGCTAGCTTCTAGGGTTTAGCCTCCTTGATCTCGTGGTAGATCTACTCTTGTAACACACATCATCAATATTAATCAAGCAGGACGTAGGGTTTTACCTCCATCAAGAGGGCCCGAACCTGGGTAAAACATCGTGTCCCTTGTCTCCTGTTACCATCCGCCTAGACGCACAGTTCGGGACCCCCTACCCGAGATCCGCCGGTTTTGACACCGACATTGGTGCTTTCATTGAGAGTTCCTCTATGTCGTCACTGATAGGCTCGATGGCTTCTTCGATCATCAACAACGATGCAATCCAGCGTGAGACCATCCTCCCCGGACAGTTCGTCGTATTCGGCGGCTTTGCACTGCGGGCCAATTCGCTTGGCCATCTGGAGCAGATCGAAAGCTACGCCCCTGGCCGTCAGGTCAGATTGGGAAGTTTAAACTTCACGGCTGACATCCGCAGGAACTTGATCCTCGATGGATTCGAGCCACAGCCGAGCGTGCCGCACTATCACGACAAGCATGATTTAGCTCTGCAGCCGGACAGTATCCTGGAGGCCGCACTCGAGTCCGCTCCGATCTTCAATTCGGAGCCAGCTGCGCAGATCGAGGACGGATGGCTAGACACCGCCTCGGTGGCTGCAACCTCTACGGCGATAGAGCTGAACACTGATCTTGTCCCTCATGAAACCCATGACTCCGAGGTGCCGGACTCCTCGCCGGACTCCGAGCCTCCCGCGCCCCCTCCAATCGAATCCGGTTGGGCGCCGATCATGGAGTTCAACGCTGCGGACATCTTTCAACACTCACCTTTTGGCGACATCTTGAGTTCGCTAAAGTATCTCTCGTTATCAGGAGAGCCCTGGCCGGACTGCGGTCAGGACGGTTGGGATGCGGACGACGAAGAAATTCAAAGCCCACCCACCACCCACTTAGTAGCCACTGTCGACGATCTAACCGACATGCTAGACTACGACTCCGAAGACATCAACAATATGGATGACGATGTCGGAGACGACCAAGAACCAGCGCCTACCGGGCATTGGAAAGCCACCTCATCATATGACATATACATGGTGGATATCCCAAAGGATGGGAATGGCGAAGAAACAACGGAGGAAGACCCCTCCAAGAAACAGCCCAAGCGCCGGCGTCAGCGGCGCGTCTCTAAATCCCGCCACAGCAAGAATGAAGATTCCGGCACCGGAGATAATAACACCCGAGACTATGCCTAAGACAACCCACTCCAGCAAGATTCAGCACAGGAGGACGGAGACGCCAACCCTCATGAGAGAGCGGCAAAAGAAGAGGTAGAGGCTTAAATGCCTCCCTCCGGAGACAAGGCAAGCCTCGACGACGACGAATTCGTCGTGCCTGAGGATCCCGTCAAACAAGAGCGTTTTAAACGCAGGCTTATGGCCACGGCAAACAGCCTCAAGAAAAAGCAGCAACAGCTAGAGCTGATCAAGATCTGCTAGCAAACAGATGGACTGAAGTCCTCGCGGCGGAAGAGCATGAGCTCGAACGCCCCTCCAAAAGCTACCCTAAACGCAAGGTGCTCCCCCGATTAGAGGAGGAGGCATATGAACCTGCATGACCAGCAGACAATACGACTGACCAACCAACCCGTGGTCGCGACAGAGAGGCCTCTAGGCCCTCACTAGAACCGTACCCCGGCATCGCTCGAAAAGCACAAGGCCACAGGGGAACGCACCAGACTTGCGAGATATATTGGAGGATAAGGCAAGACAATCAAGATCGATCTATGGATCGCGTGGGCGCCCCATGATACGTGACGACAACCGTCGCGCAGGACACAGTAAGTCCGTCCGGGACGAACAAAATAGACAAAACTCTTTTGAGCTCCGTCGTGATATCGCCCAGTACAGAGGCGCCGCACACCCACTATGCTTCACAGATGAAGTAATGGATCATCAAATCCCCGAAGGGTTTAAACCCGTGAATATTGAATCTTACGATGGCACAACAGACCCCGCGGTTTGGATCGAAGACTATCTCCATCACATCCAAATGGCCCGCGGTGATGATCTTCACGCCATCAAATATCTCCCACTCAAGCTTAAAGGACCAGCCCGGCATTGGCTTACCAGCTTGCCGGCAGAGTCAATTGGGAGTTGGGAAGACCTGGAAGCCGCATTCCTCGATAACTTCCAAGGCACGTATGTGCGACCACCAGACGCTGACAACCTAAGACATATAATTCAGCAGCCAGACGAATCGGCCAGACAATTCTGGACACGGTTCTTAACCAAGAAAAACCAAATCGTCGACTGTCCGGATTCGAAGGCCCTCGTGGCCTTCAAACATAACATCCGCGACGAGTGGCTTGCCCGGCACCTTGGACAGGAAAAGCCAAAATCCATGGTAGCCCTCACATCACTCATGACCCGCTTCTGTGCGTGTGAGGACAGCTGGCTAGCACACAGCAACAACCTCAGCAAAAATTCTGGCAGTCCGGATATCAAGGACCATAATGGCAGGTCGCGTCGCAACAAAAACAAATGCCGCATTAACGGCGATAATAGTGAAGATACGGCAGTCAATGCCGGATTCAGAGGCTCTAAACCCGGTCAGCGGAAAAAGCCATTCAAAAGAACTACTCCGGGTCCGTCCAATTTGGACCGAATACTCGACCGCTCGTGCCAGATACACGGCACCCCCGAAAAGCCAGCCAACCACACCAACAGGGACTGTTGGGTATTCAAGCAGGCAGGCAAGTTAATTGCCGAAAACAATAACAAGGGGCTGCATAGCGATGACGAGGAAGAGACCCGACCGTCGAGCAATAGAGGACAGAAGGGTTTCCCCCCATAGGTGCGGACGTTGAACATGATATATGCAACACACATACCCAAAAGGGAGCGGAAGCGTGCACTCAGGGATGTATACGCGATGGAGCCAGTTACCCCGAAGTTCAATCCATGGTTCTCCTACCCGATCACTTTTGACCGAAGGGACCACCCCACCAGCATCCGCCACGGCGGATTCGCCGCATTGGTTTTAGACCCAATCGTCGATGGATTTCACCTCACCAGAGTCCTGATGGACGGCGGCAGCAGCCTGAATCTGCTTTATCAGGATACAGTGCGCAAAATGGGCATAGACCCCTCAAGGATTAAACCTACCAAGACGACCTTTAAAGGCGTCATGCCAGGTGTAGAAGCCAATTGTACAGGCTCAGTTACACTAGAAGTGGTCTTCGGAACCCCGGATAACTTCCGAAGCGAGGAGTTAATCTTCGACATAGTTCCGTTCTGCAGCGGCTCATGCTCTGCTCAGACGTACCGCGTTTGCAAAGTTCAACGCGGTGCCGCACTACGCATACCTCAAGCTCAAGATGCCAGGCCCTCGAGGAGTCATCACGGTCAACGGAAACACTGAACGCTCTCTCCGAACCGAGGAACATGCAGCGGCTCTCGCGGCAGAAGTACAGTGCAGTCTCTTAAGGCAATTCTCGAGTCAGGCTGTTAAGCGGCCGGACACGGCTAAACGCGCCCGGAGTAACCTACAACAAGATCACCTGGCACATTTCGAGCACGCGTAGCAGTGCGGCCCCAACCCCATCCCCTGCAAAACGTCAAGACAGGTCCTTCGCGTACACCATTACGCTTTGGAGATACCATGGGCATGGGGAGAGGGGCACGACCATGATAGGCCCAGAATGCGGCTCAACCACACCAGGGGCTCTCAAGTGTGTCATTCTTTTTTTTCTTTTTACTTTTTAGTTTTACCCACAGGACTCCGTTCGTCAGAGGCCCTGTCCGGCAGCAGACCTGCCGAACTCACGATGCAACAGCCAGGGAAGGAGAAATGTTACAACGAATATCCAGGTGGTCTCCATTAGGAGCATTAAATCTGTTTTATACACCATTCCGCAGCCTACCCCTGGAGGGGGACATGTTTAATAGTCCCATCCCTTGCTTATCGCACCATTTGTATCGTTCTACATTCACAGCAGTTTTTCTCAAATAAGTAATGCAGCACCTTTTTGCTTCCAATTGCATTTCTTTCTTATACATATGTTCATTTATGACATGTTGCATCCGTACATTTTGGTACGGCTAAATACACCAGGGGCTTATGTTTCCCGCATCATGGTGTGATAAGTCCGAACACTTTCACAAGTGCGGCACCCCGAACTTATAGCATTATATGCATCGGTTCTGAATCATGTCTTGGGTCAATAGTTGGGTTTGCCCGGCTCCCATGTTTTGGTACCTTATGTTCCGTTGTATCGGCTAAGGTAGCACTGGGAGAACCACTGCGATTGCGCCCCAGTTGAGCTGGGCGAGCGACTCAGTGGAGAAAGCTAAAACTGACCGTCATGATGAGGCGAGAGCTGGTCGCTGTTCGAGAGGTTTTTTGTGAGTCCCTAAAGACTTATGCTGCTTAGAGCGAGGAGCCGGCTTTGTCCGGCCTAGGCGTGGATAGCGCCCCAAATTCGGCCTTTCGAATAGTAGGGGCATCGCCGAAATTCAAAATTATAGAATTCTATGGCTAACTGAGAGTGTTCAAGCATTATAAGTCCGGTTGCCTTGTTCGTTGTGTTGAGCGCCTCCCTAGATGGACCCAAAAATGGGAACAAGAGTGCTCAAATTTATCCCGAACACCCCAGCACTCGTGGCATGGGGGCTGAAGCCGACGACTTTCCATCTCTCAGATTTGATAAACAGCCGCACAGAAGGTAATATTTTAAATTAACAAGCGTTGCTTAGCGCATATGAACTCAGTTTTCAACGCACAGGATAACAAAATGCGAGTCTACTCAAATATTACATCTTTGGAGCACTCACCCGCAATAATGCGGGCACCCTTCAGGACACTCTTATAATACATCTCGGGCGTGCGATGCTCCTTGCCTTGCGGTGGCGCGTCCGTCACAAGCTTCTGAGCATCCATCTTGCCCCAGTGCACCTTTGCGCGGGCAAGGGCCCGACGGGCACCTTCAATACAGGCGGAGTGCTTGATGACTTCAACCCATGGACACGCATCCACCAGCCGCCGCACCAGGCCGAAGTGGCTCCCAGGCATGGCCTCCTTAGGCCATAGCCTAACTATGAGGCCCTTCATGGCCTGTTCGGTCACCTTGTGGAGCTCGACCAGCTGCTTCAGCTGGTCGCTAAGGGGCACCGGATGTCTGGCCTCAGCATACTGAGACCAGAAGACCTTCTCCGTCGAGCTCCCCTCCTCGGCCCTGTAGAAAGCGGCAGCATCGGACACGCTGCGGGGCAGATCTGCGAACGCTCCTGGAGAGCTCCGAATTCGGGTAAGTGATAGGTAATTCACACTCACATGCTTACTTTGCATGAAAAATGCCTTACCCGCCGCTATTTTCTTCAACGCCTCGACTTCCTGGAGGGCCTTATATGCTTTTGCCTTAGTGGCTTTGGCACTCTCAAGAGCCGATCCAAGCTCGGACTCTCGAGCCTTCGAGTCACGCTCCAAACTCTCGTGTTTTTCCATGAGAGCCTGGAGCTCTTGCCATACCTCCGCCACCCGCGCCTCCTGCCTCTCTCGCTCGGTGCGTTCCGCGGCCGCATTACGTTCGGCCACGGACACCGCCTCCTTCAGGGTCGCCACCTCGCTTGTGGCCCCTACAATACCCACGTTATCCTTGTCATTCTTCTTGCAACCAAAATACTTTTCTGTAAGGTACATTTTTAATAAGGTGTTACTCACCTTCATTGTCCTCGAGCTGCTTCTTGGCACGGCCGAGCTTGTTCTCGGACCGTTCGAGGCTTTGCTTCAAAGTATTGACCTCCGCAGTGAGTGCGGCAGAGGTTAGCAGCACAGCCTGCAATCCCATATTGACATATTTTTTATGACTCTTGCGTATATCTTTTTAGATCCTAAGTCCGGCTTTTCTTTCCGAACACCGAACTGAGCATCAGGGGCTACTGTCTATGCGGTACTATTTTACATATATCGAAAGTCTTACCTCAAAGCCTGTTAGAAGGCTGCTGCAGGCTTTAGTCAGCCCGCTCTTGGCGAGCTGAACCTTCTGAATCACCGCACTCATAACAGTGCGGTGTTCCTCTTTGATGGAGGCGCCATTGAGCGCCTCCAGCAAGCTATCCGGCGCCTCCGGTTGGACGGAGGCTGCCGGCGTCACGGTCTTGCCCTTCTTACAAAGGGGCCGCCCGCCGGACTCCGGAGCCACTATGGGTTCCGTCGCAGAGTCCGGTGCAAAGTCCGGGTGGTTGTTTTGCGACACCTCCGGGGCCTCCTCCTCCTGGTAGGTCCCTTCCCGGGATCCCACCTCGGCATCGTCCGCATCACGGGGGGTGGAGGCGGTCGCAAGGGAATCCATATCCGACGCACCCAAGGACCCGCTCGACGAAGCGGGAAGATCATCATTGGGCGGACTGCAGGGTTGTATGTGGCATTAGAAAGACACCATGTGGCGAAAAGAAAAGTCATGAAGTTATTCGGGAGTCCGGATAGTTATGATCTCGCCAGGGGCTTGGCCCTTGGGGGCCAATCCTCGTCGTCGTTGCCAGCATTGGCAGAGTAGTCCGGGGGAAGAGTCCTTCCCTTCTTGGACCCTTCGGCCTCCCTCGTTGGGGAGGCCTTCCTTTTCTTCCCTCCCCCCGCTGGGGGAGAGGCTTTCTTCTTCTCCTCCTCGCCTTTGTGGGAGGAGTCTGCCTCGGAGTCATCATCCGATAACACCTGAAAACGGGAACTCTTTCGAGTGCCCGTGGCCTTATTCTTGGCCTTCTTCTCCGGCACCACGTGGGGTGCCGGAGCCAGCAGCCCCGTTAAGCGGGCGTCCGCTGGGTCCTCTGGTAATGGGGTCGGATAGATAGTCTGTTCGGCCTTCTCCAGCCAGTCCTGTCAAAGGAGAGGGAGTTTAGATCCCACATAGAGTCAAACTATGGAAAACAAGCATCCCGTAAAGGGCAAAATCGCTTACCTCGTCAGCTGGACGCTACGAGCTGAATCCGCGATCTTCGGTAGCGGATGCGGGGGCCTCGGCACCCTTAAACATCACCCTCCAGACATCTTCGTATGTAGTGTCGAAGAGCCCGCTCAAAGTCTGGTGCTGCGCCGGATCGAACTCCCACATATTGAAGCCCCGTCGTTGGCACGGGAGAATCCGGCGGATGAGCATGACCTGGACTACGTTGACAAGCTTGAGCTTCTTGTCCACTTGCTTTTGGATGCAGGCTTGGAGTCCGGTCAGCTCCTCCGAATCACCCCATGACCGGCCACTCTCTTTCCAGGAGGTGAGCCGTGTGGGGATGCCAGATCTGAATTTGGGGGCCGCTGCCCATTCCGGGTCACGCGGCTCGGTGATGTAGAACCACCCCGATTGCCACCCCTTAATGGTTTCCACGAATGTGCCCTCAAGCCAAGTAACGTGGGACATCCTGCCCAGCATGGCGCCTCCGCACTCCGCTTGACTGCCCTTCACAACCTTCGGCTTGATACTGAAGGTCTTGAGCCACAAGCCGAAGTGGGGCTGGATGCAGAGGAAGGCCTCACACACGATGATGAACGCCGAGATGTTGAGGATGAAATTCGGGGCCAAATCATGGAAATCCAGGCCGTAGTAGAACATGAGCCCCCGGACAAAGGGATGGAGTGGGAAGCCCAGTCCGCGGAGGAAATGGGGAAGAAATACTACCCTCTCATGGGGCCTGGGGGTGGGGATGAGCTCTCCCTCGTTGGGGAGCCGGTGCGTGATGTTGCTGGACAAATATCCAGCACTGCGCAGCTTCTGGATGTGCCCCTCCGTGACGGAGGAGGCCATCCACTTGCCTCCCGCTCCAGACATAGTTGGAGAAGGTTGAGGTGAGATGTGCAGACTTGGGCGCTGGAGCTCGAGTTCGCGGAGATGGATAAGCCAAGGAGGAAGAAGGCTCAGGTAAAAGGGTTGGATCTTTATCCCCTTATATGGGCGGACAAAAACATGTGTCCCCACCAGCCTGATAAAACTCGCTTATCTCCCAAGCACCGCAATCAATGGCGCGGTTGGGTTACCCACGTCCGTATTGATGGGAATCCCAGAATAAGGGGAACACGATCTCTGCTTCAACAAGACGTGCCGAGGAAACCGCTTCGCTAAATGCGCTGAGGTGGTACAATAAAAACAATTCAAGTAAAGTCTTGGTAGTGGTGTGACGTCACGCCACCAAATACATCAGCAGGTTGAACTTGTGTGAATATTTTTCTCTCTATGGTGGTACGTGGAATTTATTTTGCAGAGCCGGACACTATCCTGTTGTTCACAATCTTCTATAAATTATTCGGAGGAGGAACCCGCCTTGCAATGCCGAAGACAATATGCACGCCGGACTCGTCGTCATTGAAGCCTGGTTCAGGGCTACTGAGGGAGTCCTGTACTAGGGGGTGTCCGGATAGCCGAACTATCATCATCGGCCGGACTCCAAGACTATGAAGATACAAGATTGAAGACTTCGTCCCGTGTCCGGATGGGACTTTCCTTGGTGTGGAAGGCAAGCTTGGCGATACGGATATGTAGATCTCCTACCATTGTAACCGACTCTGTGTAACCCTAGCCCTCTCCGGTGTCTATATAAACCGGAGGGTTTAGTCTGTAGAACGAACAACAATCATACCATAGGCTAGCTTCTAGGGTTTAGCCTCTCTGATCTCGTGGTAGATCTACTCTTGTACTACCCATATCATCAATATTAATCAAGCAGGAGTAGGGTTTTACCTCCATCGAGAGGGCCCGAACCTGGGTAAAAACATCGTGTCCCTTGTCTCCTCTTACCATCCGCCTAGACGCACAGTTCGGGACCCCCTACCCGAGATCCGCCGGTTTTGACACCGACACTTGTCTTGAGGCCCTTCAGGACCTCCGCGTTGGCTCGCTCAGCCTGGCCGTTGCTTCGAGGATGTTCTTCTGAAGAGTAGCATATCCGCGTTCCAAGATTAGCATAGTATGTTTTAAAGAGATTGCTGGTGAACTGGGAACCGTTGTCGGAGATGATGCGATTAGGCACCCCGAATCGGCTCACGAGGCCCTTGATGAACTTGACTGCGGAGCCTGCTGGGATGGTGCGGATAGCTTCCACCTTAGACCACTTGGTGAATTTGTCGACGGTGACGTAGAGGTAGCGATAGCCCCCTGGCGCCCGAGGAAACGGGCCCAGAATGTCCAGCCGCCAAACCACGAATGGCCATGAGAGGGGTATGGTCTGCAGGCCCTGAGCCGGCTGATGGATCTGCTTGGTGTGGAATTGGCATGCTTCACAGGTCTTTACCAGCTCGACAGCGTCGTTGAGTGCTGTGGGCCAGTAGAACCTGCTGCGGAACGCCTTGCCAACGAGGGTTCGTGATGATGGGTGGTGCCCACAGTCTCCACCATGTATGTCTACCAACAGCTCCTTCCCCTTGTCGGTGTCAAAACCGGCGGATCTCGGGTAGGGGGTCCCGAACTGTGCGTCTAGGCGGATGGTAACAGGAGACAAGGGACACGATGTTTTTACCCAGGTTTGGGCCCTCTCGATGGAGGTAAAACCCTACTCCTGCTTGATTAATATTGACGATATGGGTAGTACAAGAGTAGATCTACCATGAGATTAGAGAGGCTAAACCCTAGAAGCGAGAATATGGTATGATTATTGTTCGTCCTATGGACTAAACCCTCCGGTTTATATAGAAACCAAAGAGGGCTAGGGTTACACAGAGTCGGTTACAGTGGGAGGAGATCTACATATCCGTATCGCAAAGCTTGCCCTCCACGCCAAGGAAAGTCCCATCCGGACACGGGACGAAGTCTTCAATCTTGTGTCTTCATAGTCCGGGAGTCCGGCCAAAGGTCATAGTCCAGCCATCTAGGACTTCAATGACTCCCTCAGTAGCCCCTAAATCAGGCTTCAATGATGACGAGTCAGGCGCGCAAATTGTCTTCGGCATTGCAAGGCGGGTTCCTCCTCCGAATACTTCATAGAAGATGTTTGAACACAAGAATAGTGTCCGGCTCTGCAAAATAAGTTCCACATACCACCGTAGAGAGAATAATATTTACACAAATCTAATCTGCTGACGTATTCCATAGCATGACATCATGCCACTGCCAAGCCTTTATTCGAGTCGTTTTACTGTCCCACCTCAGCGCGTTTAGCGAGGCGGTTTCCTTGGCACGTCTTGTCAAAGCAGAGATCGTGTCCCCTTATTTCGGGATTCTCATCAATACGGGCGTGGGTAACCCAACCACGCCATTAATCATGGCACTTGGGAGATAAGCGAGTTTTACCAGGGTGGCGGGGGCACATAGTTTTGGCCGCCCATATGAGGGGATAAGAATCCACCCTTTCCATCTACGCCTTCTTCCTCCCTTGCTTATCCTTTTCCGCGCACTCGAGCTCCAGCGCCCAAGTCCGCACTTCCCACCTCAACCTTCTCAACAATGTCCGGAGCGGGAGGTAGGTGGATGGCCTCCTCCGTCACGGAGAGGCACATCAAAAAGTTGAGGAAGGCTGGATACCTGTCTTACGACATTGCGCACCGGCTCCCAGATGAGGGGCAGCTCATCCCCACCCCCAGGCCCCATGAGAGGGTGGTGTTCCTCCCCCATTTTCTCCGCGGACTGGGCTTCCCTCTTCACCCATTTGTCTGGGGGCTCATGTTCTACTACATCCTGGATTTCCACGATCTGGCCCCGAACTTCATCCTCAACGTCTCAGCGTTCATCGTCGTGTGCGAGGTCTTCCTCCACATCAAACCCCACTTCGGCTTATGGCTAAAGACCTTCAACGTCAAGCCGAAGGTTGTGGGCGGCCGGCAAGCAGAGTGCGGAGGCGCCATGGTGGGCAAGATGGCCAACGTCACATGGCTCAAGGGCGCCTTCGTGGAAACCATCAAAGGGTGGCAATCGGGGTGGTTCTACATCACCGAGCCGCGTGACCCTGAATGGGAAGCGGCCTCTGAATTCCGATCTGGCATCCCCACACAGCTCACCTCATGGAAAGAGACGGGCCTATCGTGGGGTAATTCGCAGAGGTGACCGGACTCTAAACCTGCGTCAAAGACCTGATCGACAGGAAGGTTAAACTTGTCACCGTAGTCCAGGTCATGCTCTTCCGCCGGATCCTCCCGTGTCAACGACGGTCTTTTAATTTGTGGGAATTCGACCCGGCCCAGCACCAAACTTTGTCCAGGCTCTTCGACACAACGCACGAAGACGCTTGGAAGGTGCTTTTCAAGAGCTCCGAGGTTCACCCTCCCATTACCGAGGATCGCGGATTCTGCGCGAAGCGCCAAGCCAGCGCGGTAAGGTTGGTTTATCCATTACAGGGTACTTGTTTTTCATAGTTTGACGTTATGCGGGATCTAAACTGCCATTCCTTTAACATGACTGGCAGAAGAAGGCCGGATAGATCGACTGCCCGGCTCCTTTGCCCGAAGGCCCAGCAGACGCCCGCCTGGCAAAGCTGCTGGTTCTGGCACCTCACGTGGTGCCGGAGAAGAAGGCCAACAAGAAGGCCACAGGAACTCGAAGGAGCTCCCGATGCCTGGTGGTGTCGGACTCATCGCCCGACGACCCCGAAGCGCACTCCTCCTCCGAAGACGAGGAGGAGGAAGAAGAAGCCTCTCCCCCTCCAACGGGGGGAGGAAAGAAAAGGAAGGCCGCCCCAACTGGGGAGGCTGGAGGTTCCAAGAAGGGGAAGACCCTTCTTCCGGACTACTCCTCCGACGCCGACGACGACAGAGAGGAGTGGCCATCCAGGGCCAAGCCCCTAGCAAAATCATAAGTATCCGGATACCAGAATAACTCATGGCATTCCTTTGTTGCATAGTACCTTCTGACGCCGAATAAAATCATGCAGTCCGCCCAAGGCTCAGCTCGACGATTCGTCGAGCGGCTCCCTGGATTCGTCGGATGTGAATAGTGCTTCACTCCCGACTGCTACCTCCCCTCGCCCTACGGACGATGCCGAGGTGGAGTCCCAAAAGGGGCTAAACCAGGAGGAGGTGGTCCTAGAGGCACCGCAAGGCGACCTCCCAGACTCCAGGCCCAAAAAGGATGGAGCCCCAGAAGGACCTAAGTCCGGCCCTGGGCCGGACACCGCACCGGAACCCTCAGTGGTTCCGGAATCCGGCAGGCGGCCCCCTCGCAAGAAGGGAAAGCCTACGACACCGGTGGCCTCCGTCCAACCGGAGGCGCCGGACAATTTGCTGGAGGTGCTTAATGGCGCCTCCATCTATGAGGAGCACAGCACTGTTATGAGTGCGGTGATCCAGAAGGTTCAGTCTGCCAAGAGCGGGCTGACAGAAGCCTGTGCCAGCCTTCTAATAGGCTTCGAGGTATGTATTTAAAACATGTAAAAATGTTACCGCATAGACAGTAGCCCCTGATGCTCAGTTTGGTGTTCGGAAAGAAAAGCCGGACTAAGGATCTAAAAAGATATACGCAGGAGTCTAACATAAATATGTCAATATGGGAATGCATGTTGCGCTGCTGACCTCTGTCGCACTGACTGCGGAGGTCGATGCATTAAAGCAGAGCCTCGAGCGGTCCGAGAACAAGCTCGGTCGTGCCAAGAAGCAGCTCGAGGACAAGGAAGGTAGGTAGTACCATATGTAATTATGTATAAAAATACCTGGTTGCAAATAGTGACAGGACCAACGTGAATGTTATAGGGGCCACAACCGAGGTAGCGACCCTGAAGGAAGCACTGTCCAAGGCCGAAAACAATGCGGCCATGGAGCACACCAAGCGAGAGAAACAAGAGGCGCGGGTGGCGGAGGTGCGGCAAGAGCTCGATGCTCTTGTGAAAAAACATGAGAGTTTAGAGCTTGACTCAAAGACTCAAGAGTCCGAGCTTGCCTCGGCACTTGAAAGCGCCAAATCTGCCAAGGCCGAAGCCCAAAAGGCCCTCCAGGAAATTGAGGCGATGAAGAAGATAGCGGCGGGTAAGGCATTCTTTATGCAAAGCAAGCACGTGAAAGTAAATTACATGTTACTTACCCGAATCCGGAGCTCTCCAGGAGCATTCGCAGTACTGCCCTGCAGTGTGTCCGATGCCGCCGCATTCTACTGAGCCAAAGAAGGGAGCTCGACAGAGAAGGTGTTCTGGTCCCAGTATGCTGAGGCTGGACACCCGGTGCCCCTGAGCGACCAGCTGAAGCAGTTGGTCGAGCTCCATAAGGCAGCCGAACATGCCATGAAGGGCCTTATAGGCCGGCTGTGGCCTGGGGAGGCCATGCTTGGGAGCTACTTTGTGCTGGTGAGGTGGCTGGTGGATGCCTGTCCATGGCTTGAAGTCATCAAGCGCTCCGTATGCATCAAAGGCGCCCGTAGGGCGCTTGCCCGTGCAAAAGTGCACTAGGGCAAGTTGGATGCTGAGAAGCTGGTGAAGGAAGGGCCACCGGAGGGGAAGGAGCATCGCAAGCCTGAAAAGTATTATGAGGGTGTCCTGAAGGGTGCCCGCCTTGTGGCGAAGGAGTGTTCCAAGGATGTAATTTTTGAATAAACTCTCTTGTGTTATCCTGTGCGCTGAAAACTTGTTCATATGCGCTAAGCAACGCTTTTTGAATTTAAAATATTACCTTCTGTGTGGCCATTTATTAAATCTGAGAGATGCAAGTCATTGGCTTCTGCCCCCATGCCACGAGTGTTGGGGTGTTCGGGATAAACCTGAGCACTCTTGCTCCCATTCTTGGGTCCCTCGAGGGAGGCGCTCAGCACAACGAACAAGGCAATCAGACTTATAATGCTTTATCCGTCTCACTTAGCCATAGAATTCTATAATTTTAAATCTCGGCGAAGCCCCTAGTATTCGGAAGACCGAGTTCGAGGCGCTATCCACACCTAGGCCGGACAAAGCCAGCTCCTCGCTCTAAGCGGCATAAGTCATTAGGGACTCAAAAAACCCTCTCGAACAGTGACCGGCTCTCGCCCTATCATGACAGTCAGTTTTAGCTTTCTCTACTGAGGTGTTAACCCAGCTCAACTGGGGCACAATTGCAGTAGTTCTCCCAGCGCTACGTTAGCCGATATAGCGGAACGTAAGGTACCAAAACATGGGAGCCGGGCAAACCTAACTATTGACCCAAGACATGATTCGGAGTCGATGCATATAATGCTATAAGTTTAGGGTGCCGCACTCATGAGAGTGTTCGGTCTTCTCACACCGTATTCTGGGGTACTTAGCCCCTGGTGTATTGGCCGTACCAAAGTGTACGGTTGCATAATGTCATGACTGAACATATTTAAAAAATGAATGCAATAATAGACAAGAGCTATGTATTGTTTATTAAAGGGCTGCTATGAAAGCAGAACGATACAAATAGTGTGATAAGCAAGAGATGGGATTATTTGACATGTCACCCTCCAGGGGCAAGCTGCGAGACTTTAAATAAGACAGGTATTTAGCTCGTTATAGAGACCACATGGACATTCGACGTGGCTTGTTGTCTCCCTAGCTGTTGCATCGTGTGTTCGCCTATTGTACTGCCGGACAGGCCTTCCGAATAGTGGAGTCCTGAAAGTAAAAAAAAGAAATGACAAAATCGGGAGCCCCTAGTGCGGTTGAGCCTCATTCTGGGCGTGTCGTGGTTGTGCCCCTCCCCATATGCCCATGGTATTTCCAGAGTGTAATTATGTACGCGTGGTACTGGTATTGCAATCTTGCTATGGCTGAGGTTGGGGCCGCACTGCTATGCTTGCTCGGAACATGCCAGCGGTCTTGTTGTAGGTTACTTCGGGCGCGCTTGACGTTGTCCGGACGTTTAACAGCCGGACTGGAGAATTGCATTAAGAGGCTACTTTGTACTTCCGCCGCTAGGGCTGCCGTGTGCTCCTCTGTTCGGAGAGAGAATTCGGTGTTTCCATTGACCGTAATGACTCCTCGAGGGCCTGGCATCTTGAGCTTGAGGTATGCGTAGTGCGGCATCGCATTGAACTTTGCAAATGCGGTTCGCCCGAGCAGGGCGTGATAGCCACTGCGGAACGGGACTATGTCGAAGATTAACTCCTCGCTTCAGAAATTATCCGGGGATCCGAAGACCACTTCAAGTGTAACTGAGCCTGTACAGCTGGCTTGTGCACCTGGTATGATGCTTTTAAAGGTCGTCTTTGTGGGTTTAATCCTTGAGGGAACTATGCCCATTTTTCGCACTGTATCCTGGTAAAGCAGGTTCAGGCTGCTGCCGCCGTCCATGAGGACTCTAGTGAGGTGAAATTCGTCAATGATTGAGTCTAGAACCAATGCGGCGAATCCGCCGTGACGGATGCTACACTACTAGGAAAAGGCCTACTAATGGCGGACTGGTTTTGCCTACTAATGGCGCATTACCAATGCACCATTAGTATAAGCCACTAGTATTTTTTACTAATGGCGCACCACTGGTGCGCCATTAGTATCTGGTATACTAATGGCGCACCATGCAGTGCGCCATTAGTTTTGCCCACAGTGTGCCACTAGTGTATTCTATACTAATGGCGCACCACATGGTAGTGCGCCATTAGTAACAATTTTTTTCATTTTTTTTTCTTAATCCCAGGTCACTATTTCACCTATGAGATATCCAACACATATATATACAACAAGCATCCATATAACAATCATAGCCAACACACAAGTTCCATCATATATACATACATAGCCAACACATAGTTCCATCATTACATATTACAAAAGTTTCACATTGTTCATCCAACACCGTTATCCATCAATTCTCAAAAGTTTCACATTGATACAAAATAAAACACAAATGTAAAAGAAGCACTCCATCCATGCAAGCTTCTGTGAATTAAATCAAATCTGCAAAATGATAAACAAGAAGTTAGAAGAAGAAAAAGAAGAAGACTAGAAGAATACTAGAAGAAGAAGAACACTAGAAGAAGAATAAGAAGAATTTTGGAAAAGAAGAAGAATAAGAAGAAGACTATAAGCTTATTATGTAAACTTGATCATTTTGTGCTAACATAAGTTATTTTGGAGCTAACCTATAGGAAACTAAGCATATAAGCTCTAAGTTTGTATATTAGAGCCAACTTAGGTAAAATGAAGCTAACCTATGTCATTTTGGAAAACAAGAAGAATAAGAAAAAGACTATAAGCTTATTATGTAAACTTGATCATTTTGTGCTAACATAAGTTATTTTGGAGCTAACCTATAGGAAACTAAGCATATAAGCTCTAAGTTTGTATATTAGAGCCAACTTAGGTAAAATGAAGCTAACCTATGTCATTTTGGAAAAGAAGAAGAATAAGAAAAAGACTATAAGCTTATTATGTAAACTTGATCATTTTGTGCTAACATAAGTTATTTTGGAGCTAACCTATAGGAAACTAAGCATATAAGCTCTAAGTTTGTATATTAGAGCCAACTTAGGTAAAATGAAGCTAACCTATGTCATTTTGGAAAAGAAGAAGAATAAGAAAAAGACTATAAGCTTATTATATAAACTTGATCATTTTGTGCTAACATAAGTTATTTTGGAGCTAACCTATAGGAAACTAAGCATATAAACTCTAAGTTTGCATATTAGAGCCAACTTAGGTAAAATGAAGCTAACCTATAGGAAACTAAGCATATTAGAGATAACATAGGTAACTAAGTATATATATATATATATCATTTTGGAGATCTGACATACCTGACAAAGTTCAGTTCTCATGCATTGTTCTTCTCCTTCTCCTTCCTCAGCCTGATGCGCCAAGAGCGGCGAGGCAGTGGAGGCGGTGGAGGCAGTGGGATGTAGTCTTGTACCACAATTGGCGTTGTCATGTAGCTTGGGATCACCGGCGCCGCCACTAGTGCGTGGTCATTGTCAGGCACCACCACCATCGCGAGGCCACCTTCAGGCACGACCATCGCTAGGTCATCCTCAGCCACCTCCATCTCTTGCCCATGGTCAGACACCACCATCTCTTGCCCTTGGTCAGCCACCACCAGCGCTAGGTCATCATCAGCCTGATGGCCATCGTCATCCTGCAGCTCCTCATCCCCACTCTGCTCCTCTTCTCCCGCACTCCAGTCCGGATCATCCTTCTTGTTGTCTATGGTGCTGCCAGAATTGCTGTTGCTTTCGCTACAGCCAGAATCGTTGCTGCTTTCGCTACAACCATAGTCACTGCTGCTTTGGCTGTAGCTAGTGTCGCTGCTGCTGCTCCCACTACCTGTCCAAAATGCAACAATGACCGTTAACAATCGATGTGAGACAAAGCCAAATGTAGAGGAATAAGAAGATGCAGAATGTACCGGCATCATCATCGTCAGCGTAGCGCATGCGACACATAGTCATGTTGAACACCTTCACGATGAGCATGGTGGCGTCGTCGTCGTACCTGAAGAGAAGGAAGTACCCCAGCCGCAGGTCGTAGGCACGGTAGAACTTCTCCCACCCACGAGACAAGTACATATGGCCCTCCTTGATCACCACCTCCACATCCCACTGCCTGCGAAACCCGCTGCCGGCCTGTCGCAGCTTCACATTATTTGGCGGATCTTCACCCATCAGCATGTTCATAAAACTGTCAAGCAGCCTCTGCAGTTTGGGACTATGAGTGATGTAGCAAACAACAGATATCATAATGAGATGGGTGAAGGGGAGATCTCTCGTTTTATATACCTGCGTCATGGATGATACTAAGTCTCAAGTATGATAGTGAAGAACTCAGAAGCATCCAACTCGTACTGCGGTGTCGCAGAGCGGCGGTGGCTGCTTCCCGCCATCTCTGATAAGCAGCAGAAGAGACCAATTAGTACCCTTGCAACAGATCGTAAAACATACATGATAACATGCATGATGCCCATCATGCATCATTTTCTAACCAAGGCATAGCTCAGAAAACCACTTGCTTTGACCAGAACTAGCTGATTACCCCAAATCTCATGGTAAAATTAGCAAGGCAGAGCATTTCTCTTACATGACCATAGCAAGAATGACACACTCCCCTAATTATTTTGCCTGCCACTAGGATGAGCACTTAATATGGATTGATTGTGCTTTCATTTCAAATTTGCAGGTAAGAACAATGAACTTATAGAAACTCCTTAATATGAATATTATACCGATGATAAAAGAAGTGAGACAAGAAGTGTCTGCAGCCTTGAGTAGATTCCCGGGACCTGAAGGTTGTTCACCCTGCTCATATCAAATATTATGTTGTATTAGCAGCAAGTAGGTGTAAACTAACCTATAGCTGGAAACTAAACATATAAATGGTTGAAATACATAATTCTAGTTGTAAACTAACCTATAGCTGGAAGAAACTAACTAGAAAAAGTGAAACATGGGAGGAACCTACTGTCAGTTTTAAAGAAGCTGATTTTTTTAGGGGTAAGAAGCTGAATTGGTCATTCTCCATAAAAATCATACCAATTCTAGCTACATGGGGAGCTGCTAATTCATCTTCACCAACCAAATTCAGTGAATTAAGCACATAATCCAGTCAAGCTAGCTATCGCTACCAATTGCTGCTACTTCAGTTTTAATCAAGCATCACTATGGTACTCCAAATCATTAAGTCAAGCTACTACAGTGCAAGCTAGTGCTACTGCATCAATGACCATGTAATGCTTCTGGGGCCTGAGTGGATATGTTTATATGCAAATTGACCATAAAGCAGTGATCTGCACATTGGTCCACATGTCATTAACACTAATTCTAATAACCACTAATTAGCCTAACCACCTAAGCCAATTATCCTAACCTATAGCTAACTAACCTAAGGGCCGGCCTGTATGCGGCAGCAACACCAACGCAACTACTACAAGCGACAACAATTAGCAGAAAAAAGCAGCGGCAGTAGCTTAGCATCAGCATCAGCGGCGGCAGGGGTGGAATTTGGCCTTCAACCCTTAACAGATGAAGCACACATTTGTCTCAGCTCATGGATTTTAGTATTGTTTGCAAATGACAGCGTCTCCAGAAACAGAAAAAAACACCTAAAAATAAAAGAAACTGTAGAACATATCAAATGGGAGGCTAAGAAAATCCAAAATGATAAAGCATGCATCTACGTTGTGTCTAAAAACAGAAAGAAAAAAGATCTCCAATCAAAAGAAAGTCGGACATTTTTCTATCTCTGTTCCTGAACCGTGCTGTGCTCAGACAAACTGTAATCTACTCCTACTATAGAACAGTAGCCAAAAAAACTGGTTAGCGCAAATGAAGATAACCAAATTTTGGTTAGGTGGCCTTAGGCTCAGTTTACAGTTGTTGCGCTAGATTGTGAAATCTAATAGATCTTACTGCTTCAAGTAAAATAGAGAGATCTTCACCTAGATGAATCACTTCCGACAAGCTACTAACAAACTATTGAACATCCATCCCAAGTTCTCAACGCCAAAATGTGCAACCAATACTTCATTTTCCAAGAACAAAATGTGCAATCAAGTGTGTCTATCATTGTTCAGCTCATCAATAGCAAAAATATATTCCAAGCTAGTGTGGATGCACACCGGTCCCTTGTCTCACCATGAAAGAGAGAAATTTAGAGCTAATGCACAATGTCAAGGTCAAGGTCATATGCGAGGACGAATTATCATATCAGTAACCATGTCAAGGTCATATGTCTCTGTCTCTGTTAGGTGATTCGACCCATGCACATGTAAATGTTCTGTCGCCTCTGTAATCTCCTCTCATTTTTCTTTGCAAAGTAGAAGATATCAGGCTAGAGACATGAGCTGAGACAAATGGGTGCTTCATCTAGCTAGAGAGGGCGGCGCGGCGCGTGCGTGAGCAGGCTAGTGAGTTGGCGGGTGGATCGGCGCCGCACCTGGGGTTTGGGCCGAGGCGGGAGTGGGCTGCGGCTGCGGCAGCCGGGCGGAGGTCTGGCAGCGCTCCATCTGGAGAGGGGAGGAGGCCCAAAGCCGGAGCAGAGACGACGGGGCTGCAGCGGTGCGGGGGCGTGAGGCCTCGTGTCGTCGCCGTGGGTGCTAGGACAGTGGGGAGGCGAAGGGCGCGGCGAAAGGGGAGGGAGGGAGGGAATGGGGAGGAAGGGTGGAGAGGGAGGAAGGAGGAGAGGTACCTGGGCGGGTGCGGCCGGTCGCCGGAGGGGTCGGGGTCGGCGGCGGGGGTGGATTCCGGCGGGGGTCGGGGCGGCGGTGGCAGGGGACAGAGGGGACGGAGGGGGCGGCGGCGGCGACGTACGCTTGGGGCGGAGGGGGCAAATTAGGTCGAGTGGGGAGGAAGGGAGGAAGGGGAACATGTGGAGTGAGGGGGAAGCTTACTAATGGCGCACCGCGTGGTAGTGCGCCATTACTAGTTAGAACTAGTAATGGCGCACTTCGACCTGATGCGCCATCAGTATGTATTGAAAAATGGAAAAAAAATTAATACTAGTGGCGCACCCTGTTTCTGGTGCGCCATTACTGTCTTCCACACTAATGGCGCATCACCAACAGGTGCGCCATTAGTATATAGTAGTGGCGCACTACTTCCATGGTGCGCCATTAGTATCAATCCTATGTATAGACCTTTTCCTAGTAGTGCTAGTGCGGTGGTCCCTACGATCAAAAGTGATCGGGCAGGAAGACCATGGGTTGAACTTTGGGGCGACTGGCTCCAACGCATATACATCCCTGAGTGCATGCTTCCGCTCCCTTTTGGGGATGTGGGTTGCGTATATCATGTTTACCGTCCGCACTTGTGGGGGAAAACCCTTCTGTCCTCTGTTGTTCGACGGCCGGGGCTCCTCCTCGTCATCGCTATGCAGCCCCTTGTCTCTGTTTTCGGCACTTAACTTGCCTGCCTGTTTGAACACCCAACAATCCTTGTTGGTGTGATTGGCTGGTTGTTCGGGGGTGCCGTGTATCTGGCACGAGCGATCAAGTATCCGGTCTAAACTGGATGGGCCCGGAGTAGTTCTTTTGAATGGATTTTCCGCTGACCGGGTTTAGAGCCTCTGAATCAGGCATTAACTGTTGTATCCTCAGTATTGTCGCCGTTAATGCGGCGCTTGTGCTTGTTGCGACGCGACCTGTCATTGTTGTCCTTGGTATCCGAATTACCAGGGCTCTTGGTCATGTTATTGCTACGAGCTAGCCAGCTGTCTTCTCCCGCGCAAAAGCGGGTCATGAGTGTTGTGAGGGCTGCCATGGATTTTGGCTTTTCCTGTCCTAGGTGTCGGGCAAGCCATTCGTCTTGGATGTTATGCTTGAAGGCTACAAGGGCCTCTGCGTCCGGACAGTCGACTATTTGATTTTTCTTGGTTAGGAACCGTGTCCAGAATTGTCTGGCCGATTCCTCTAGCTACTGAATTATGTGGCTTAGGTCATTGGCGTCTGGTGGTCGCACATAAGTGCCCTGGAAGTTGTCAAGGAATGCGGACTCTAGGTCCTCCCAGCAACCAATTGACTCTGCTGGCAAGCTGTTAAGCCAATGCCGAGCTGGTCCTTTAAGCTTGAGCGGGAGGTATTTGATAGCATGTAGATCATCACCGCGGGCCATGTGGATATGAAGGAGATAGTCCTCGATCCATACCACAGGATCCGTTCTGCCATCATATGATTCGATGTTTACAGGTTTAAACCCCTTGGGGATTTGATGATCCATTACTTCATTTGTGAAGCATAGTGGGTGTGCGGCGCCTCTGTACTGGGCTATATCATGACGTAGCTCATATGAGCCTTGCCTGTCATGTTTGGCCTGGTCGTATTTGCCATATCCGGCGTGACGTTTATCATCACGTGTCGTGGGGCGTCCACGTGATCCGTAGATCGATCTTGTTTGCCTTGCCTTGTGCTCCAATATGTCTTGCAGGTCTGGCGTGTTTCCCCGTGCCTTGGTACTTTTTGAGCGGCGCCGAGGTGCGGCTTGAGTTGATGGCCGAGAGGCCTCTCTGTCGCGGCCACGAGGTGGCCGGTCGGCCGCGTCATACACTGGTGATGTAGGTTTAGTTGCTTCCTCCTCTCATTGGGGTAGCAGCCTGCGCTTTGGGTAGCTCTTGGAGGGGCGTTTGAGTTTATACTCTTCGGCAGCGAGGACTTTAGTCCATCTGCCGGCTAGCAAGTCTTGGTCAGCTCTAAGTTGCTGCTGTTTTTTCTTGAGGCTGCTTGCCGTGGACATAAGCATGCGTTTGAAACGCTCTTGTTCGATGGGTTCCTCAGGCACGACAAATTCGTCGTCGTCGAGGCTTGCCTCGTCTTCTGAGGGAGGCATGTAATTATCGTCCTCTACCTCTTTGTCTGCCGCTCTCTCATGAGGGCTGGCTTCTCCATCCTCCTGTGCTGAATCCTGCTGGAGGGGGTTGTCTTCAGCACTGTCCGGAGTGTTATTGTCTCCGGTGCCGGAATCACCGTTTTTGCTTTGGAGGGACTTAGAGCGGCACCGCTGACGTTGGCGCTTATGCTGTTCTTGGAAGGGTCATCTTCCGTTGTTCCATCGCCATTCCCTTCTTTTGGGGTGTCCACCATGTATATGTCATATGATGAGGTGGCTTTCTAGTGCCCTATAGGCGCTGGTTCTTGGTCGTCTCCTTCATCGGCGTCCATACCGTCGATGTCTTTGGAGTCGAAGTCGAGCATGTCGGTTAAATCATCGACAGTGCCTACGAAGTGGGTGGTGGGTGGTGTTCAAATTTCTTCATCGTCCGCATCCCAACCTTGCTGACCATAGTCCGGCCAGGGCTCTCCTGATAAAGAGAGAGACTTTAGTGAATTCAGGATGTCGCCAAAGGGCGAGTGCTGAAAGATGTCCGCGGCGGTGAACTCCATGATCGGAGCCCAATTGGGTTCGATCGGAAGGGGTGCGGAAGATTCGGAGTCCGGAAAGGAGTCCGGCACCTTGGAGTCACGAGCTTCGCAAAGGACAAGGCTAGTATTTGGCTCGATCGCCGTAGAGATTGCAGCCCCCGAGGCGGCGTCCAACCATCCGTCCTCGATTGGCGCAGCCGGCTCTAAGCTAAGGGTCGGAGCGGACACCTGAGCGGCCTTCTGGGCACTGTCCGGCGGCAGAGCTAGATCATGCCCATCATGATAGTGCGGCGTGCTCGGCTGTGGCTCGAATCCGTCAAAGATCAAGTCTCCGCGGATGTCAGACGTGTAGTTCAAACTTCCAAATCTGACCTGATGGCCAGGGGCGTATCTTTCAATCTGCTCCAGATGGCCAAGCGAATTGGCCCGCAGTGCAAAGCCACCGAATATGAAGATCTGTCCGGGGAGAAAAGTCTCACCTTGGACCTCATCGTTGTTGATGATCGGAGGAGCCATCGGGCCTAAAGGTGACGACACAGAGGAACTCTCAATGAAAGCACCAATGTCGGTGTCAAAACCGGCGGATCTCGGGTAGGGGGTCCCGAACTGTGCGTCTAGGCGGATGGTAACACGAGACAAGGGACACGATGTTTTTACCCAGGTTCGGGCCCTCTCGATGGAGGTAAAACCCTACTCCTGCTTGATTAATATTGATAATATGGGTAGTACAAGAGTAGATCTACCACGAGATCAGAGAGGCTAAACCCTAGAAGCTAGCCTATGGTATGATTGTTGTTCGTTCTACAGACTAAACCCTCCGGTTTATATAGACACCGGAGAGGGCTAGGGTTACACAGAGTCGGTTACAATGGGAGGAGATCTACATATCCGTATCGCCAAGCTTGCCTTCCACGCCAAGGAAAGTCCCATCCGGACACGGGACGAAGTCTTCAATCTTGTATCTTCATAGTCCGGGAGTCCGGCCAAAGGTCATAGTCCGGCCATCCGGACACCCCCTAATCCGGGACTCCCTCACCCCTGTTCCCTGGAAATGTAATGTAGGGACACGTCGTTCGGTCACTTCCGGTAAAGTTCTCCATCTTGAATGTAGTATGTCGTGGCTTGCCGCGCCACGCGTTCTGCGTCTTCCTCCTTCTCTGGCGGAGTCCCTTTCGTTAAGTAGCTCTTGAGTTCCACGATCCAACACCCCTCCTGAGGCTCCAAAGCCAGGAGAAAGCGCACTCCCGAGGTCGGTCCACAAGTCGGGGCTCCCGAGGCAGGCGGCTGGGGGAGCTCCGCCTGAGGTTGTGCTCTGCCCGACGGTGGTGGCACCGCTGAGGGCTTAAAGAGCCTCTCTTCGAAGACTCCGTGCTCCCGAGGCAGCCGTCTGGATGCCCTTTTCGCGATGTCGTCAGCTTCCTGATTGGTGTCGCGCGGCATGTGCTACAACTCCAAACCCCAAAACTGTTTCTCAATTTTGCGAACCTCTACTAGATAAGCCTCCATGTGCTCGTCATTCGGCTCGTACACCTTGTTGGAGAAGTTCACGAGGAGTTGGGAATCACCCTTGATGACAAGGCGCTTCACCCCCAGGGCCACCGCAGCTTTCAGGCCTGCTATCAGCCCCTCATATTCCGCTATATTGTTGGACACCTTTTCCCCGTGCTGGAAACAAAGTTGTACGGCGTAGTAGAGCTTGTCCTGAGTGGGGGATATGAGCACTGCACTGGCCCCCGCGCCATGTCGCAAGAAAGCTCCATCGAAGTACATAACCCAGCCGTCCGGCGCCTCACTTCCCGGGGAAAGTGAACGGTCCTCACCTGCCTCGATCCCTGGCGCCTCTGTCCATTCTTCTACAAAATCTGCAAGTGCAGCTCCCTTAACGACCCTAGTCATGCTGAATTCCAGCTGAAACGCTTGTAGCTCGATGTTCCATTTGGCGACCCTTCCTGCTGAGTTGGGACTCCTGAGCACCCTTTCCAACGAGTATGCTGAGACGACCTTGATTGGATGACCCTAGAAGTAGTGTGCAGCTTCCGTGAGGCCACTAACAGTGCGAGCAGGAGCTTCTGAGGCATGGGGTACCGCGCCCTTGCGTCCCTCAGCACCGTGCTGACGAAGTACATGGGATGCTCGACAAGGGCAGGCACAGCTATGGAGTCTGCATCCTCCGGGGAATCGGGCGTCTCCTGAGGCACAAGAGTACCCAGCTCTTGACAAACTGATGGAGCCCCCTCAGCCGCGAGGACGCCTTCTTGCTGAGGTCGACTTGTATCTGCTGAGGTCGTGACCCTCGAGGGGCCTTCCTGCCCTGGGTTGTTGAAACTTGTGCGGTCTTGGTCTGGCGCTCCTCCAGGACGGCCACCAGAGCGGAGCTGGTGGAGTATGGTGTGGCAGCGAGATAAAGCAGTAGGGGCTCCTGTGAGCGCGGCGCTACCATCACAGGAGGGCTGGTCAGGTACCTCTTGAGGTCTTGAAACGCTTCGTCGGCCTCTCGAGTCCATTTGAATGGACCCTTCTTCTTCATTAGATTGAAGAAGGGCAGAGCGCATTCCCCCAGCTTGGAGATGAAGCGCCCTAGCGCAGTTACCCGCCAGGCAAGCTTCTGCATTTCCCTGAGAGTTTGCGGTGGACTCATGTCTTCAATTGCCTTGACCTTCTCTGAGTTAGCCTCGATCCCTCTGTGGGACACGAGGAAACCCAGGAGCTTTCCAGAGGGTACACCGAATACGCACTTCTCCGGGTTGAGTCGCAAGTCCACTTCACGCAGGCTCGCGAAGGTTTCTTCCAGGTCTTGTATTAGGGTCTTCGCCTCCCGAGACTTTACCACCATGTCATCGACATATGCCTCAGCGTTCCTCCCGAGCTGCCGGCCTAATGCGATGTGCTTCAGCCGCTGGAAGATTGCGCCCACGTTGCGCAATCCGAACGGCATACAGGTGTAGCAGTACACCCCGCACGGGGTCAGAAAAGCCGTCTTCTCCACATCTTCGACGGCCATCTTGACTTGGTGATAGCCTGAGAAGGCATCCAAGAAGCACAACAAGTCGCACTTAGCGGTAGAGTCGACGATCTGGTCGATGCGGGTGAGCGGGAATGGATCCTGTGGGCAGGGCTTGTTGAGGTTGGCAAAATCAACGCACATGCGCTCCTTCCCCCCTTTCTTGGGCACAACGACAGGGTTCGCCAGCCACTCCGGGTATCGTACCTCGCGAATGACTCCCGCGGCCTCCAACTTGTGGGTTTCTTGGACGATGAAAGCTTGGTTCTCGGTGGACTGCCGTCTTGCCTTTTTCTTCACTGGGCGTATGTTGGGACATACATTCAGGTGGTGCTCGATCACCTGCCTAGGGACCCCTGTCAGCTGTTTGGGCTCCCACGTGAACACCTCCTTGTTCGCGCGCAGGAACTTCACCAGGGTCTCCTCTTGCTTGGGATCCAGATTGGCGCCTATGGTGAAGGTGGCACCGGAGGACCCATCCTCGTCGACTAGTATTTTCTTTGTTTCTGCCTTGTCTTGGTTGAACAACTACTTCTTCTTGGTGGGCGCAGCCCCTTAGCCTTGAGGGGATCGGCACTGGCGGTCTGCGCTGCTGCGGTTGTCTTGAAGGCGAGCTTGAGTGCCTACAGGGCATCCCTTGCATCTCCGGCTATGGTGAGGACACCACTGCTCCCGGGCATTTTCATCAGGTTGTAAGCCGGGTAGGTCGCCGCCATGAACTGGGCCAAAGCCAGGTAGTCGAGGATGGCATTGTATGGGAGGCCGATGCTGGCGACGTCGAAGTCGACCAGCTCCGTGCAGAAGTTGGCTTGGGTGTCGAACGTCACCGGGAGGCGGATCTGCCCCAGAGAGCCAGCGGGGCTGCCCCCGTCGCCCGAAAAGGGCTGGCTGGGTCGGAGTCGCTCCAGCGGCATGTGGAGGAGGATGAAGGCCTCAATCGAGAGCACATTGAGGCCGGCTCCACCGTTGATGAGGGTCCTGATGACGGCCACCTGGCAGATAGTAGGAGTACACAGCATCGGGACTGCGCCTGAGCAAGCAGTGTTGGCGGGGTGATCATCCAAGCTGAAGGTCAAGTCGGCCTTGGGTGACGCCCATCCTGGAGGGGCTGAGCGGCGAATCTGGGCGGCACCGACCTAACGGATGAACGGCATGATGTGGCGGCTCGTGGGTGGTGCTTGCCAGCCCCCTAGGAGTGTCGCGACGATCGGGAGCACCGGGGCCGCGTGATGGGTGAGGAAGAGGCCGCGCAGCTCCTCCCAGGAGCCTACTAAAGACGCTGGCAGATGGAGCAACCACATGCCTGAGACGCCGGTGAGCGCCATGTGCAGCCAGTTGGCCGTGACCCGGCCATCGCCTCCGGTCTTGAGGATGGCCTCCTCATATGCCAGCAAGAAAGCTAACGGATCTGCCGCGCCGTCGTAGCGCGGCGGCATCTCTAGCTTGAACTTGTTCGGCCAACGCACCTATCGCAAGGCGGGGGTCAGAGCCCGGAGCCCCCTGGGCCCAGGGCTGTCCTCCGCGGCCAGAGAGGGCGGCGCGTCGCCGGACATGAGGGCAAAGCGCTAGGTTGATGGAGAACGGCTGCTGATAGGGAGAGCTCCGGCACACCCCTATCTGGCATGCCAAATGTCGGATTTTGGGTTCCGGCAGGCCCTTGAGGTTCGAACTCTGGGGTGCATGAGGGAGTCCTGTATAAGGGGGTATCCAGACAGCCGGACTATATTCATTGTCCAGACTATAGAAGCGTCAACATACAAGACTCAAGACTTTGGCTCATGTCCGGATGGGACACTCCTTTGCATGGAAGACAAGCTTGGCGATTCGGATATTATGTTTCCTTCCTTGTAACCGACTCCATGTAAACCCTAGCTCTCCGGTGTCTATATAAGCCAGAGAGGATGGTCCTTAGAAGGCCGATCACAATTACAATCATACCATCATAGGCTAGCTCTTAGGGTTTAGCCTCTATGATCTCGTGGTAGATCTACTCTTGTACTAAACATATCTTCAGTATTAATCAAGAAGGAAGTAGGGTTTGACCTCCATCGAGAGGGCCCGAACCTGGGTAAACATTGTGTCCCTTGCTTCCTGTTACCATCAGCCTAAGACGCACAGATCGGGACCCCCTATCCGAGATCCGCCGGTTTTGACACCGACATTGGTGCTTTCATTGAGAGTTCCTCTGTGTCGTCGCTTCGAGGCTTGATGGTGTCTTCAATTGTCGACAAAACAGTCCAGAGTGAGACTTTTCTCCCCGGGCAGATCTTTGTGTTCGGCGGCTTTACACTACGGGCCAATTCGCTTGGCCACCTGGAGCAGATCGACAGCTACGCCCCTGGCCACCAGATCAGGTTCGGAAACTTGAACTACACGGCAGATATTCGCGGAGACCTGATCTTCGACGGACTCGAGACTGTGCCAGGAACACCGGACAGTCATGATGAGCACGGCCTAGACCTGCTGTCGGACAATGCTCGGGACATCCTCCCCGCAGCAGCCCCGGATCTAAATCCAGGGCAGGTTGCATTGCCTATGGACGGAGGGCTGGACCTTGCCCCACGGGCCGCACACTCATCGGCGGTGGAGCCGAACACAGGTCTCCCCTCTGTGGAGGCCTGTAACCCTGGGCCCCCGGACTCATATCCGGCTGTTGGTCCTGGTCCACACACTCTTGAGCCAGCCGAGCCAGGTTGGGCTCTAGTAATGGAGTTTACCGCTGTGGACATCTTTCACCACTCGCCTTTTGGCGACATGCTGAACTCATTAAAGTCTCTCTCTCTGTCAGGAGGCTCTGAGTCAAACTATGTCCGGCTTGAGTGGGAAACAGGCGACAAAGGAATTCGTTGCCCACCCACCACCCACTTTGTCGCCATGATCGATGATTTAACCGACGTGCTCGACTTCGACTTCGAAGACATCGATGGTATGGACGACGATGCAGGAGACATACAGGAGCCACCGCTCATAGGGCGGTGGACAACCACTTCTTAATATGATATATATATATGGTGGACACTCCAAAATAAACCAATGGCGATGTGGCAACAGAGGTTAACCCCTCCAAGAAGAAAGCAAAGCATGGGCGTCGCCAGCGCTGCTCCAAGCCCCGCCAAGGCAATACCGGCACCGGATACGATAATAATCCGGACGGTGCCGACGATGAATACAACCCCGAACAGCCTGCCTTCGAGCAGGCCGAACAGGAAGACGGGCATGATAGCCCAGATGAACAGGCGATGGACGGGTATCCGGAGGAGGACAACTACATACCCCTCTCCGAAGATGAAGTTAGCCTCGGCGATGATGAGTTCGGTGTACCCGAAGACCCCGTAGAGCAGGAGCGCTTCAAGCGCCGGCTTATTGCCACTGCGAGAAGCCTGAAGAAGAAGCAGCAGCAGCTTCAAGCTAATCAAGATCTGCTCACAGATAGATGGACAGAAGTCCTGGCAGCCGAGGAATATGGACTTGAGTGCCAAACGGCTGACCGGCTGCCTCGAGGTCGAGAAAAAATGGCATATCAGCCGGAATACAAGCCTGTAGCCCCGCGCCAGTTTACTATGGCCCGGGGCAATACTCAGGACATGCGCGATAAACTGGGTAACATCGCAGGACAACCAAGATCGATCTACGGATCACGGGGGCGCGCCGAAGCACATGATGAGGACCGCCACACCGGATACACTAACAACAAATCTGGCCGAACCGAATACAACCAGTCAGACGCAGCCGGACTGCACCGTGACATAGCCCGGCACAGAGGCACCGCACACCCCCTCTGCTTCACTGATGAAGTGATGGATCATGAATTCCCAAAAGGGTTTAAACCCGTAAACATCGAATCATACGATGGCACAACAGATCCCGCGGTATGGATCGAGGATTTCCTTCTCCACATTCACATGGCCCGCAGAGATGATCTACATGCCATCAAGTATCTCCCCCTTAAACTCAAAGGACCTGCCCGGCACTGGCAAAACAGCCTGCCCGCAAATTCCATTGGCAGTTGGGAAAATCTGGAATACGCATTTCTTGACAACTTCTAGGGCACATATGTGCGACCTCCGGATGCCGGTGACTTGAGCCACATTACTCAACAGCCCGGAGAATCAGCCAGGAAATTCTGGACTCGGTTCCTAACTAAAAAGAACCAAATAGTCGACTGTCCGGACACCGAAGCCCTGGCGGCCTTCAAGCATAATATCCGCGACGAGTGGCTCGCCAGACACCTCAGCTAGGAGAAACCCAAATCCATGGCAGCTCTCATGACACTAATGACCCGCTTTTGTGCGGGCGAAGAAAGCTGGTTGGCTCGCAGTAGCACTACGCCACATTCTAGAACTTCAGATGTCCGGGACAATAATGGCAAGCCACAACGCAATAGACACAAGAGACGGAACAACAGCGACAACATCGAAGACATGGCAGTCAACGCCGGATTAAGTGGATCCAAATCCGGTCAGCGGAAGAAGCCATTCAAACGCAACAATCAAGGACCGTCCAGTCTAGACAGCATACTAGAACGCTCGTGCCAAATTCATGGCACCCCGGACAAGCCAGCCAACCACACCAATAGAGACTGCTGGGTATTTAAACAGGCCGGCAAAATAAACGCCGAAAACAAGGACAAGGGGCTGCACAGCAACGATGATGATGAGCCCCAGCGTCCGAACATGGGGGGACAGAAGAAATTTCCCCCCAGGTGAAAACGGTCAACATGATCTATGCCACCCACATCCCCAAGCGGGGATGGAAGCGAGCACTACGGGACATATACGTGATGGAGCCAGTCGTCCCCAAATGCAACACATGGTCAGCTTGTCCGATCACCTTTAATCGTAGGGATCATCCTACTAGCATCCGTCACGGCGGCTCGGCCGCATTGGTCCTAGACCCAATCATCGACGGATTTCACCTCACAAGAGTCCTTATGGATGGAGGCAGCAGCCTGAACCTGCTTTATCAGGACACAGTGCCCAAAATGGGCATCGATCCTTCAAGGATTAAGCCCACCAAAACCACCTTTAAAGGTGTCATTCCTGGAGTAGAGGCCCGCTGCACGGGCTCTATAACACTGGAAGTGGTCTTCGAATCTCCAGATAACTTCCGAAGCGAAGAGCTAATCTTTGATATCGTCCCTTTCCGCAGTGGTTACAACGCACTGCTCGGACGAACCGCATTCGCTAGATTCAATGCGCTACCACACTATGCATACCTCAAGCTCAAGATGCGAGGCCCGCGCGGGGCCATAACAGTCAACAGAAATATGGACCACTCTCTTCGTACAGAAGAGCACACGGCAGCTGTCGGTGTCAAAACCGGCGGATCTTGGGTAGGGGGTCCCGAACTGTGCGTCTAGGCGGATGGTAACAGGAGACAAGGGACACGATGTTTTACCCAGGTTCGGGCCCTCTTGATGGAGGTAAAACCCTATGTCCTGCTTGATTAATATTGACGATGTGTGTTACAAGAGTGGATCTACCACGAGATCAAGGAGGCTAAACCCTAGAAGCTAGCCTATGGTATGATTGTTGTTCGTCCTATGGACTAAAGCCATCCGGTTTATATAGACACCGGAGAGGGCTAGGGTTACACAGAGTCGGTTACAATGTAGGAGATCTACATATCCGTATCGCCAAGCTTGCCTTCCACGCCAAGGAAAGTCCCATCCGGACACGGGACGAAGTCTTCAATCTTGTATCTTCATAGTCTTGGAGTCCGGCCGATGATGATAGTTCGGCTATCCGGACACCCCCTAGTCCGGAACTCCCTCAGTAGCCCCTGAACCAGGCTTCAATGACGACGAGTCCAGCGCACATGTTGTCTTCGGCATTGCAAGGCGGGTTCTTCCTCCGAATAATTTATAGAAGATTGTGAACACCAGGATAGTGTCCGGCTCTGCAAAAATAAATTCCATGTACCACCGTAGAGAGAATAATATTACACAAGTTCAATCTGCTGACGTATTTTGTGGCGTGACGTCACACCACTACCAAGCCTTTACTGAAATTGTTTTTATTGTTCCACCTCAGAGCGTTCAGCGAAGCGGTTTCCTTGGCATGTCTTGTCGAAGTAGAGATCGTGTTCCCCTTATTCCGGGATTCCCATCAATACGGACGTGGGTAACCCAACCGCACCATTGATTGTGACGCTTGGGAGATAAGCAAGTTTTACCAGGCCGGTGGGGACACATGTTTTTGTCCGCCCATATAAGGGGATAAAGATCCAACCCGTTTACCTGCGCCTTCTTCCTCCTTGGCTTATCCAATTCCGCGAACTCGAGCTCCAGTGCACAAGTCTGCACTTCTCACCTCAACCTTCTCCAACTATGTCCGGAGCGGGAGGCAAGTGGATGGCCTCCTCCGTTACGGAGGAGCAGATCCAGAAGCTGCGCAACGCCGGATATTTGTCCAGCAACATCACGCACCGGCTCCCCGACGAGGGAGAGCTTATTCCCACCCCCAGGCCCAATGAGAGGGTAGTATTTCTTCCCCATTTCCTCTGCGGACTGGGCTTCCCACTTCATCCCTTTGTCCGGGGACTCATGTTCTACTACGGCCTGGATTTCCATGATCTGGCCCTGAATTTCATCCTCAACATCTCGGTGTTTATCGTCGTGTGCGAGGCCTTCCTCTGCATCCAGCCCCACTTCGGCTTGTGGCTCAAGACCTTCAGTGTCAAGCCGAAGGTTGTGAAGGGTAGCCAGGTGGAGTGCGGATGCGCCATGGTGGGAAGGATGTCCCATGTTACGTGGCTGGAGGGCACTTTCGTGGAAACCATTAAGGGGTGGCAATCGGGGTGGTTCTACATCACCGAGCCGCGTGACCCTGATTGGGCAATGGCCCCCAAATTCAGATCCGGCATCCCTACACGGCTCACCTCCTGGAAAGAGAGTGGTCGGATCTGGGGCAATTCGAAGGAGCTGACCGGACTCCAAGCCTGTATCCAAAAGCTGGTGGACAAGAAGCTCAAGCTTGTCAACGTAGTCCAGGTCATGCTGATCCGCCGGATTCTCCCGTGCCAACGACGGGGTTTCAACATGTGGGAGTTCGATCCAGGGCAGCACCAGACCCTGAGCGGGCTCTTCGACACTACGTACGAAGATGTCTGGAAGGTGTTGTTCAAGGGCGCTGAGGCTCCCGCATCTGCTACCGAAGATCGCGGATTCCGCTCGCAGCGTCCAGCTGACGAGGTAAGTGATTTTGTCACTTGTTCTCCATAGTTTGACTCTATGCGGGATCTAAACTCCCTTTACCTTTGACAGGACTGCCTGGCGAAGGCCGAACGGACTATCTGTCCGGCCCCATTACCAGAGGACCCAGCGGACGCCCGCCTAACGAGGCTGCTGGCTCCGGCACCCCACGTGGTGCCGGAGAAGAAGGCCAATAATAAGGCCACGGGCACTCGAAAGAGTTCCCGTTTTCAGGTGCTATCGGATGATGAATCCGAGGCCGACTCCTCCCACCAAGGTGAGGAGGAGAAGAAGAAAGCCTCTCCCCCAGCAGGGGGAGGGAAGAAAAGGAAGGCCTCCCCAACAAGGGAGGCCGAAGGGTCCAAGAAGGGAAAAACTCTTCCCTCGGACTGTTCTGCCAACGCCAGTGACAACGACGAGGACTGGCCTCCAAGGGCCAAGCCCCTGGCGAGATCATAAGTATCCGGACTCCCGAATTACTTCAAGGTTTTTCCTTTTGGCCACATAATGTCTTTCTAATGCCGCATACAACCCTACAGTCCGCCCAAGGATGATCTTCCCGCTTCGTCGAGCGGGTCCTTAGGTGCGTCGGATATGGATTCTCTTCCGACTGCCTCCACCCCCCGTGATGCGGACGATGCCGAGGTGGGATCCCAGGAAGGGACCCACCAAGAGGAGGAGGCCCCGGAGGTGTCGAAGGACAACCTCCCGGACTTCGCACCGGACTCGGCCCCGGAACCCACAGTGGCTCCGGAGTCCGGCGGGCGACCCCTTCATAAGAAGGGCAAGACCGTGACGCCGGCAGCCTCCGTTCAACTGGAGGCGCCAGATAACTTGCTGGAGGCTCTCAATGGTGCCTCCATTGAAGAGGAACACCGCACTGTTATGAGTGCGGTAATTCGGAAGGTTCAGCTCGCCAAGAGCGGGCTGACCGAAGCCTGCAGCAGCCTTCTAACAGGCTTTGAGGTAAGAATTTTGATATATGTAAAATAGTACCGCATAGACAGTAGCCCCTGATGCTCGGTTCGGTGTTCGGAAAGAAAAGCCGGAATGAGGATCTTAAGAAGATAGACGTAGGAGTCATAAAAAATATGTCAATATGGGTTTGCAGGCTGCGCTGCTGACCTCTGCCGCACTGACTGCGAAGGTCAATACTTTGAAGGAAAGCCTCGAGCGGTCCGAGAACGAGCTCGGCCGTGCCAAGAAGTAGCTCAAGGACAAGGAAGGTGAGTAACACCTTATTAAAATTGTACCTTACAGAAAAGGATTTTGGTTGCAAAAAGAATGACAAGGATAACATGGGTATTGCAGGGGCCACTAATGAAGTGGTGACCCTGAAAGAGGCGGTGTCCGCGGCCGAACGTAATGCGGCCGCGGAACACTCTGAGCGAGAGAAGCAGGAGGCGCGGGTGGAGGAGGTACAGCAAGAGCTTCAAGATCTCGTGAAAAAACATGAGAGCCTGGAGCGTGACTCGAAGACTCAAGAGTCTGAGCTTGCAATGGTTCTTGAGAGTGCCAAAGCCGCTAAGGCCGAAGCCTACAAGGCCCTCCAGGAGATCAAGGTGGTGAAGAAAATAGCAGCGGGTAAGGCATTTTTCATGCAAAGTAAGCATGTGAGTGTTAATTACCTGTTGCTTACCCGAATTCGGAGCTCTCCAGGAGCATTCGCAGATCTTCCTCGCAGCGTGTCCGATGCTGTCGCGTTCTACCGGGCCGAGGAGGGGAGCTCGACCGAGAAGGTCTTCTGGTCTCAGTATGCTGAGGCCGGACATCCAGTGCCCCTTAGCGACCAGCTGAAGCAGCTGGTCGAGCTCCACAAGGTAGCCGAACAGGCCATGAAGGGCCTCATAGTTCGGTTGTGGCCTAAGGAGGCCATGCCTGGGAGCTACTTCGGCCTGGTGCGGCGGCTGGTGGATGCGTGCTCAAGGGTTGAAGTCATCAAGCACTCCGCCTGTATTGAAGGTGCCTGTCGGGCCCTTGCCCGCGCAAAGGTGCACTGGGGCAAGATGGATGCCCAGAAGCTCATGACGGACCCGCCACCAGAGGGCAAGGAGCATCGCACGCCCGAGATGTATTATAAGAGTGTGCTGAAGGGCGCCCGCACTATTGCGGGTGAGTGCTCCAAAGATGTAATTTTTGAGTAGACTCGCATTTTGTTATCATGTGCGCTGAAAACTTAGTTCATATGTGCTAAGCAACGCTTGTTAATTTAAAATATTACCTTCTGTGCGGCTGTTTATCAAATCTGAGAGATGGCAAGTCGTCGGCTTCAGCCCCCATGCCATGAGTGCTGGGGTGTTCGGGATAAACTTGAGCACTCTTGTTCCCATTTTTGGGTCCATCTTGGGAGGCGCTCAACACAGCGAACAAGGCAACCGGACTTATAATGCTTGAACACTCTCACTTAGCCATAGAATTCTATAATTTTAAATTTCGGTGAAGCCCCTAGTCTTCGGAAGGCCGAATTTGGCGCGCTATCCATGCCTGGGTCGGACAAGATCTGGCTCCTCGCTCTAAGCGGCATAAGTCTTTAAGGACTCGCAAAAAACCTCTCGAACAGTGACCGGCTCTCGCCTCATCATGATGGTCAGTTTTAGCTTTCTCCACTGAGGCGTTAACCCAGCTCAACTGGGGCGCAATCGCAGTGGTTCACCCAGTGCTACCTTAGCCGATACAACGGAACATAAGGTACCAAAACATGGGAGCCGGGCAAACCCAACTATTGACCCAAGACATGATTCAGAGCCGATGCATATAGTGCTATAAGTTCGAGGTGCCGCACTTGTGAAAGTGTTCGGACTTATCACACCATGATGCGGGAAACATAAGCCCCTGGTGTATTTTAGCCGTACCAAAGTGTACGGATGCAACATGCCGTAAATGAACATATATATAAAAAAGAAATGCAATTATAAGCAAAAAGGTGCTGCATTGTTTATTCAAGAAAGACTGCTGTAAGTGCAGAACGATACAAATGGTGCGATAAGCAAGGGGTGGGACTGTTAAACATGTCCCCCTCCAGGGGTAGGCTCTCGAATGGTGCGTAAAACAGATTTAATGCTCATAATGGAGACCACCTGGATATTCGTTGTAGCCTTTATCCTTCCCTGGCTGTTGCATCGTTAGTTCGGCAGGTCTGCTGCCGGACAGGGCCTCTAACGAACGGGGTCTTGTGGGTAAAAAAGGAAAAAGAAAAGAAAAAAGAATGACACACTTGAGAGCCCCTGGTGTGGTTGAGCCGCAGTCTGGGCCTATCGTGGTCGTGCCCCTCTCCCCATGCCCATGGTATCTTCAGAGCGTAATGGTGTACGCGGAGGACCTGTCTTGACGTTTTACAGGGGCTGGGGTTGGGGCCGCACTGCTACGCATGCTCGGAACGTGCCAGGTGGTCTTGTTGTATGTTACTCCGGGCGCGCTTAGCTGTGTCCGGCCGCTTAACGGCCGGACTCGAGAATTGCCTTAAGAGGCTGCATTGTACTTCTGCCGCGAGAGCCGCTGTATGTTCCTCCGTGCGGAGAGAACGTTCAGTGTTTCCGTTGACCGTGATCACTCCTCGAGGGCCTGGCATCTTGAGCTTGAGGTATGCTTAGTGCGGCACCGCGTTGAACTTTGCAAATGCGATATGTACGAGCAGGGCATGATAGCCGCTGCGGAATGGAACTATGTCGAAGTTTAACTCCTCGCTTTGGAAGTTATCCGGGGATCCGAAGACCACTTCCAGTGTAACTGAGCCTGTACAATTGGCTTCTACACCTGGTATGACGCCTTTAAAGGTTGTCTTGGTTGGTTTAATCCTTGAGGGGTCTATGCCCATTTTGCGCACTGTATCCTGATAAAGCAGGTTCAGGCTGCTGCCGCCGTCCATCAGGACTCTAGTAAGGTGAAACCCGTCGACGGTTGGGTCTAAAACCAATGCGGCGAATCCGCCGTGGCGGATGCTGGTGGGGTGGTCCCTTCGGTCAAAAGTGATCGGGCAGGAGGACCATGGATTGAACTTCGGGGCAACTGGCTCCATCGCGTATACATCCCTTAGCGCACGCTTCCGCTCCCTTTTGGGTATGTGCGTTGCGTATATCATGCTCACCGTCCGCACCTGTGGGGGGAAACCCTTCTATCCTCTATTGTTCAGCGGTCGGGTCTCTTCCTCGTCATCGCTATGCAGCCCTTTGTCATTGTTTTCGGCAATTAACTTGCCTGCCTGCTTGAATACCCAACAGTCCCTATTGGTGTGGTTAGCTGGCTTTTTGGGGGTGCCGTGTATCTAGCACAAGCGGTCGAGTATTCGGTCCAAATTGGACAGACCCGGAGTAGTTCTTTTGAATGGCTTTTTCCGCTGACCGGGTATAGAGCCTCTGAATCTGGCATTGACTGCCGTATCCTCACTATTGTCGTCGTTAATGCGGCGTTTGTTTTTGTTACAACGCGAGCTGCCACTACGGTCCTTGATGTCCGGACTGCTAGAATTTTTGCTGAGGTTGTTGATGCGTGCTAGCCAGCTGTCCTCACCCGCGCAGAAGCGGATCATGAGTGATGTGAGGGCTGCCATGGATTTCGGCTTTTCCTGTCCCAGGTGCCGGGCAAGCCACTCTTCGCGGATATTATGCCTGAAGGCCGCGAGGGCCTCCGCATCCGGACAATCGACGATTTGGTTTTTCTTGGTTAAGAACCGTGTCCAGAATTGTCTGGCCGATTTGTCTGGCTACTGAATTATGTGGCTTAGGTCATCAGCGTCTGGTGGTCGCACATACGTGCCTTGGAAGTTATCGAGGAATGCGGCTTCCAGGTCTTCCCAACTCCCAATTGACTCTGCTGGTAAGCTGTTAAGCCAATGCCAGGCTGGTCCTTTAAGTTTGAGGGGGAGATATTTGATGGCGTGAAGATCATCACCACGGGCCATGTGGATGTGAAGGAGATAGTCTTTGATCCAAACCGCGGGGTCTATTGTGCCATCGTAAGATTCAATATTCATGGGTTTAAACCCTTTGGGGATTTGATGATCCATTACTTCATCTATGAAGCATAGTGGGTGTGCGGCGCCTCTGTACTGGGCGATATCACGACGGAGCTCAACAGAGCTTTGTCTATTTTGTTCGGCCCGGCCGGACTTACTGTGTCCGGCGCGACGGTTGTCGTCACGTATCGTGGGGCGCCCACGCAATCCATAGATCGATCTTGATTGTCTTGCCTTATCCCCCAATATATCTCTCAAGTCCGGAGCGTTCCCCTGTGGCCTTGTGCTTTTCGAGCGATGCCGGGGTACGGATCTAGTAAAGGGCCTAGAGGCCTCTCTGTCGCGACCACGGGGTGGTCGGTCAGCCGTATTGTCTCCTGGTGATGCGGGTTCATACACCTCCTCCTCTAATTGGGGGAGCAGCTTGCGTTTAGGGTAGCTTTTGGAGGGGCGTTCGAGCTCATGCTCTTCGGCCGCGAGGACTTCAGTCCATCTGTCGGCTAGCAGATCTTGATCAGCTCTAAGCTGTTGCTGCTTTTTCTTGAGGCTGTTCACCGTGGCCATAAGCCTGCATTTAAAATGCTCTTGTTCGACGGGATCCTCAGGCACGACGAATTCATCATCGTCAAGGCTTGCCTTGTATCCGGAGGGAGGCATATAATCCTCTACCTCTTCTTCTGCCGCTCTCTCATGAGGGCTGGCGTCTCCGTCCTCCTGCGCTGCATCTTGCTGGAGTGGGTTGTCTTCGGCACTGTCCAGTGTATTATTATGTCCGGTGCCGGAGTCTTCATTCTTGCTGTGGCGGGATTTAGAGCGGCGCCGCTGACGCCGGCGCTTGGGCTGCTTCTTGGAGGGGTCATCCTCCGTTGTTCCTTCGCCATTCCCATCTTTTGGGATATCCACCATGTATATGTCATATGATGAGGTGGCTTTCCAATGCCCAGTAGGCGCTGGTTCTTGGTCGTCTCTGGCATCGTCGTCCATACCGTCGATGTCTTCGGAGTCGTAGTCTAGCATGTCGGTTAGATCGTCGACAGCGGCTATCAAGTGGGTGGTGGGTGGGCTTTGAATTTCTTCGTCGTCCGCATCCCAACTGTCCTGACCGCAGTCCGGCCAGGGCTCTCCTGATAACGAGAGATACTTTAGCGAACTCAAGATGTCGCCAAAACGTGAGTGTTGAAAGATGTCCGCTGCGGTGAACTCCATGATCGGCGCCCAATCGGATTCGATCGGAGGGGGCGCGGGAGGTTCGGAGTCCGGCGAGGAGTTCAGCACCTCGGAGTCACGAGCTTTATGAGGGACAAGGTCAGTGTTCGGCTCTATCACCGTAGAGGTTGCAGCCCCCGAGGCGGTGTCTAGCCATCCGTCCTCGATCTGCGCAGCCGGCTCCGAATTGAAGATCGGAGCGGGTTCGAGTGCGGCCTCCAGGGTACTGTCCGGCTGCAGAGCTAAATCATGCTCGCCGTGACAGTGCGGCTTGCTCGGCTGTGGCTCGAATCCATCGAGGATCAAGTCCCCGCGGATGTCAGCCGTGAAGTTCAAACTTCCAAAGCTGACCTGATGGCCAGGGGTGTAGCTTTCGATCTGCTCTAGACGGCCAAGCGAATTGGCCTGCAGTGCAAAGCCGCCGAATACGAAGATCTGTCCGGGGAGAAAGGTCTCACCCTGGACTGCATCGTTGATGATGATCGAAGAAGCCATCGAGCCTATCGGTGACGACACAGAGGAACTTTTAATGAAAGCACTAATGTCGGTGTCAAAACCGGTGGATCTCGGGTAGGGGGTCCCGAACTATGCGTCTAGGCGGATGGTAACAGGAGACAAGGGACACAATGTTTTACCCAGGTTCGGGCCCTCTTGATGGAGGTAAAACCCTACATCCTGCTTGATTAATATTGATGATGTGTGTTACAAGAGTGGATCTACCACGAGATCAAGGAGGCTAAACCCTAGAAGCTAGCCTATGGTATGATTGTTGTTCGTCCTATGGACTAAAGCCATCCGGCTTATATAGACACCGGAGAGGGCTAGGGTTACACAGAGTCGGTTACAATGGTAGGAGATCTACATATCCGTATCACCAAGCTTGCCTTCCACGCCAAGGATAGTCCCATCCGGACACGGGACGAAGTCTTCAATCTTGTATCTTCATAGTCTTGGAGTCCGGCCGATGATGATAGTTCGGCTATCCGGACACCCCCTAGTCCGGCACTCCCTCAGCAGCCCTTGCGGCCGAAGTACAATGCGGCCTCCTCCGGCAAACCACCAATCCGTCGACAACAACCTCAAGCTCCGTCAAGCGAGGGCGGAACACCCCGCAACAGGATCAGCAGGCATGCCAGGAGCATGACTAGCAGTCCGGCCTCCGCTCAAATCCCATCAAAGCAGCATTTTCGTGCCACGCGTACACAATTACGCACTCAAAATACCATGGGCACAAGCGGAGGCATATCAGTGGCTCAGTCAACAGTACGGTATCACTTCGTAACATTCCATTTACCCTTAAGGACATTGCTTTAGTGCAGCTTCTCAAGAAGAGCCGGATTGTCGGACTTACATAGGAGAAGAAACCCAGGAGGCAACAGGCTTTGGGCATACAGGAAACACCCAGGTGGAATCTATTTACGATTGTTGTTCCTGCTTTATCTATCTGTATGTAGCCCGCCCCTGGATAGGACATGTCAAATAATCCTATTTGTCTCCGCTTAATGCATACATTGTAAACATACGCCTAAACATATTATTCATCAATGGGAGACCATATATAGCGTCAGCTTACTTATTTTTATTTGAGCATTTTTTATAAATGTCTATTTGATTTTGCATCCGTACACTTTGGTACGCTTAGTTTGCCAGGGGCTTCTTATGGTGCCCCACAATACGGCAAGTCAAGTCCGAACACTTTCAACAGTGCGGCACCCCGAACTTATAGCATTATATGCATCAGCTCTGAATCATGTCTTGGGTTACAGTTGGGATAGCCCCGCTCCCTTGTTTTGGTGCCTTACGTTCCATTAATTCGGCTAAGGTAGCACAGGGAGAACTACTGCGATTGTGCCCTGGTTTTTCCGGACGAGCACCTCAGTAGAGAAAGCACAAAACTGTCCGGCATGATGTGGCGAGAGCTGGTCGCTGTTCGAGAGGTCTTAAAATCCTTAAAGATTTTTCCGCTTTAGGCGATAATTTGGCTTTGTCAGATATAGGCGTGTATAGCGCCCCAATTCGGCCTTCCGGATCCTAGGGGCTTCGCCGAAATTTAAAATTATAGACTTCTATGGCTAAGTGAAGGTTATAAAGCCGTATAGTCCGATTGCCTTGTTCGCTGCGCTGGACACCTCCTTAAGGGACCAAACATTTGGATAAAGAGTGTCCGGGTTTTCCACGAACACCCCAGTACTAGTTACACGGGGGCGGAAGCCGACGACTGGCCTACTTTTAGAATTTGATAAACAACCGCACATAAGGTAATATTTTAAATAACAAAGCGCTACATAGCGCAAGTAACTTCGTCTTTAAATTACAAACATGACAGAGGTGAATTCATTCAAAAATTATGTCTTTAGTACATTCATCAGCCACGAGGCAAGCACCCTTCATCACACCATCATAATACTTCTCGGGGACACGATGTGGCTTGCCCTCCGGCAGCCCGTCCTTCACCACCTTCTCCGCATCCAACTTGCCCCAATGCACCTTTGCACGGGCAAGGGCCCGGCGGGCACCCTCAATGCAAACGGATCGCTTGATAACTTCCAGTCGCGGACAGGCATCCACCATCTGCTTGATCAGGCCGAAGTATCTCGTGGGCAGAAGCTCACCAGGCCATATCCGGACTATGAGATCCTTCATAGCCACTTCGGCCGCCTTGTGGAGTTCGACCAACTTCTTCAGTTAGTCACTCACAGGCGTTGAATGTTCGGCCCCAGTATACTGGGACCAGAATAGCTTCTCTGTTGAGCTCCCCTCCTGGGCACGGTAGAACTCCGTGGCATCCGAGACGCTGCATGGCAGATCTGCGAATGCCCCTGGAGAGCTCCGGACTCGGGTAAGTAAAAGAAACGCCTCCTCCACATGTTTGCTTTGCATAAAGAATTTCTTACCCGTCGTTATCTTTTTGGCCTCCTGGATCTCCTGTTGTGCCCTCTCGGCTTTGGCATTGGCATCTTTTATATTCGTAAGGGCCTTCGTAAGCTCGGCCTCTTTTGCTTTAAGCTCATGCTCCACGGACTCGAGCTTCTTGCCGAGCTCCTGGATCTCTTCTTGTACTTCGCCCACTCGGGCTTCTTGCTTTTTGCGCTCCCTGCGCTCCAAGGCCGCTTTGTGTTCGGCCTCGGGCAGCGCCTTCTTGAGAGACGCCACTTCGCTGGTGGCCTCTATTACCAAATCACGATGTTTCGTCTTTAGCATAATGAAATTTCATTTATACTTTATTATATAAGAGAGGGGAATCATTCACCTTTGCTCTCCTTGAGCTGCCTCCTCGCGAGGCTGAGCTCTCCCTATGCCTGCTCCAAGTCCTGCGTTAGGCCGGCGATTTCGGTCGTACGAGCAGCAGCGGCCAAAAGCATAGCCTATTTATTAACATTCAAACTTATTGTTAGACTCCTGCAGATTTTAGTTGACCCTCCGTTTGGTTTTTCCTTCTGAACACCAAACAGAGTATCAGGGGCTACTACCTATCGGGTGGTAACTTCACACATTTTTACTGCTTACCTCAAAGCCTATTAGGAGGCTGGTGCAGGCTTTGGTTAGTCCGCTCTTGGCGGACGAAACCTTCTGAATCACCGCACTCATGAGAGTACGGTGCTCTTCATGTATGGAAGCGCCACGAAGCGCTTCCAGCAGACAATCCGGCACCTCGGGCGCAACGGAAGTCCTCGAGACAGACGACCCTCCCTCCCTAATGAGGGGCTGCTTGCCTAAATCCGGAACCACAAAATGCTCTGGGATAGTGTTCGGCTGAGAGTCCGGCTTACTTCAGCTCTCATCAACACAATCCGCGGGGATCTTGAACCCCAAAAGTCCGACGTCTGGGACGTCGCCTTCAGGCGCCTCTAGGGCCACCTCCCCCATCTCTGGGAGCCTTTGGGACAACACCTCTGTGTCATCCGCAGGCCGAGGAGAAGTGGCCGTCGGGAGTGAGTTCATTGATGACTCGCTCAACAACCCGTCCGAAGACGATACCTCGGGATGGGCTCTGGCCGGACTGCATACAAGTTCGGCATTATAACCAAACTATGAAGCAAAATTACGATTGAGTGCAGATACTTATGATCTCCCTAGGGGCTTCTTCCTGGGCAGCCACCTTTCCTCGCTATCGACGGCGGTGGCGGAGTAGTCCGGAAGGGAAACCTTTCCCTTCTTGGACGTCCCAGTCTCCCCCACCGGGGCGGCCTTCCTCTGCTTCCCTCCCCCGACACGGGGAGGTGGTGTTTCTTCTTGTTCCTCCCCGCCTCCGCGGGAAGAATCTGTCTCGTCGTCGTCAGACGACAAGGGTATGATGGCCTTGCGCCGGGGGGCTCTCCTGGTCCCCTGGTCCGCTGTCTCAGGCCCCCCATCCTGTCCGGATAGGGTGGCCTCTTCTTATTCTCCTTCTTCCCCTTCGGGGGAGGAGTCTTCCTCGTCCTCTTCGGACAAGGCTTCTAGCGCAGCCTTACGCTGGAGTCTCTTTCAGGTCCCCGGGGCCTTCTTGTTGGCCTTCTTCTTCGGCCCCTTGTAGGGCACCAGAACCAGCATCTCCGTCGGGAGAGCATTAGCTGGCCTTTCCAGTAGTGGAGCCGGACAGCCAATCCGCTCCGCCACCTCCACATAATCCTGAACAAATGGACACAATTACTTGAGGGCTCCCCCATGAATATATCGGGGAGAACCGAACCCGATGGCGGTCTAAGAACCCACCTGGGTAGGGTGCCACGCAGCATGGAGCCCACGGTCCTCGGTTATGAGAGGAGGTACTTCGGAGGCCTTGAACAGCACCTTCCATGCATTTTTGTGCTTCATGCCGTAGAGCCTCTGGAGCGTCTAGTGTTCTGCTAGAAAGAACTCCCATAGATTGAATGCCCGCCTTTGGCACAGTAGAATCCGGCGAATGAGCATGACCTAGATCATGTTGACAAGCTTGATTTTCTTGTCCTTCATGCCCTTGATGCAGGTTATGAGTCCGGTCAGCTCGGTAGATTCGCCCCAGGACAGGCCCTTCTGTTCCCAGGAGGTGAGCCGCATAGGGGTTTCGAATCAGAACTCGGGGGCCACCGCCCAGTTAGCGTCGCGCGGCACGGTGATGTAAAACCACCCCGATTGCCACCCCTTCATGGTTTCCGCAAAGGAGCCGTCAGGCCAGGTGATTAGGCATCTTGCCCACCATGGCCCCTCCGCACTCCGCTTGCTGGCCACTTACGATCTTCGGCTTCACGCAGAAGATTTGCAGCCACAAGCCAAAATGAGGCTTGATGCGGAGGAAAGCCTCGCATACGATGATGAACGCCGAGATGTTGAGGACGAAGTTCGGAGCTAGATCATGGAAGTCTAGACCGTAGTAGAACATGAGCCCGCGGACGAAGGGGTGGAGTGGAAACCCCAGTCCACAGGCGAAGTGGGCAAGGAACACGACCCTCTCGTGGCGTCCTGGAGTTGGAATGGCCTGCCCCTTGTCTGGTAGCCGGTGCGTTATATCTGTGGCCAAGTATCTGGCCGCCCGGAGATTCACAATCTTCTTCTCCGTCGCGGTGGAAGCACCTCTTGCTCCGGACATGACTAACTGTGCGGAGAAGACCTGTACTAGGGCGCTGGAGCTCGAGGGGGCAAGAGTATGCGAGGGAGGAAGAAGGCGTGGGTAAAAATGAGGAACTCTTATCCCTTTAAAGAGGGACGGAAGCGGTGCGCCTCCCCACTAGCCTGTTGAGAATCGCTTATTTCCCAAGCGCCACGATTGATGGCACGGGGGGATTACCCATACCCGTATTGATGAGAATCCCGTGATAAGGGGACATGATCTCTGCTTTGACAAGACGTGTCAAGGAAACCGCCTGGCAATACGCGCTCTGGCTGGTTGTGAAAAGAAAAACGGTTCGATCTGATCGTAATGACATATCACGTCGTCTAAAAAGTTGTCAGCTGAAGTATTATTCTCTCTACGGTGGTATGTGAAGATCATTTTGCAGATCCGGACACGGCCTACGTGTTCGATATTACCCTTGGAGTATTCGGAGGAGGGACCCGCCTTGCAATGCCGAAGACAAGACTGCGCGCCGGACTCATCGTCATTGAAGCCTGGTTCAGGGGCTACTGAGGGAGTCCTGGATAAGGGGGTATCCGGACAGCCGGACTATATTCATCGTCCGGACTATAGAAGCGTCAAGATACAAGACTCAAGACTTCGGCTCGTGTCCGGATGGGACTCTCCTTTGCGTGGAAGACAAGCTTGGCGATTTGGATATTATGTTTCCTTCCTTGTAACTGACTCCATGTAAACCCTAGCTCTCTGGTGTCTATATAAGCCCGAGAGCATGGTCCTTAGAAGGCCGATCACAATTACAATCATACCATCATAGGCTAGCTCTTAGGGTTTAGCGTCTACGATCTCGTGGTAGATCTACTCTTGTACTACACATATCTTCAATATTAATCAAGCAGGATGTAGGGTTTTACCTCCATCGAGAGGGCCCAAACCTGGGTAAACATTGTGTCCCTTGCTTCCTGTTACCATCAGCCTAAGACGCACAAATCGGGACCCCTATCCAAGATCCACCGGTTTTGACACTGACAGTGCACGTGAAGATCTCTCCCCTACCTGGTGCACCAAATGTCAGATTTCGGGTTCCGGCAGACCCTTGAGGTTCGAATTCTGGGGTGCACGCGAAGATCTCTCCCCTACCAACTCGCGTCTCGAAGCCTCGCAAGGAATTTAGGCTACCCGATGAACAACACAAGGGACGCAAAGTTTATACTAGTTCGGGCCACCGTTGTGGTCTAATACCCTACTCAAGTTTGTGGTGTGGTGGATTGCCTCAGGGGATGATAATGAACAATACATGGGAAGAACAACCTCGCGAGGGATGTTCTCGTGGTGGTGTTGTCCCTTTGGAGAGGTCGATTCCAGATACCTCCTACTGTGGTGCCTAGTCCTATATATAGAGGCCATGGTCCTCTTCCCAAATATTGAGCGGGAAGGGTGCCAACAATTGGCCATTTTGAAGGGGAACATCTAGTACTCTTATCCTGACTAAAGTTGGTCTTCGACTGCCAAAGTCTCTGATGATGACGCCGTCTTGGGCTCCACGGTGACCTCCATCCTGCTGCTCTGCTGGTCTTGGTCTTGTTGCACCGAAACGTAAGCCTTTGCCTGATGCCTTGGCATGTGCTTGCTCCCTTTGCACCAAAGGGGAAACAAGGACACTGCGCAGGCCGGCGCCTGCCTCGCGCCCGCCTGGGCTCGATCGTCATGGCTTGCGTCATGGGCACCTCGCGAGGTACCCCCTGCCTTGATCTCTCTGCCTCCTCATGAGCCAACCTGACGAGGCTGCCCCTGAGGAAGCTTCCCGTCGTCTGCATCGCGAGGCTTGGCCCCTCGCGAGGGTCTTCAGCTTTGAGTTAATGAAGGTGGGCCGCACTCGGCCACGGCTTGAGCCACGCCGCAGGCCGCAGGCAGGCAAGTCTGGGGACCCCCGTTCCTCGAACACCGACAGGCTAGGGTTACACAGAGTCGGTTACAGAGAAGGAGATCTATCACCCGAATCGCCAAGCTTGCCTTCCACGCAAAGGAGAGTCCCATCCGGACACGGGACAAAGTCTTCAATCTTGTATCTTCATAGTCCAACAGTCCGGCCAAAGTATATAGTCCGGCTGTCCGGATACCCCCTTATCCAGGACTCCCTCAGTAGCCCGCGAACCAGGCTTCAATGAGGATGAGTCCAGCGCGCAGATTCTCTTCGGCATTGCAAGGCGGGTTCTTCTCCTAATCCAGAGTACCTGTCGTAGCAAACAGTGTCCGGCCTGCCATTAATGTAGTACTTGTCGACTTTTGTGCTTTAATAATGGTACAAGGAGCCGAGGCATTTTTACATTTGCCACCCTGACCCTGTGAGCGAACCGTCTATTTGAAGAGATGGGGATCCTCAGATCCAAATATCACCATCTTCTCCCAAGCAAGCATTCAACAGAGTGCGTCCGAAAAAATCCATTCCATCATGGCCGGTCGCCGCAGCTCCTCTTCTTGCTCCCGTAGTTCTGCGCCGGGTAACTGGGAAAAGTGTTCCGTCCCCCATAGCCTCCTAGTAGAGTTGCAGACCCAAGGTTCCTTCCACCTGCATATATGGTCCCCGTCCGAGCCGGACTAGCCACCTATAACGGCAGGGAGCAAGCGGAGAACTTTCCAAACCCATCTAGAGGGGAGCGGATATGCCTTGTCCCATATTTGCTGAGAGGGCTTGGGTTTCCAATCCACCCATTCCTCCGCGGGCTCCTAGAGTTCTATGGTCTCCAACTGCATAGCTTCACTCCTGCCTCCATACTGCACATCGCAGGGTATGTTGCCTTCTGCGAGCTATTCCTAGGTTATGAAGCTCATTTCGAGTTATGGAAGAGGCTATTCCGCCTCGTCCCTCACAATCAGGAGGGATCTATATATCAAATAGGCGGAGCCGAAATATGGTGCATCGCCCAGGCCGGATACCTGTCTGGCACTCCAAAGAAGGCATCCGAAGACTGGCCTTCAGAGTGGTTTTATGTAGATGATGTTCCCCTTCCGGACCCAGTCCGACCGGGCCTTCCCGAGTTTACTAACGCCTCGCTAAAGAAACGCCAAAACTGGCGCCTGCGGATCCCCAAGGAGGAAGATGACAGAGAGGTCCTCTATCTGATGGGCGGGATAAAAATATTGGCCAAATAAGGATTGACAATAATAGAAGTCATGTCAATATTCATAATTCGGGGGGTGCAACCACTTCAATATCGGGGGAAACCCATGTGGCACTTCAATGGAGAAGACAACGCCACCCGCTGCGGTCGTAAAGGTCCGGACTCTGCCACCGCACTGGTGAAAATATTGTCCAATTTGTACAAAGGGGAATAAGAGGAGTTCCTCCACATTAAGCCGCGGGATGGATTTTCCATGTACAACATCCCAAGATGGGTAAGCTGTCATTCCTCACTAGACTCTATTCATCCCTGTGTCCTTTATCACCAATCATTCATTTTGTTATTTTCAAAGCAGGAACTGAGAAGGGCCGTGGAAGAGTTCAACAACCCACCTCCACAGCCAGAGGATCCTGGCCGGGCCCTCGACCCCGGACTTGAAGAAGATTCGGATGTATCCGTGGAGCTTGTCTATGGGACATTCTATCAAGCAAGCCGCGACGGCGCCTTGGTGGCCATCCTTGCCGATTATCCCGGACTGCTCCCGGTGTCGAATGTAAGTAAAGCCAGAGCCCTATCTTCCAAATTATGCCGTGCCTTAAGCGCACATATTGTATTTTTTACAGAAACGGCCATTAGGACGCCATGCCGAGCCCACGGGGGCTCATCAGCAAAGGGCACCCAGGCCGGGCAGGCGTAAGAGGAAGGCAATTAGGATTGAGACGTTGGGGCAGAGGTATAAATTAAGCTTGCTCCATGATTATCCTTGCCGAAATGTGACAGTTTTCATTATGTCCTGGCAGAAAAAACATTCGCCGGTCTATATCCGGAGACCCTGTCGACCACGCCTCAAGCAGTCGGATTCCTGAACCGGACTCACGGGTGGAGGCTGATGTGGGGGCAACGCCGAATTGCCCGCCCACAGAGGATGCGGATAGGCTTTCCGCTACAAACTCCAAAGTGGAGAGCGCCATGAATCACCGGCACAGACGGTTCGTACTCCGCGATGGTATTTTCTCCAAGGAGGCTTTCAATGCTTTCAACTCCGGAGACGCATATATTCGCGCCGCTCAAGATGGACTTGCCAGAGCGACGGACCAGTATGCGAAGGATATACGGGTAAGAAAATTTGGTAAGTATGTGTAGTAGTAGCCCCTGAGACTTGAAACAGTTGGCACAACTGATTTAAGGATCATTGTATGCATAGGTTCTTGTAGAGAAGAATACCCATTTATCTCAAGAGCTGGAAGAATGTAAGACCCAGCTGAAGGCCGCTGTTGCCGGACAAGAGGAGTCAAAAAAAGGCCTCTTCTGGTAAGTCTTGCCTTGATAACGGAATTTGTATGGATATATACTCGTTATTTATTCAGCACGGTTTGATAAATCTAACAAAAGATGCTGCAGACAATCCCGAAGAGAATCCGAAGATTGTGGAAGATAATGAGCCACATCTGCGAAGTCAGCTGAAGGCGGGCGAGCGTGTGCTGACGTAGGCTATTCGAGAGAAAAATAATCTCCAAGATGCTAATATCCGACTCTGTGTCGAATTAAAAGATGTTCGGGCTCAGCTCGCTGACTCTGTGAAGGAGAATAGGAGGCTTCGACGCGGCATTTATAGTAAGGGCTTAAACGAACTGTAGTACAGTTCGGCGAGGAAGCGTATTGACAGTGTTTTGTCTGTAGGTATGCTGACGGGTCGTCCTGAGGAGGAGATGCCCGAATCCGTATGCGATATGCTGCAAGATCTTTCACAACTGCACAAACAAGCGTGGCAGGTGATGCAGGGTATTGCCCAGGCTTTGTGGCCATCCGCTTCCCTGCCAGGAGGCGTGAGCGAGCTTGTGGAGATGCTCAAAGGAGCACGGCGGCGCTTCCGGTTATGGAAGATATCAGCTTGCCGACAAGGTGCGAGGGAAGCCTGGGCCATGGTGAAGACGCGATACGCCAAGGCTGACCCGAACCATTTGGCTTAAGTCGGACTGGTGGGGTTAGATGGGCAAGAGATACCCGTAAGTCTGGTATATGACCAAGTAGCGTTAGCCGCAATGTATTCCCAACAGGATTGTAGGCTAGACAGCCTGTTGGATGGTATAGAGGAAGAATATAGCTAGTCCAAGTGACTATGTAATTAAATGGACCTATGTAGTCCCTAGCCGGATTGAAAATCATTTGTCATGGCGGACCTTTTCGCTTCAGCCCCCGGACCCGACAGTACGAAGTGTATCTAAATACCCGCACAATTATGAAAAACCGGGGTATGCATGGAAACCAGGCGTAGGGGTCATGAGTGCTTGAACAGACAAGTACCCAACTAGTTATGTTATATTACATGGATAGTAAGAAACATCTTCCACAGAGAATAGTTCCGTTAGGGGTTCCTTTCCCTGGGTGCGCATGCATCGATGTGCATGTCCGAACTGCGAATAGAAGTGCAGGAAACAAAACATCTGGGGATTCACGTTGTAATGAACAAACACATCTTTTGTTCACCGACAGAATATTCCCTTGAGAACGCTAGCTTTCGGCTTCACCTAGTCTGAGGTACACATCCGGCTGAACCGGCTGTAGCAATTGCAGAGGTGCTCCCCTAATGCCCTAGCCGAATTAACGGGAACATAGGGCATAAATACAAGAGCCAGGCAACCCAGCATGGCCAAAACTTAAGTTATATTGATGCATATAATGGTGAAGAAAAGGCACATATGGAAAGAAAATGCATATGTGGCTAGCAGGAAGCCATTAAAGTAGTTATATTTAGCTTCCGTATAGGAAGCCCCCAGGTATAATAAGCACACGTAGTGCGGCCGGAGTGATCAAAGCATCCGTACAGTTTTTAAGGCTGCATGTGAAATGGAAAAGAGGGCGAGAAAGGAAAAAAGAGAACATAATTGAAGAAGCGGAGGTAAGGAGACGAACACTGAGTTCGGCACTAGGCGTAGAATCTTCGGAGTCTGGCCGCATTCCATGGGTTCGTCTCGAGTCTGTTATCAGATGCATTGCGCAGACGGTACGCTCCTCCGGTTAGAACTTTATCAATGATGAAGGGACCCTCCCACTTGGGTTTGAGCTTGTCCTTCTTCTTCTCGGGGAGGCGTAGAACTAGTTTGCCAATGTTATAAGTTTTGGCCCGTACTTCTCTGCTTTGATACCTTCGTGCCTGTTGCTGATAGAATGCGTAACGGGCTTTTGTGACGTCACGCTCCTCCTCCAGAGCATCTAAGTTGTCATGCCGGACTAGTTCGGCTTCCTTCTCTTCGTACATCCGCACGCGAGGTGAGTCATGGATTATGTCGCAGGGTAGCACTGCTTCTGCGTCGTACACCATAAAAAATGGTGTGTATCCGGTGGTATGATTCGGCGTGGTCCACAACCCCCAGAGTACGGATTCGAGCTCTTTGACCCAATGTGTGTCTGATTCCTTCATGGATTACACTAGTCTAGGTTTGATGCTGCTCATGATGAGACCATTTGCATGTTCGACTTGACCGTTTGTTTGGGTTGATAGACAGAGGCGTAATCGAGCTTGATGCCCATGTTGCCGCACCAAGTTTTCACCTCATCGGCTGTGAAATTTGAGCCATTGTCAGTGATGATGCTGTGGGGGAGACCGTAACGGTGTACGACCCCTGATATAAAGTCTATCATTGGTCTAGATTCGGCTGTTTTAACTGGTTTGGCTTCTATCCATTTGGTGAACTTGTCCACCATGACCAATAAGTATTTTTTCTTATGGCTTGCCCCTTTAAGAGATCCGACCATGTCCAGCCCCCAGACCGTGAAGGGCCAAGTTATGGGGATTGTTTGGAGAGCGGTAGGGGGCATATGGCTCTGATTGGCGAAGAGTTGGCAACCAACGCAATGTTGGACAAGGTCATGTGCATCTGCCTGGGCTATCGACTAGTAAAAACCTGTACGGAAGGCCTTGCTTACAAGTGCCTGAGCTGCAGCGTGGTGCCCGCCGAGTCCAGAATGGATTTTGGCTAAGAGTTGCCGCCCTTCCTCTTCGGAGATGCATCTTTGGAGCACTCCGGTAGTGCTTTTCTTGTAGAGCTCTCCTTCATGGACTTTGTAGGCCTTAGAACGTCGCACAATACAACGTGCCTCATTTTGGTCCTCAGGGAGCTCTTGCCTATTTAGGTAGGCTGTCAGGCCCAATATGCGATACTATCCTAAAAGAGACTCGAAGGTCCCACCAAGGATCAAACCACATATTGAAACACTTTTGCAAGGTGGATATCATTACATCAACATTACATAATAGATGGGGATACATACAAGAGGCATACAATGCCACACGAATACAACAATACATCATACATAAGAGCATCATCCGACTACGGATGGAACACAAACAGAAACTCAAACGACATCCACCCTGCTAGCCCAGGCTACCGACCTGGAACCTATCCCCTGATCGAAGAAGAAGCAGAAGAAGAACTCCAAAACAAGCAAACATCGCTCTCGCGTCATGATCATCGCATAACCCGTACCTGCAACTGCTGTTGTAGTAATCTGTGAACCACGAGGACTCGGCAATCCCATTACCATGGGTATCAAGACTAGCAAAGCTTAATGGGTAAGGAAGGGGTAAAATGGTGAGGTTGCAGCAGCGACTAAGCATGATATGGTGGCTAACATACGCAAATAAGAGCGAGAAGAGAGCAAACGGAACGGTCGTGAAGCTAGCAATGATCAAAAAGTGATCCTGAACTCCTACTTACGACAAACATAACCCAAAACCGTGTTCACTTCCCGGACTCCGCCGAAAAGAGACCATCACGGTTACACACGCGGTTGATGCGTTTTAATTCGGATCTGGTGTCAAGTTATCTACAACCGGACATTAACAAATTCCCATCTGCCTATACCCGCAGGCACGGCTTTCGAAAGACCCAATCAGACTTAGAATCCCGGTTTACAAGACATTTCGACAATGGTAAAACAAGACCAGCAAGACCGCCCGATGCGCCGACAATCCTGATAGGAGCTGCACATATCTCGTTCTCAGGGCAACACCGGATGAGACAGGCTACGAGTAAAACCAGACCTCGAGTTTCCCCGAGGGGGCCCCGCAGGCGGCTCGGTTCGGACCAACACTTAGACAAGCACTGGCCCGGGGGGGCTAAAATAAAGATGACCCTCGGGCTTCGTAAACCCAAGGGAAAAAGGGCTAGGTGAGGCAAATGGTAAAACCAAGGTTGGGCCTTGCTAGAGGAGTTTTATTCAAAGCGAACTGTCAAGGGGGTCGCATAAATCACCCAACCACGTAAGGAACGCAAAATCCAGGAACATAACACCAGTATGACGGAAACTAGGGCGGCAAGAGTGGAACAAAACACTAGGCATAAGGCCGAGTCTTACACCCTTTACCAAGTATATAGACGCATTAATTAAAATAAGAGATATTGTGATATCCCAACATAATCCTGTCCATTATGGAGCAATCTTCAACTTCACCTGCAACTAGCAACGCTATAAGAGGGGCTGAGCAAAAGCGGTAACATAGCCAAACAACAATTTGCTATGAAGGGTGAAAAAGGTTAGAGGCTGACATGGCAATTTGTGAGGCTTGAAGAACAAGCGATAGGTAGCGCAGCAAAGCGATAGAATGAAGCAACTAGCATAGCAATGATAGTAGTGAGATCCAGGGTAGAGGTCATATTGCCTGAAATCCCGCAAGGAAGAAGAACGAGTCCATGAAGAAGACGAACGGGAGTAGTCGAACGAATCCTCACAATCGCAACATAACCGGAACTATCAAGGAGAAGCGCAACCGGAGAGAAGGAAACATCATGGTAAACAACCATCACATAAACATGGCATGATGCACAATCAAGTATGATGCATGTCCGGTTTAAATAGGCATGGCATGGCAAAGTGCAACAAACAACACTACAAATTAAGTGGAGCTCAATATGCAACGAGTTGCATATTGATGAAACACCACATTCAAGTTATTTAGTTCGCTCTCGTTTAGGTACCCAACAATATTAAATGTTGATTAACATGGCAAGAGGTGAAGCATAATTAAACTACTTATCTAGGAAAATTTAAATGAGGCTGGAACAACAAACAACAATTCCGGAAAAATCCCCATATGCAAATTATGAATTTGGTACTGTTCTGTCCTAAACCATATTTTAGAGTTGTTAAACATGCAAGATGAGTGCACCATGTTAAACTAGGCGTTTTTCCACCCCATTTACATAATGTTTATTAAATTTGGAGCTAAGGTTATTTAGTTATGAAATAAATCATTTTAGCATGGCATTTAAGCAAATTTAATCAAACAACATTTTAAACATTTTTTAACATATATTAAAGTAGCAGATTATGAAACTAGATGAAAAAGTAAGCACTTTTCATATATAAATTATTTACATATGATGCACGGTTGATTAGTTATTAAATGCATGAAGTTAAAGGGGTTTTCTGCAAATATGTTAAATCCCTGGATAAATAGCAAAACATCCAGAACAGGAAAAAAACGATGCGGGCCGAAATCTGGATCGAACTGGGTTGGCTGGGATGCTCACCTAGCTGGGCTCGGCTCAGGTAGGTGCGGTAGGCTAGGCAGTCCGGTTGGAGGGGAGGTAGAGGTGGGCGATGGGCCTTGGCGAGGCAATGAGGCCCACGCGCGACGCGGTCAACGAACAGGCGAGCGGGCGCGCAGGCGAGCACCTGCTCGATGCAGAGGATGCAGAGGCCGCGGCGGCTTCAGGCGATGCAGGGAATGGAGGAGGTCGGGGATGGGCGGTCCATGGCGGAGGCGGCGAGATCCGGCGGTCACCGGCCGGATCTGACGCGAAACGGCAGCGGAGCTGGACTCGGGGATGTGCTCCTTTGAAGAAATTCAGGGAGCAAGAGAGTTCAGAAAGGGGAGGCAAGGAGGAAAAGTAGAACAGGAGAAGAGGAAACAGGCATGGCGACATGACCTGCGGGTGCTGTCGTCGGAAGAACTCCGGCGGGGCTCGCTGGAGTCGAGGAGGATGGGATCCAGTGGCGGCTCCTCCAGGATCGGGCGGCGCGAGAAGCATGACGACGATGGCTTGGGACGGAGGACCCGGTCGAGGCAGGGGGGAGGAGTAGGTTCGGGCGCGATGCCGGAGACGACGATGATCAAGGTCGCTCGGGGCCTATTGCAGCTCGGGCGCAGAGGATCTCCACGCGGCTGTGGGCTGGAGGTAACGCCTCGATCCATTCAGGATCGAGTGCTCGGGCTGGCTACACGACGGTCCTGGCGTTCCTGTGCACGGGAGAGAGAGAGAGATGTGAGCGAGAGACAGGGGAAAGAAGAAGCACGGGAAGAATCAGAGGAGAGGGACGCGACGGTTCTCATCTGCTGATGCTGCTTGGGTGGCGCGCGAGAAGCACGGGAGGAGGGCGATGGGGTTCAGCATGGAGGAGGCCAGGCAGGCCGGATCGAGGAGCTGCTCTGGTTGGTCGGGCGAGCGAATCGGGGAGGAGTAGTGGGGAGCTCTGGTTGGTGGCTGGAGGAAAACAAGGAGAAGGGATCCCGAGGGGATTTGGTGGAGTGGTGGCGGCGATGAGATGGATGTGACAGCATGCCTAAAATTTAGGGTTTGCCAAAAATGACTAGAGGTGGACTATATATATGAAAAGGAGGGAAGTTTGGATCTTCCGATCGAAATCCGATGGACGAGAATAAATATGCTAGGAAGTCCAAATAAGAAAACGGGGATGTTTTATAGACGTTAGGGGATGATCCGGACCCATCGGTCATGACAGCCCAGATCGGGTCCGGGAGAAGTTTCGGACGCGCACACGAGGGGGGCTGCGAGCTGGCAAGAGAGGTTAGGTGGTCGGACAAAAGGGAAACGAAAACACGGTCGGTCTCAGAACATTCAACAACTACAACAGAGAGAAGCGAGGAGCGGCAACTACGAGCGGATGCAAGTTTTATGAAAACGATGCCGATGCAATGCGAATGATGACATGAGACGAGATGCATAACAAGAACAAAATGCAAAACAACAGACAAAAACCCAACCACGAAGGAAATATCATATCGCATCTTCGGAAAAAGGCAAGAGTTGGAGTTATGATTATGGAAAGTTGTATCTGGGGCGTTACAACACTCCACCACTACGAGAGGATCTCGTCCCGAGATCTAGGATGGCACCGGAGGGAAAAGAAAGAGGAAGATAAGAGGTAAAACTAAGTTGCTTCTTTGACAAACGAGTGAAACCATGAACCTTGAGAGGTTGAGCAATTTAAAAGAAAGAGTACAACAGAGATGAACGAGATTGCAAACAATCCGTTAGAAAAGAGGAAGAAGGAACATTACGAGAACTTGAGGGTTGCAAAGACATGAATCAAGAGTTTAATGGACAAGATAGAATTTGAAACCACTCTGGTTAAAACAAGATGAGAGAGGAAGAATTCGGGCATCACTCTGGTTGAACATGGAAGGAATAGAACATGAACTTGGCAAAATGAAAGCACTTGTATGAGACTCCGGTTATAAGAGGAATGATAGACACAACACTCCGGTTAAGTGGATAAGCAATGAAAAGAACACTGTCCTCATAGAACGAGGTGATGGGTGAAGAGCACAACATCACAGTGCCTCCGTAAGGAAAGAATAGAGGTTAGACCGTTGGAATAAAGGGACGGATAAGAAAATGACATCTTCTGCCACAAATGAACTTGGAAAGCACCCTTCCAAGAAGGTTAGAACGAAGTTGTTGGAAAGCCAACAACGAAAAGAATAATCTTGTAGTGGGTTATGGAAACATCTCAAGACTATGAGATGACATTCTGCCACTAACGAAAAACAATTTCTTGTTTGAGATCAACGAAGAGATGAAAAACCTCTTTCATTGAGAAGGATATGGAGAAAGCTTGGATCATTGATAAGCACCACAAATAGCAACATTCCCAATGGAAGGCTTTAGGTGAAATATAACCCAAGATAACTCCAACAAAAGATTGATGGATTTAAAATACCTCAGTCTTGACAACATGTGAATCATGAAACATGAAGGAAATTGTCAAGAGTGATATAACACCACCACAAAAGATAAGGTAGAAAGAATTGCACTTCAGAATGCAAGATGAAGAATGCTTGAACTCCTCAAAACAAAACGTGTGTTGAACACCATGTTTATTTTAGAGTATAGCTTTGTAGATCTTAACTTCAAAAGAAATCTTGAAGAACAATGGAAGAATGAAAAGAATCCTTAACGAACCACCATGTTGAGTCTTCGTGAGAACTCCGGTAATAAAATCAAAGGATGATAATAAAGAAAGAGAAGTTGAGAACACAAGGTGAAGCCTTGTGATGATTTAGATGGAGCTTCGCGACGAGATAATGCGGAAGACTTGGAACTCCGAAAAAGAAAAGATGAAACACTAGAACCGAGAATTACTTCATCATGAACAAACTCTGAAGAGAGGGATTAAACACTTGGATGAAACAAGAATAAGAATTACATTATGCGTATCCTTCATCAATTTGAATTGATGACAAGGAACGGATTTGGCATACTACTTATTCTTCTTGAGGGATTGAAAAGAGATATAGCACCAACTTGAAGAAGTTATTGATGGGACCACCGTTGGGATTGCAAACAACGAATGAAATGATACGGTAGCAAAGGAAGAGGAATCTCGAACGAACCACTATAAGAATTGAAAATGAAAGTAGCAAAGGCACAATTCACCAGAAAAAATGAAGATACTTGAGGGGATTTAGGTACAAGAGAACAAAGAGGCCATGAACTGATTAGAGGTTATTTGAACGATGCACCGGTAAGATTTGGAGAGCGATAACTACACGCTGAGAATGAAGAATTATGACATGATGGCCTTTGGAGGAAAGAAATGGAAACAACTCATGAAATGCTCCGGATGGATGAAAAGAATATCCACAATCAAAAACAATTATGAGGGTGGCATGAAGCTAGAACCATGAATCTTCAAGAGAATGGACCAAGATTTAAGAGAAACTCTTCTTCGGTCTTCACATGTTGAGAATGAAGATGAGAACCACCATGAATTGTTGAGATGCTCCGGGAGAATAAAAACAAAGAGGTTGAGCCAATACTGGAAAATAAATTGAAATCGATCTTGGAAAAGATCTGACTGATGAGATTCATTCTTACATCAAACTTCGAAAAGAATTTGGGAATGGCTCCAGGAAAATTAGAAGAGTCAGGTAAGATCCCGGGAAAAGACCTGTGGGTTATGGGCCCACTAAAAGAAAAACGTTGTTGAACGATTGATTGAAAGGGGGGATTGCACCGGTTGAATTAAATGACTTGAATGAGATAATAATTTCCAAATAGCTTGAACGGATTGAGAATGGAAACACGAGTCTTCTGAGATATCTTCAGCACTCCAGAACAAATGAATAGCGAGAAGTGAAAGATTAAGAGGTGCACCGGTATGAAAAAGCATTTTCAACAAGGAAAAGAGTATGATCAAACCGCAAGCTTGAATTGGATCCACCGGAGAAGAAAAGAGAACGGAGGATGATGAACTTGAAACTGTTGAGCATCTTCATGGGAAATCACCGGATAAGAACATTGAAAAAAAGAATGAAGAGACTTCCCACAAATAAAATGATACATGATTAAGAAATCTTAGTCCTTGAAGAAAAGGGGTGGGAGGGCGGGAAACAAAGGCAACTTGGGACAGATGAAACAAACACCGTTGAGAAAACTTAGAATTGATCTCGCAAAAGTTGAAATGATTGGATCCACTTGAAGAGAAGCACGCCGGTTGGAAAAGAATTAACATGACAACCTCAATGATCAAGAAGGATTAGCACTCCCATAGAAATATGAGAACACCATTCAGGGAAGGTATGGATTCAACATTTGACTTCGAAGCAACTCGAATACCACAAATAAAACAAAACAAAGGATTTGGCTTGCAGAATAAGCCGGAAACAAACATATGATAGAGATTTACCCAATCCCGTATCATGCATTTGTCGGAAAGATATTCTAGGAGCTACTTGAATTCCCACCTATAAACTCCCAAAACTTTCTGGTTATGCAATCTGGTGTTGGGGATACAGGGGAAGCAATATATCTCACCCAAACTAACAATCCCTACATCCAGCTGTATCCATCCGTCAACACATAACCAAGAAAACTCCGGAAATCGTGTACCTCAACCTTCGAAAAGCATCCGTTATATGAGTTATGGCAATACTTCTGAACTCCCCAGTACTGGGTGACGTCGAGGTTATCTCACCAACAACTGCATAAAAGAGATTTTTGATGTCGGCAAAACTCAGGTATTCCAGAATTGCAACGATAAAATTATGACAACAACACCTCGGAGATCAACTCCCCGGGTCACTGCCACATAAAAGACAGGAGGCACCAAGAACAACGTTCTCGTCATAAGACTATCGAAACGATCCCAAGATACCCGCGTGATCCTAAAAAAATTAGTGAAATTTGAGGAGAGGAAAGACAAAACATCTACGTCAGGAGACCTCACCAGAGCGACGAAGGGGTTGAGGAGTAAAAAAGAATCCTACTCTCCGATATATATAATCCTAAGACTCAAAAAAATAGTTTTCTTCTAGACTCAACAATGGCCAACAAACAAGGGGGCTCCTATGGTCGGTCCAGGCTCTGATACCAACTTGTCACGCCCAATATGCGATACTATCCTAAAGATACTCGAAGGTCCCACCAAGGATAGAACCGCATATTGAAACGCTTTTGCAAGGTGGATATCATTACATCAACATTACATAATAGATGGGACAAGAGGCATACAATGCCACACGAATACAACAATAGATCATACATAAGAGCATCATCCGACTACGGATGGAACACAAACAGAAACTCAAACGACATCCACCCTGCTAGCCCAGGCTGCCGACCTGGAACCTATCCCCTGATCAAAGAAGAAGCGGAAGAACTCCAAAACAAGCAAACATCGCTCTCGCATCATGATCATCGCATAACCTGTACCTACAACTATTGTTGTAGTAATCTGTGAGCCACGAGGACTCATCAATCCCATTACCATGGGTATCAAGACTAGTAAAGCTTAATGGGTAAGGAAGGTGTAAAATGGTGAGGTTGCAGCAGAGACTAAGCATGATATGGTGGCTAACATACGCAAATAAGAGCGAGAAGAGAGCAAACGGAACGGTCGTGAAGCTAGCAATGATCAAGAAGTGATCCTGAACTCCTACTTACGTCAAACATAACCCAAAACCGTGTTCACTTCCCGGACTCCGCCGAAAAGAGACCATCATGGTTACACACGCGGTTGATGCGTTTTAATTCGGATCTGGTGTCAAGTTATCTACAACCGGACATTAACAAATTCCCATCTGCCTATAACCGCAGGCACGGCTTTCGAAAGTTTATACCCTGCAGGGGTGTCCCAACTTAGCCCATGATAAGCTCTTGCGATCAACGAAGGATATACCTTCTCCCAGGAAGACCCGATCAGACTCAGAATCCCAGTTTACAAGACATTTCGACAATGGTAAAACAAGACCAGCACGACCGCCCGATGCACCGACAATCCTGATAGGAGCTACACATATCTCGTTCTCAGGGCAACACCGGATGAGACAGGCTATGAGTAAAATCAGACCTCGAGTTTCCCCAAGGGGGCCCCGCAGGCGGCTCGGTTCGGACCAACACTTAGACAAGCACTGGCCCGGGGGGGCTAAAATAAAGATGACCCTCGGGCTCCGGAAACCCAAGGGAAAAAGGGCTAGGTGAGGCAAATGGTAAAACCAAGGTTGGGCCTTGCTGGAGGAGTTTTATTCAAAGCGAACTATCAAGGGGGTCCCATAAATCACCCAACCGCGTAAGGAACGCAAAATCCGGGAACATAACGCCGGTATGACGGAAACTAGGGCGGCAAGAGTGGAACAAAACACCAGGCATAAGGCCGAGTCTTCACCCTTTACCAAGTATATAGATGCATTAATTAAAATAAGAGATATTGTGATATCCCAACATAATCCTGTCCATCATGGAGCAATCTTCAACTTCACCTGCAACTAGCAACGCTATAAGAGGGGCTGAGCAAAAGCGGTAACATAGCCAAACAACGGTTTGCTAGGAAGGGTGAAAAAGGTTAGAGGTTGACATGGCAATTTGGGAGGCTTGAAGAACAAGCGATAGGTAGTGCGGCAAAGCGATAGAATGAAGAAACTAGCATAACAATGATAGTAGTGAGATCCAGGGTAGCGGTCATCTTGCCTGAAATCCCGCAAGGAAGAAGAACGAGTCCATGAATAATACGAACGGGAGTAGTCGAACGAATCCTCACAATCGCAACATAACCGGAACTATCAAGGAGAAGCGCAACCGGAGAGAAGGAAACATCATGGTAAACAACCGTCACATAAACACGGCATGATGCACAGTCAAGTATGATGCATGTCCGGTTTAAATAGGCATGGCATGGCAAAGTGCAACAAACAACACTACAAATTAAGTGGAGCTCAATATGCAACGAGTTGCATATTTTCGAAACACCACATTCAAGTTGTTTAGTTCGCTCTCGTTTAGGTACCCAACAATATTAAATGTTGATTAACATGGCAAGAGGTGAAGCATAATTAAACTACTTATATAGGCAAATTTAAATGAGGCCGGAACAACAAACAAAAATTCCAGAAAAATCAGCATATGCAAATTATGAATTTGGTACTGTTCTGTCCTAAACCATATTTTAGAGTTGTTAAACATTCAAGATGAGTGCACCATGTTAAACTAGGCATTTTCCACCCCATTTACATATAAAGTTTATTAAATTCGGAGCTACGGTTATTTAGTTATGAAATAAATCATTTTAGCATGGCATTTAAGCAAATTTAATCAAACAAAATTTTAAACATTTTTTAACATATATGAAAGTAGCAGATTATGAAACTAGATGAAAAACTAAGCACTTTTCATATATAAATTATTTACATATGATGCACGGTTGATTAGTTATTAAATGCATGAAGTTAAAGGTGTTGTCTGCAAATCTGTTAAATCACTGGATAAATAGCAAAACGTCCAGAACAGGAAAAAAATGATGCGGGCCGAAATCTGGATCGAACTGGGTTGGCTGGGATGCTCACCTAGCTGGGCTCAGCCCAGGTCGGTGCGGTAGGCTAGGCAGTCCGGTTGGAGGGGAGGCAGAGGTGGGCGCCGGGCCTTAGCGAGGCAATGAGGCCCACGCGCGACGCGGTCAACGAGCGGGCGAGCGGGCGCGCAGGCGAGCACCTGCTCAATGCAGAGGATGCAGAGGCCACGGCGGCTTCAGGCGATGCAGGGAACGGAGGAGTTCGGGGATGGACGGTCCATGGCGGAGGCGGCGAGATCCGGCGGTCACCGGCCGGATCTGACGCGAAACGGCAGCGGAGCTGGACTCGGGGATGTGCTCCTTTGAAGAAATTCAGGGAGCAAGAGAGTTCGGAGAGGGGAGATAGGGAGAAAAAGCAGAACAGGAGAAGAGGAAACAGGCACGGCGACATGACCTGCGGGTGCTGTCATCGGAAGAACTCCGGCGGGGCTCGCTGGAGTCAAAGAGGATGGAATCCAGCGGCGGCTCCTCCAGGATCGGGCAGCGCGAGAAGCATGACGATGATGGCTTGGGACGGAGGACCCGGTCGAGGCAGGGGGGAGGAGCAGGTTCGGGCGCAGTGCCGGAGATGACAGGGGATCGAGGTCGCTCGGGGCCTGTTGCAGCTCGGGCGCAGAGGAGCTCCACGCGGCTGCGGGCTGGAGGTAACGCCTAGATCCATTCAGGATCGAGCGCTCGGGCTGGTTGCGCGATGGTCCTGGCGTTCCTGTGCACGGGAGAGAGAGAGATGTGAGCGAGAGACAGGGGAAAGAAGTAGCACAGGAAGAATCAGAGGAGAGGGACGCGACGGTGCTCATCTGGTGATGTTGCTTGGGTGGCGCGCGGGAAGCACGGGAGGAGGGCGATGGGGTTCGGCGTGGAGGAGGCCAGGCAGGCCGGATTGAGGAGCTGCTCTGGTTGGTCGGGCGAGCGAATCGGGGAGGAGCAGTGGGGAGCTCTAGTTGGTGGTTGGAGGAAAACAAGGAGAAGGGATCCCGAGGGGATTTGGTGGAGTGGCGGCGGCGATGAGATGGATGTGACAGCCTGCCTAAAATTTAGGGTTTGCCAAAAATGACTAGAGGTGGACTATATATATGAAAAGGAGGGAAGTTTGGATCTTCCGATCGAAATCCGATGGACGAGAATAAATATGCTAGGAAGTCCAAATAAGAAAACGGGGATGTTTTATAGACGTTAGGGGATGATCCGGACCCATCGGTCATGACAGCCCAGATCGGGTCCGGGAGAAGTTTCGGACGCGCACATGAGGGGGGCTGCGAGCTGGCAAGAGAGGTTAGGTGGTCGGACAAAAGGGAAACGAAAACACGATCGGTCTCAGAACGTTCAACAACTACAACAGAGAGAAGCGAGGAGTGGCAACTACGAGCGGGTGCAAGTTTTATGAAAACAATGCCGATGCAATGCGAATGATGACATGAGACGAGATGCATAACAAGAACAAAATGCAAAACAACAGACAAAAACCCAACCACGAAGGAAATATCATATCGCATCTTCGGAAAAAGGCAAGAGTTGGAGTTACAATTATGGAAAGTTGTATCCGGGGCGTTACATAGGCTAAGAAGGGCTCGGTCCACGGGGTGATGACAGCCCTGATTTGATGGGCCGAAGGTGTTATTTCGGTGGCAGAGCCTCCGATTACACCAAATGGTTCGGAATTTGGGGTTGTATTCGGAGCCGGACTAATATTGCCAGACTCCCCTTCCCATACCACGGACGGCTTAAACAGCCTTTCCAAGAAGATATTAGGTAGGACGGGGCCGCGCTTAGCACCGATGCAGGCAAGGATATGCGCCGCTTGACTATTTTCACTGACCACATGGTGGAATTCGAGCCCCTCGAACCGAGCTGACATTTTGAGGACGGCATTACGATAGGCCGCCATTTTCGGATCCTTGGCATCAAAGTCTCCATTTATCTAAGATATTGCAAGGTTTGAGTCCTTGCGTACTTTGAGGCGTTGGATGCCCATGGAGACTGCCATCCGAAGACCATGCAACAGAGCCTCGTATTCGGCTGCATTGTTGGAGTTTGTGTATAATACTTGGAGTACATATTGGACCGTGTCTCCGGTGGGGGATGTCAGGACAACACCCGCTCCCAATCCGGCCAGCATTTTAGAGCCGTCGAAGTGCATGATCCAATTGGAGTACGTGTCGTACTCTTTAGGGAGTTCGGCTTCTGTCCATTCAGGGACAAATTCAGCCAGTACTTGTGACTTAATGGCCCATCGTGGTTTGTATGTTATATCGAACGGAAGGAGCTCGATAGCCCATTTAGCAATTTGGCCCGTTGCGTCGCGGTTATTTATTATATCATTTAGTGGTACTTCGGAGGCCACCGTAATGGAACACTCTTGAAAGTAATGTCGTAGCTTCCGGGATGCCATGAAGACCGCGTACGCTATCTTTTGATAGTGTGCGTACCGAGATTTGCATGGAGTGAGGACAGTGGACACGTAATATACCGGCTTTTGGAGCGGGAACTTGTGTCCGTCTACTTCTCGTTCGATGACGAGCACTGCGCTTACAACTTGGTGTGTTGCCGCTATGTATAATAGCATGGGCTCGCCAGTATTTGGCGCAGTCAGGACTGGGTTGGTGGCCAAGAGTTCCTTTATTTCTTCTAGTCCGGTCGTGGCCGCGTCCGTCCACTCGAAGTGTTCGATGCGTCAAAGAAGGTGATAAAGAGGTAGTTCCTTTTCTCCTAACCGGGAGATAAAGCGGCTTAAGGCAACCACACATCCGGTTAGTTTCTGAATCTTCTTGAGGTCTGTTGGGATAGCCAACTGTGACAGAGCTCGGATTTTTGCCGGATTTGTTTCAATTCCTCTATTGGAGACGATGAAGCCGACCAATTTCCCGGAGGGTACACCAAAGACACATTTCTCCGGGTTGAGCTTGATGTCGTATGTTCGAAGGTTGTCGAACGTGAGCCTCAAGTCATCTATCAAAGTTTCAACATGTCTTGTCTTAATGACCACGTCGTCTATGCAAGCCTCTACTATTTTGCCGATTTGTTTTTCCAGGCATGTCTGAATCATGGGTTGATAGGTTCCGCCTACGTTTTTGAGCCCGAAAGGCATGGTGTTGAAACAGAAGGGGCCGTATGGCGTAATGAAGGCCGTTTCGGCTTGGTCGGACTCCGCCATCTTGATTTGATGGTATCCGAAGTATGCGTCAAGGAAACACAATGAGTCGTGCCCTGCGGTGGCGTCGATGATTTGATCAATGTGGGGGAGGGGGAAGGGATCCTTGGCGCAAGCCTTATTGAGGTCCCTGAAATCGACACATAGGCGCCAAGATTTGTCCTTCTTTGGTACCATTACCAGGTTTGCTAGCCAATCTGGATATTTTATGTCTCTGATGAATCCGGCCTCGAGTAGCTTGGCTAGCTCTTCTCACATGGCTTGTTGCTTAGGCTCTGAGAAGCGCCTAAGAGTCTGCTTGACTGGCTTGTATCCTTTCAGTATATTGAGGCTGTGTTCGGCCAGCCTGCGTGGGATGCCCTGCATGTCTGAAGGATGCCAAGCAAAAATATCCCAATTCTCACGCAGGAAATCTCACAGTGCAGCATCTATTGTGGGGTTCAACTGTGTCCCAATGGAAGATGTCTTTGTAGGGTCCGTTGGGTGGACCTGGAATTTGACTAGCTCGTCCGCGGGTTTGAAAGAGGTGGATTTGGGTCGCTTGTCGAGTATCGCGTCGTCTCTGTCCACTATGGCTCGCAACGTTCTCAGTTCTTCGGCCACGAGGGCTTCTGATAATGCCTCCAGGGCTAGTGCGGCGGTTTTATTTTCGGCGCGGAGTGCGACGTCCGGATCACTAGCTAGAGTGATTATTCCATTGGTTCCGGGCATTTTGAGTTTCATGTACCCGTAATGGGCTATAGCTTGGAAGCTCACGAATGCTTCCCGCCCTAAGAGGGCGTGGTATCCGTTGCTGAACAGGGCCACTTGGAATGTAATTTCCTCGGACCTGTAATTCTCCGGCGTGCCGAATACCACATCCAGTGTGATTTTTTTTGCACATCGTGCCTCTCGACTAGGGATGATTCCCCTGAAGGTCGTGCTGCTTCGCTCAATGCGGCTCTTGTCAATTTCCATCTTGTTGAGGGTTTCCTCATAGATGAGGATTAGTCCGCTTCCACCGTCCATGAGCACTTTAGTGAGCCGAAAGCCGTCCATGATTGGACTAAGGACCAAAGCGGCTGGAGCCTGGACTGTTCGGAATTGAGGTTCGTCACTGGCATTGTAAGCTATAGCCGTGTCGTTCCACGGATTCATTTTTGCCACGTGGAAAACTTCGGCGAGACTGCGTTGAGCTCGCTTGCGCCTATTATTTGAGGCGGAAGTCTCGAAGACTGTCAATACTGTATTGTTATTTCTGGTGGGATGTTGCTCTGCTGTGTGGTTTATGAGGAGATCCTCGCCACTCTTTGCTACCTGCCAGAGTATCCAACATGCTCTAAGGCTATGTGTTGGTGTGGTATCCGGTGTGCTGTGAATTTTGCATGGCCCATTGAGCCATTCCTCCAATACGGTTCCACGCCTTGCATCGGGCTTTGATTTTTTGGTAATTGAATCGGGTAACTTACGAGAGTTTGCCCTTTTAGTTTGGACGAAGGGTTTAGTGAGAGACGAATTGTCCCAGAAGTTTGTTTGGGTTTTCCAAGCGCTTTCCATTGCGCAGTATTTCTGCACTATGGCCGCTAAGTCAGCAAGGTGTACTATGTCACGGCGACCTATAGCATTGAGGATCCCTTTGTCCGTGCAATTTTTGCAAAAGAGGGAGATTGCTTCTTCCTCGCGACAGTCCTTGACCTTGTTTACCACAAGGAGGAATCTAGCCCAGTAATGATGTCATGTCTCTTGGGGCTCTTGTCTGATATGCGAAAGATTGAAATCTGGGTGGGTGGGTGCTTTTGAATTTGAATCCTGACCCAATCTGAGACCCAGGGGCCAGGAAGCTTCCGAGTTTAACTACTCGGGCTCCGGGATGTTGCCCAATTTATTCAGCCCGCCGCCCGATTCTGAATTCGGGGTTTGGGTCATGTCCTCCCGCGAGCAGGTGTTCGGCTCAGAGAGCTCAGAAATCCAGACATAGTTTGTCCTCAAAATAGAGGGAGAATTCACATGATGCTCTTCCACTACCGCTATCTCATGGGTGACCGGTGGAGAGTAAATCTCCCTTTGGTTGGGTTTAAGCCCGATCCGGTCATAGTATGTAGCGACACCTAGGGAGGCGATGCGATCCAAGAGCTCATTAAGGGAGGAGACCTCCATCAGGTCCATCTGTTCGACGAGTTCCGAATCGACGTGGAGGCTGTTTTCGATGAATTGAGAAGTCATCATCGGGGCGACAGCCGATCGGGCCAGGGCTCCCCTAGAGGTGATGTTGTCCTTGACAACGAGACGAGCCATCAAGCTTTATCGCGACGACACAGAGGAACTCTCAATGAAAGCACCAATGTCGGTGTCAAAACCGGCGGATCTCGGGTAGGGGGTCCCGAACTGTGCGTCTAAGGCTAATGGTAACATGAGACTGGGGACACGATGTTTGCCCAGGTTCGAGCCCTCTCAATGGAGGTAATACCCTACTTCCTGCTTGATTGATCTTGATGATATGAGTATTACAAGAGTTGATCTACCACGAGATCATAGAGGCTAAACCCTAGAAGCTAGCCTATGATTATGATTGTTGTTCTGGTCCTACGGACTAAACCCTCCGGTTTATATAGACACCGGAGGGGGCTAGGGTTACACAGAGTCGGTTACAGAGAAGGAGATCTATCACCCAAATTGCCAAGCTTGCCTTCCACGCAAAGGAGAGTCCCATCCGGACACGGGACGAAGTCTTCAATCTTGTATCTTCATAGTCCAACAGTCCGACCAAAGTATATAGTCTGGCTGTCCGGATACCCCCTTATCCAGAACTCCCTCAAACGTGAAATACGATTATTTTATCCTACTATATGAAAAGCAGTGAGGTACCAGGCAACTTAGCTATCCGTGATGGACTCTCTCGAATGCCATCATTATTTATATATGCGCGTTTGAGCTGTGCATTTGTCGATGGGCCTGGGAGTTGAGCTAGTAGGTAGGGCAGTGGCCTGGCTCCAAAGTAATAGAAGTAGCACAAAAACATATTTGTAGTGTAGGATTTTCCTTGCTCGAGCCTGCCTACTAGAATCGCCAATGCTTGAAAGGAAAAGTGAATGAAAAACATAGGAATTGGAAAGCTTCCTATGGTACTACTTTTCATGAATTTGGTGCAAAGGAATGGAACAAAGGAAAACTGTAGGATTTGTTCCTTTAGTGTCTCCTTGAAAGAAAAATCGTAGGAATTCTAATTTCCACTTGTCCTCCTTTTCATATTCCTATTCATGAAGCACAAGACTAAGAGATAGTAGCATAATAGCATTATAACCGTACATTTTCTTGTGGTTTGACTTAATCTCACCATGCTTCTTTGCATCCTGTGATCTTCCAATTCTTGTGAATCAAACACCCAGATTGGCAAAAATCCTGTGTTTTTAAATTCTCTATTTTGCACGTGCATTCTTATCTTATTCATGTCTATTTCCTATCCTTGCATTGTTAGAATCCTCAAATCCAAACAAGCCCTTACACAATTACTTCTGTTATAGATATGTGTGATACAAAACCTTGTGTGGTTTGTCCTGCTCCTGCAGCACTGTGTTCCACCCTAGCTCAGCTGCTGCAATGATGGAAGGGTTCACCACAGCAGGGATCCGCTCTCCAGATTGTCTTTCGCCACCTCAGATCTTCTTCCCCACCGCCGGCAGCCACGACAACTGCATTACCATCAGCAAATGAGCAGATGACCTTGAGGACTACACGGGTCCGCAAGAGAGGTCGCACTCTTTCGTGTCTGCTTACGTTATGCATCACTTAATATGATGACATGCTACATTATCGTCGTGTTCACCAATTAGACTCCGAGTCAGGTCCAAACTAATGCCGAAACTTGAGTTTTTAAATGGTTGTGGGGTACATATTGGGGCAGCAATCAGTACTATCTGTCTACTGTGTGGTTAATCTCGGATGTCTACTATGAGTTTCATGTTGGGTGCAAACAAACATTAAAGGGGCCATTATCTGTATCTTTTAACTAAAGCTATTATCTGCCTGCTATCATTGGTTTTGGGTCTGTCCACAGTTTGCTACCATCACTCTGGATTTGTGCATGCACTCCTTACATAATCTCACTATGTTTTATTCCTATGCATGCTAGTTATTGTACACAATGGAACTGATCATGTAGAGCAAAAGAGACGAGCCTTGCGTGGCAATAAAATTTCATGCAGACGCCGCTCCATGGTGGGTGAAAGACAGCCCCCCCTCCACCCATTTTGGATCGTAATCAAGAGGAAGATAACTGTTCTGAGGGGGATTCGGAAGGAGAAGACCACTCCTATTTACCCCATGAGGTCTTCGCTCTAACTTGGCATGCTTATGTTGGTAATGTCATGCATATGGTGCCTTGCATTGCTTACTGTATACATCAAAGATGCCATCTGCTTAGTTTAGACATGCTTTGTGCCAATGCCATCTGTTTAGTTTCTTTATCATATATGTGAATCATGCAATGCCATCTTGTTTAGCCAGGCATCATATATGTGAATTTTGCAATGCCACCCTGGTTAGCCAGTCATCTTATATGTGAATTATATCATGCCATCATTTTTTTATTACGTGTTAAATTTGTCAACAATTTTAGTACATTCAATTACTCTTCCTGTGCACCAGCCATTCAGCACGGTCATGGAAAAATCTGGAGTGGAAACAAGTTCTTCAGAGCAGACAATGTTATCTGACGAAGTGCATGTCTTGCTGGTTACAGATAGCTCCTCAGAGGAGGATTCAGAGACAGATGACCAGTCCTACCCCCCCCCCCCCCCCCGAGGTGCATGCTCTAACTTGGCAGGGTTATGTTGCTCATATCGTGCGTATGGTATCTTGCATTGCTATGTCATTTTCTTATTTTAGACATTATTTCTGTGAATGCCACCTGTTTAGTGTCTAATTACCATATATGTGAATTATGCGATGCCATCTTGTTGCAAGACATTATATATGTGAATTATGCAATGTTATCTTGTTGCAAGGCATTATATATGTGAATTATGCAATGCCATGCTGTTTAGACAAGCGTCATATATGTGAATTATATCATGCCGTCCTTTTTTTGTATTTCTCATTGCTTTTCTTGACAATATTTGTATATTCAACTGCTCTTCTTGTGCATCGGCCATTTGAATTGTTGATGGAGAAATCTGGAGTGAAAACAAGGTCTTCAGAGCAGACAATGCTACCTGCTGAAGCAGATATCTTGCTTGTTACAGATAGCTCTTCAGAGGAGGATTCAGATGCAGATGACCAGTCCTATTATCCCTCTGAGGTGTATGCTCAAACTTGGCAGGGTTATATTACTCATATCATGCATATGTTGTATTGCAATGCTTAGTTTTTACATCATATACGCAATACTGAATGCCATCTCCTTAGTTGACCCATCATATATGCGATTGCCCTCTGCTCACTTCCTTAGTATATAAATCATATATTTGAATTATATCATGCCATGATGTTTACATAGACAACATGTATCTGAATTATGGCATGCCAACCCATTTTCTGAAGACATAATATAGTTATATCATCTCATCCTGTTTACATAGTCATCATATTTTAAATTATGTCATTCTATCCATGAATTATATCATACCATCATGTTTCCATCGACGGCATGTTTGTGATTTATGGCATGCCAACCACTTTAATAGACACATCGTATGGTTATATCATGTCATCCTGTTTACATAGTCATCATATTTTGAAGTATGTCATTCTATCCTGTTTAGTTAGCCATCCTACATGTGAAATTGTGTCATGCTATCCTGTTTAATTAGCCATCATATATGTGAAATTATGTCCTGCTATTCTGTTTGGTTAGACAACATAAATGTGAATTATTTCATGCCCTGTTTTCTTCCCTACTATCCATTGCACCTGTCTATCTTACAATGTTTGTACATTTAATTACTTTTCTTGTTTATCAGCCATTTCAATTGGAGGAGGTGAAGGCAGTATCTGTGGGGTTAAAAACACGGTCTTCGGAAAAGATCGTGCTACCTGTCGATGCAGATAGAACCATGGTTGTACTTGCCCAAGAACCAGTCCCACCACACATAACCCAGACTCACGCAGATTGCACCCCTACCCACTTGGACAGAGAACCAGCTACACCCCTTCTAACCCCAACCCTAGCAGATAGTAACCCAGTTCCCGTTGACACAGCACCGTCTCCCCCATAGAGCACCCAAACACGAGCAGTTAGTAAGGCAACTGCAGTGCCCAGACCATGAGGACCACCACTCCAAACCCCAAGTCAACGCTTAAAGCAGAAGAAGAATTGTTCTCAGGTCAGGCTCCGTAGCTATGGTTCATATTACTTTGCTCTTGCATCACTGTATTTACTCATACCAACTAATTTCCAATTTGAAGGATGCAATTGAAACTCCAATGCGCAACAGGTATGTTTTAAACCTGTTTCTTTAACGTGTTTGCTATTGTAACTTTCTCTATGTTGATTTCAATTTCAATTGAATAAACAGTTATGTTATCATGCCATGCACATTACAAGTGTTGTTATTGCTGTGTAGTTTCCCACACTTGTATTCTGTCTATGCTGCTTTGTCTTAAATAGATATGATTCGAACTGTATCTATCTTGATTTGGCAACATAAACTAGAATGATATGGACCATACAGTGACCATACTACATAGATATATGTTTGTTTCATGTTGTTATCCTGTCCACCTTACTACTGAACTGGTTTACCAAAATGAGTTTCATATACTACATTGTAAACCTGTGATGTGTTTGTTTGTTTCTCTTGTAGAACGTGGATAAAATATTTGAGAAGAGTACCCCGTTATGCAATGGTAAAGGAAGTAATGCAGATAAGGTTCAAGATAGTGAGACATCCCTGTTGGTCTCCAAGAAAGCTGATAAAAACTATATTGAAGACACTGAGACAACCCCAAAGTCCTGTCTTGATGTAGTGTTCGAGTTACTGGCTACTACTGCTGGCACCAGCTCTTCGAACTCGTTGCCTGCATCAGTTCGGCTTCTTGAGTCTCAACTTCAAGTTGAAAGACATCGATCAGATGTGATGCGATAGGAAGCCGAAGGACTAAGGAAGTCCCTGCAGAATTCAGATGCATACTTTCTGGTGCAACAGCAAGTGCTGGAGGATTTAAGCGCCAAACAAGAGAAAGTTAATAAGCTTGCTAAGCATCTTGCCAGCATTATGGGTACCCAGGATATTGTTTCTTGAGCTCTTCTGAAGTGGTTTCAGTTCTAGACTTGTTTTGCTGTGGCGTTTATATGCTGTTGTGTTCCCTATATTTTCACTGGTGGCGAACTTTGATGCCCAGTGGATGTAATATGTGTAATAGCCGTGATAGCCTAGCGTAAGTTGCTTGCTTATTTATTTCCTTATTGTCTTGTTTATTTCTTTGCTTGTAGTCAGTGCAGTCCTTTTTACACGGTTTGCTAGTGGCCGCAATAACCTATTTTTTATAACTAGGCCACAATAACCATGGGCTACATATTTACTATAGTTACCATTTCCCTCCTACAGGACATAGAAACAATGGGCCTTCTACGGATTATAGAAACAATGGGCCTTATACGGTTCGTATGATCGGTTGGCAAAACATGGGCCAATAACAGACCGCATTATGGCCATAAACGGGCTAGAGTTGGAATCGTCCGTTCATGGGCCGACCATAACGGGCCGTCGTTAATCGGCCGTATTTGATGACGCTATGAAAACAGCCCAACATATTAACGGGCCACAAATGGGCCAACTGTAACCTCAGGCTGAATTTGGCACACAAGCAGAAAGTGACAGTAATGGGCCGTAAGTAAACGAATGCTGGAAATGAGCCAAAGAATAAATGGGCCCTGAGAAGGCCGAAAGATAACATGGGCTGGAAAAGGCCCAACGGAATAACAGGCTGTCAATGGGTTTAAAGTGATACATTGTTCATTACGGGCCAGTTTCACCATGGGCCGTTAATGGCTATAAAGTGATACACTATTCATTACGGGCCAGTTTCACCACGGGTCGTTAATGGGCCAAGAGTTACAAAGGGCCTCATATGGGCCGAAAGACGTCATGGGCCATACATGGGACAGAAGTTAAAACGGGATGGAATCATATTGGACGGCCCAGATGACGCTACTGGGCCTAATTCGGTTAGGTCGGAACGGGCCCTGGGTTAGCGGGCTATAAATGGGCTATATGCGAACAAGTTGTTAATAGGCTTTCCATGGGCCGGCCCGCCACCTTTTGACCAAGTTAAACGGGTCGGCCTTTTCACAGGAATCGGCCTCTATTGGGTCGTGCCACATGTCGACGTATCATAGGCGCCTTCTGTCCAATGAGTGGATGACATCTGTCCTGACGGTGAGCCGACACATGTTTCCTCCAGCCAATGATGATTTTACACATGGAAAATCCCCATTGGTCGGGGCTGTTAATGGTTTATCGGATCCAAAACCGGACCTGATAGCTTAACGGCGTTCCATTACGGTGGATGCCACGTATCGGTCACCCTTGATGAAAGCACTTCTGTGACGCGCGATTTATCGTCATGGAAGTGGAAACTCCGTGATGATAATTTTGGTAATGTCATGGAACACTTCTACGACAGCACAGGTATGACTATCTTGATTCTGTCATAAAATCGTCATGGATGTACATGCATGACAAAAAACACGACATATTGTGACAAACACGTATCATCACGGAAGTGTATTTTTTTGTAGTGTGGACACCAATACAAAGTGGCATTGTACTTTTTGTCAAATTTGAGACCAGTTTTGATGTAATCTTTATCTAATTACAAACAGGAGATTACTAATAATTAGGAACCAATATCCCAAATGGATTATTTATTCGAACCATGAGCATTAGACCAACAATGGATACGTGCCATGCTCGGGTTAAGCAATAAAGTGGCAGCATTAATCATCCAAATAAAAAACAATATACGTGACACCATGCAACCTGTGTTCCATGCGAGCAGGCGTGAGTTGACGGGACGCATGCGAGCAGTCCGCCGCGCAGGCAGACCAGGAGGCGTGGGTGAAGGTGTGTGAATTGAAAGAGGTGTGCTCACTGCGCAGAGTCATCGGGAGGCGTGCGAGTACCTGTGTGAAACGATGGTAGGCATGCCAGCAGTCTGGTGCGCAGGCTCACCGGAAGGCGAGCCGGCGGTTTGACTGCCGCCTGCCTCTCTCCCACTACTCCAGTGTAATAGTGCGCCTGAGCGGCCGCACCCCCATCCTCGCCACACACACACAATCCTCTCTCTCTGCTTGCATCCTCGACGCTGCTCTCAGTCCTCAAAGTCGTCAGTGTATGAGGATGCCGCCGAAGCGCCCCATCAGAGGGAGTGGCAACGCCGGGGCTACTAAAGCATCGGAGCACGGCGTGGAGATGGAGAGAGAGGTTGCTGTCACCGCCAGCGAGTTATCGCTGCACCCTGACATCGTCGAGCTTCCACAACCAGAGGCGGAGTTCCACACCGACTCCGTTGACGACTCGGGCGATGACCCCGACGACGACTCCGACGACGATGGACAAATGGTTAGTCATCTATACCCATTTATGTGTCAAATAGATATTAGGGTTTCTCTGATTACTCCTGCCTCCCCCTTTTTGGAATATAAATCATATGGTTATGTTCTCCCTATCCATGAAATCTGAGTAAGTTTCGTTAGATCTGTGTAGTGTATTGATTGTTTGAATGGTACAAGTGATAAGTGATTAGTTGTTTAATCTGTGCAGATGATTTCTGCTAGTAATCTGACTAGGGTTAGTGTTCGTGCTAATAATTCCTAGCCAGGACTTGACAATTGATTTTGAATGACCTACATATGTTTGTGCCATTATTTCCTTCAAGATTGGTCTGTACATAGACGACTGTGCTTAAAAATTGAACCATAATCTCTGGATATGTATAAATAAATAGCCATAAATTCCTAATCCTACTTCACGACATGTAAACACTGATTTGATGCCAAATTTGTTTTACTATTTGTATAGGTGTTTTCTGACGATGTGGACAGCGAGGATGAAGATGGGCAAAGGAGGTACAAGAGGAAATCCCGAGGGAGCTTTATGCGGGAATGCATAAGCGTATTAGGACCTGGAACGGCGGCAATCGATGTCTATTTTGCAACCACAAGCTTCACGACGCATATCTAAGTGTTCTGGTGCATGCAAGAGGACGTGCCATTGGCTCATTCAAGCAGAAGTATTCTCGCAGGGTGGCGCACGACGCGTATGCCGACTACCTGGAGAAGCTTCAAGATCATGTTGGCCTGTGAGATGAGATGTGGGATCGAACAATGTACGCTTGAATATGCTTAATGACGGTTAAACTATGTACTTATGGTTGAACTATGCTTGTGTACGCTTATTATCTATGTCTGAGTATGTTTAATCTATGTTTACTTATGTCTAAATGTGGTATATGGATGCAATCAGTTCGGTTGATGGAATCTACCTCCGTCCTGGTTTATTGGTCCCCTTTGTAATTTGTGTTAAATTTTGACCAAAGATTTAACTGACAAAATGTTGGTGCAGGCCAGCAAAAATTATATCATTGGACGCGTATTTGAACATAGTGTTCATTGATATAATTCTTTGCGACATGCATAAAAATTTCTTAGTTAAATATTTGGTCAAAATTTGGTACAAATTACAAAGGGGACCAATAAACCAGGACAGAGGTAGTACGTCAATCACACATGGTTCCCAAAATTGGAACCGTGTGCAGTGACTTTCATTTTGCTTTTTTCGTCAATCACACACGGTTGGATCTAGCAAACCGTTCCCTCTGAATTTTTTTGTGGGACAGAAAACCCTCACCACCCAATTCAAAAAAATAAAAAAGAAAACCCTCACCATCCCCACGTCACAAAAACCCTCACCCCGCCCGCCAACCCCTCCGGTCCCCATTCACACCCGCACAAGCTCCTCCGTGTCTATACATGGCTCCGCCTATCACAGCGGTAACCACTTAGCTCGACGCCTACCGCCGCTTCCAGGCTGCCGAGAAAGCCCACCGCATTTTGCCACTTCCGCTTGCCACTACCTATCGCCATCGACTTTCCTAACGCTGCTCGCGGTCGACCAAGCTTCGCCCGGTTGGGGAATCTATCGTACTGAGGGTTCTTTCTCATGGACAACAAGGTAACTAATTTAACGAGATATTATCTCATCTCTTATCCCAGTTCATCTATCTCCTTTAATCACCTGGTCGAAATCATCATGAATTCATTTTTATTCGTGCTGATTTGAGGGTTTTCTTCCATTCATAGAGTGTATAGTGCGCGGACACATCAGGACTTTGCAGCCTCCGCCATACATTCCATCTCACCATACCAGATGACTTGAGGATGTGCGCGATATGTTCAATCTCACCCTAAATCGGTTGGCATGGCCTACTTTCCTGAACATATTCTAAATATTTCTACATTTGGATAAAAGGTGCCACATGCACCTTATACGTCAAAGGGGATTTTATCTTCTTTCTATATTTGGCAAATTAATGATGTATTGTTCTTTCAATTAATCTCATATTTCCATGACATCATGTTTACCCTATCTGTTTAATTATAGTTTTTTATCCTTCGATTTCAACTGTTGTATAGTTCTTTCAATTTGGGCCCATATTTGCATGTTAACATATTTTCTTTAACAATCCTACCATTTTCTGCAGCGCGTCCCTTGCTATGCAACAGAATCTGTACTGCACAATCTTTCCCTTTACTTAAATCAAGATTGCAGGGATGTCATACTAAACACAAACCATGGATTTATAATCGTTGCTACTATAAGACTTGATGAACTCGGTGACTTCTATTTTGGCACTGGCCTCTGGAAAGAAATTTCTAAGTTTTATGTACTGGAAGATGGCACTATAATTGCAATGCACATAAAAGGTCCTGGTCATGAGATAAATGCTAAATTCCCAGACGATATCATCCGTCTAGACTTTGTTTGAAGTAAGTTTTCTTTTCAAGTATCTGCATGTTGACTTACCCAGCAATATCAAATGAATTGTGTGGTATTTAAGCAACCAATTGTTATTCCATTTTCTTACTATATTCCTATCTAATAACTTCTAGTAACCAATACACTTTTTATTGCCATATTTTAACTAAATATTCCCTGTACTCCCACTTCTATCAGAAAGTGCCGCTGACAAGGAGACTCCAGAGGTGGAGAACGGGGCTGCCAACAAGCGGAGGCGGGGCAAGCAAGAACCGCAAGTGACTCCAGCAGGCCTAGACTTCATCAGCAACTTCCCTGATGATATGTTGACAGTCATCATCTCCCTCCTCCCAATCAAATATGGGGCACAGACAACCGTCCTTTCTCAGCGGTGGAACCCCCTATGGAACTCCACCCCTCTCGACCTCATCGACACCCACGAGCTCTTCCATGGCTATCGCAAAAGCTTGGATGCGTTCTCCAAGATCCTTCGCAGTCACCTTGGCCAAACCAGAGGCCTTAGAATGGCAAGTTCCGTTCCAATGGCAAGGATCAACCAAATCTTCACGACTGGTTCCGATCCCCCGCCCTAGATCAGCTCGAGGAGCTCACTTTTGATGATGGGCATATGCACTCACTACCAACGTTTGCGCTCCGCCTCGCGCCCACGCTACCTGTCGCCAACTTTAGGAACTATCATCCCCCCTTAATGATGCGACCGCTTTTATTCTACCACGACTAAAGCACCTCGAGCTCGTCGTCGTATGCCTCACAAATGATGACATGGAGCGCTTGCTCCGTGGTTGTACTGCACTCGAGCACCTTCGTATTCAGGCGATCAATGGGTTGAGTAGCTTTCACATCACCTCCATGACTCTCCGGACTATATATGTGTGTTCCTGATGCGGCAGGAAGATATCACAAGATGTGTACCACGGTATGGTCATTGAGGACACACCTGCACTTGAGAGATTAGTTGTAGTTGATCAAGAAGGTCCAACAAGAATCAATATCATTTATGCACCAAAATTGACAGTGGTGGGCTACTCGTCTGACAAATACTCAAAACTTGTTATTGGATCCACACCCGTCCAGGTACAACAGCCTCCTTCTACCTCTCCTTCTACAAATTAGCATTATTAGTAATTTTGAAGATGTTTGTTCATGTGTCATCCAGAAAATGATTCGCACAAGCTTGACCCCGAAACTGCGCAAAGTGAAGGTCTTGGCACTAAAATCTATCGGCCCCAACCTAGAGCAAGTTGTCAGATTCCTGAGATGCTTTCCGTGCCTGGAGAAGCTATATATCTAGGTGATGTTCCTTTCCTGTTAAATGTACTAGTTTTCTTAGGGAACTTTTCATCCACTCCAACCTCTTGCGAAGAAGGCTACATTTTTCTACAATGTAATAAAAGGCCCATGTTAATCATGTCAGATCGAAGATGGCATGTTAGTGCATTTTAAAATCCTGCAAACCAAATAGGCATGTAGTAGTGTTCAAAACTACATGTAGGCACTAACACGTTTTCTTCTTTTGCAGATAAGATTCGGCCCAGTGGTGGATAATGTGATACAACACAACAATCACGTCTAATGCCTAGATCTTCATCTCTGAGAATTTACTTTGAACTCCTACCGGGGGACCTTATCGGAGATTATATTCGCCAGGTTCTTTGTTTTGAGAGCAAACGTGCTGAAGGTAATGAGGTTTGCCCTACATTTATTTCATAAAAATGAATGGTTTGTTAATCAGCACGGCGCCTGCGGCAGAATGGAATAGGCTCCAAAAATGCTGAATTTCATTTTGGAACTTCAGGATAGAGTAATCGGAAGTCATCATGTCAACCCCATACATGAATTCTCAGTGGCTGACCCCTTTGCAAAAATTATGAGGTTTCGAAACTAGACTTAGAAGTGGTAATATTAGTTTGAGCCTCTCTGATTTCCATGTTCAACTGATCAGTGCGAGCGTTTGTAGCTGATGAGCTGAATTTCATTTCTAATATATGTTTGAACTTTGTAATCTTCGAATTTGAGCCATATAACTCTAGAATTTGAACCTTGTAATATTTCGAGCTTTTGTGGTACAATCATTGAAATGGCATCCTATGAGACTCGTATATTGGTAGCACTATTTTGACCTTAATATGCAATGGTCTTAGATTTTATTAACCATTCTCGAATCTGTTCACCTTGTCGATCACACAGCATAAGATCTGTAAAGCTAACTCAACTGTGATCTTGGACATTATTGCACACAGTTGGTTTGTTCAACCGTGTGCCCTGTAGAGCACATAATTAATTATTGCACTCGAGGGTCCATCATCACCCTCCTGTGTAACTTTGACCTCATCACCCACGGGTAAACTTATGACCGAAGTCATTCCACACACTTCATTTTCACAAAGATTTTTGCCAATAAACACCCACGATTTGTCCCTATTCTAGTCGACGCGTGGTCAAACTAGCTGGGCGGGAAGCTTGTGGGTAAACTACGCGGTAGCGTGGGAACAGGCTCACTGGTGATACATTTGGCGCCTCTTCGAGCCCACGCATGGTCAAACGAAACGCGTGCAGTGCGATGTTGTCAAGCATGCACTGGAATCCTCCGCTATGAATGCCGTGGCAAGACATAACGATTACAGGCCGGCTGGCCCCCATTTCTTACAGTGCCATTTAACCCTTGTGTATTTTCAACCTTTCAATCACGCCCCACCATAGCAAGAAGCACACCCACCACGACAAATTCTTAGAGGGTATCCTGCGCGGCTTTAATGACGCTCCAAGCGGCTGCCAACAACGAGCAGTAGTTCACCATGCATGTCGTGGTGGACACCCATAGAAGGTTCACGGACCTCTCGGTGATGTACACCAACGAACCGGTCTGGGTGGAGCACTCCATCCACATCATGGATTTGTTTCTTGCCGAGGAGAAGTACAAGGTGGTCAGACCGAGGAGAAGTACAAGGTGGTCAGGTTCGACCTCGACTACACCCATGTTCGTGCCGGGTCTCGTCCCAAGGTCGTCGTTGGCAGATGTGCATGCGCCACCACGTCCTCGTGTACCACTACTGCCTGGCCACAAGGCCTTGCGAGCATTTCGCCAGGTTTGTCAACAGCCCCCACTACATGTTCGCATGGACATCACCAACGATGTAAAGGCGCTCGAGAATTCGGGCATCGCCTGCTAGAATCTTGTCGACATCCAGGGCCAATACAAGATCTGGGGCAGCAAGGAGCATGGGAAGAACTTACTAGTTCAGCTCGCCGAGGCCATCATCGACCCCTACTACAAAGACATGAAGGATTCCTGCAACAAGGATAAGCGTGCCTGACACTCGTCCTGGATGGAGAAACTCGACAAAGCTCATGTCATGTATGCGGCCAAGGAGGCATATGCAATCTACGAAATGTACATGCAGATCGTTGGCATCAGGAAGTGCCTCCGTCCCCAAAACGGCTAGGGATCCAGCCGGAAGCAGAGCATGTCAAGCGAAGTCACAACAATAAGTAGATGGTTAGATCCTCATTTCTCCTAGTTTAGTGTGCATGTAATTGCTTACTTTGGTGTGTGGAAATGTTATGTGTGTAGTCACTTGTGTAATTGTATGCTTAATTTGGTTTTGCAATGCTATCTTTTTAAGTATATATGTTGATGCTCTATAGACAAAACAAATCACATCTCACACGAACTAAACAATGGGACCCATGGGTGATGATTTCATCTATCACTGACAATTGTATACCATTAATCGTTTGCTGACAACAAACACGATTTGTTAACAGGAATCAGCTGTGTTGTTATCGGTCTTCCCACACATTTCCGATTACAGACCTGCTTGTCGTGTATCACACACATCTTGTTAAGTTGAATTGTTTCTGTTCTCTTGGCTCAACACAAATAGTTCATCTGAATGAACCGTATGTCGTATTTAGCACACACCTTGATCTGGCTGACCGTTTCTTTTGTGTTGCTTAATCAAAAACAGTTCGTCCGAGTGAATTGTATGTTGTATATCGCACACACCTTCATATGGCTGCCCGTTTCTTTTGTTCCTCCTCATCGCAAACGGTTAATTGACCTGAACCGTATGCCCTGCATCGCACACGCAACTAAAATCTGGACCGTGTTTGATGCATCCGTCATCGCAAATGTTTTGCACCTTTTTTGACGGTTTTTACACCACCATTTGCGATTATTGTGTCGCACACAGTTTCGTCGAAGGGTCTCTGATCGTAGTGTTGCGTTAGCAGCATCCTGCAGGAGTGACAATTTGAATCCACACGAGATGTAGGTATCCTACAAGTTAGATATTTGAGAATGAACAGAGCAAGATAAGCATGAGTATATCATTTGGTAGAGGATATGCTTTAGATGTGATTTTCCGGCAACAAAGATGATACGGCATATATATGCGAGGGAAAACACTTTGTCAGTCATATAGATAGGTTTCTCAGGATAAGAGATTAAAGCTTAGGCTGACTTTCTTTTCCTACACAGTTAGATAATGAAGGATAATAGTCATAGCATATCCAATCACAACAAATACAATCACTCGATGATTTCCTGTTCGCCTTGTAGAACTACTGCCTTCCCTGTACGATAGATAATTATCGAGGTAATCATTGCAAGGGTGAACACATTCTATAGTACCTGCACACGGATAGTTGGAATCAAATAATATTGCAGGGGGTTATTAACATTACATGGCGACCAAATATTTTAACACCACAAGCGATGCGATAAGTTCATCAAGCAAATTGTTCAAGAGAAAACCAAAATGTTCGACTATGAAAAAACAGATGGCGAATAAAACACCCTGCAAATACCCCAAACATCTATCACTTGATGTACTTCCCCCACCTTTTGTCGACAAGTGTCAAAAAGGATAAAGAAAACATACGAGGTATTACTCTTCCGGAGTGTCCTCAGAATTGGAATTTAAACTACTCGATGAATCAAAATCCGTAGAGCAAGGAATGGTCGAGGATAAAGCCGGAATAGTAGTATGGATTCTTGAGGAACTGGTGTGATGAACATCTGGTTTGTAGATGAGTGTTCCAGCTGTGTCTTTAATTTGATCATCGTGTCTGACAAACAGCAGGTTAGTTGAAGCAGAACGCTCAGGGATCACATGAGTTTGCCTTCGGATGCGAGGAATAGAAAGTAAGTCCAGGTAGTCATAATCCTTCTTGATGCCTTTGTCAGCCAGCTTCTTGCAAGAATAATGTTGCCTTAGAAGAGTCCATGAGCACTTCTTTGCTTCCTTCTCATGTAGAAGGGTTTGGCGAGCATAATTATGGAGAAAATTCAACTCAATCATCAACTCCAGCTTTTCTTTTCGATCAAGCTTGATGTGGATTTTGAGACCTTGTTGTGTGTGAATGCAAATCTCATACAGAGATGGATTTTCTTCATGAGGGATTTCAACCTTAGCTTTCTTAACCGTCGGGGCATTTTCACAAGAAGACGCAGTGGCAGCAGCATCAACTGCGGCCTTCCCTTTTCCAATATCCTTCACCATACGGAGAGTGTCACGTACTGGTGGCATGAAAACTTTCGGAAGATAAGCCCAGAAGAATTTTTCATTGATGAGCTGCTCAATTGCATCCATGATCCATGGGCATATGGCTTTAGTGATTGTGGGCTGTCACCAGCACTGGAGAAATTGCGAATGAATAGATCTGGGACACCAAAACGAATTCCTTGAGAGATGGCCAGAAGAGCATTTCCCATGATGCCATTGATAGAATTTGGTCTGTTCGAAGGTATGAGATAATTGCATAGAATGTGAACCATCACTTTGTTGTCATAGGAAAAAAATTAGGATCCACATCAAGGCATTCATCTCCAACCAAGTTGGGGTCCATCAGCATATGAAGTTGTTGTTAGGGAACGTTCCATGGGAAACAAAAACTTTCCTACGCTCACCAAGATCAATCTAGGAGATGAACATCTACAACAGGAGAGATTAGATCTACATAACCTTGTAGATCGCTAAGCGGAAGCATCAAGAAATGCGGTTGATGTAGTCGAACGTCTTTGCGATGCAATCATGATCCATCCAGCAAACTCTCGATCCAAGTGCCGAACAGACGGCACCTCCGTGTTTAACACATGTACGGCTTGATGACACCTTCACCTCCTTGATCCAGCGCGTGATGGTGAAGTAATAGCTCGAGTCCAGCGATAGCACGATGCCGTGGTGGTGGTGGTGGAGGTGGAATCTCAGCAGATCTTTGCTAAGCACTACAGAGAGGAAGATGGCTATGAGGGAGAGGAGGAGGAGCGTCATCGCACAAATAGATCTATATGGGTGCGGCTACCCTCTATCTACCTCTCTATCTCTCTATATTTAAATCATTGCTTGCTCTGACATGTTTATGCTTTCACATACTCTTATGATATATCTTCACATGGTTGCATACATGTAGGGGGAGCTAATGAATGTTGCATGTCTTTCCAAAGCTTTATTTGTTTTACATCATACCTTTATCTAAAGCTTTGATGTATGTTGTCATCAATTACCAAAAAGGGGGAGATTGAAAGCACAAGTGCTCCCTGGGTGATTTTGGTAATTAATGTCAACATATCTCTTCTTAGACTAATACTTCTACCTAGTATATTTCAGATAAGTTCAACATTGGAGTGGCAGGACAAGAGGATGTGGAACCCCTTCAAGATGCTAAGGACAAACATTGGCAAAAGCTCAAGACTCTACATTTTCATTTTAGTGATCCAAGATCACATTGAGTCCATAGGAAAGCCAATACTATTAAAAGGGGATGAGGTGTGGCTTAATGGCTTGCTTGCTCAAAGTGCTTAGTGATATGCTCCAAAGCCCTCAACCACTTTCTCATTTCCACATATGTCCTAAACCAAAAGTCAAACTCGTCCCCACCGATTTGATCTATCCGGTGCCCTCGAGTTCTCTTGACATAGCCACTACCAGAAACCCTAATCAGTTCGATCTCATCGATGGGATCTCGATCTCATCGAGATGGCCTTGCAAACTCTCTGTTACCTATTGTAGTTATTTCGGTCTCACCGAAATGTGCAGTCGGTCCCATCGAGTTTGCTTGACCAAGTCTATGTTTGCTTATTATTGAAACCGGTCTCACCGAGTTCACGCAATCGATCTCACCGAGATGAGGTATTTCCCTAACCCTAGCACATCGGTCTCACTGAAAACTCTAACGTTCACATTTTCAACCATATCGGTCTGACCGAGTTTCACTATTCGATCCCACCGAGTTTGGCTAATTGTGTGTAACAATTAGATTTTGTGTGGAGGCTATATATACCCCTCCACCCCTTCTCCATTCGAGAGAGAGCCATCAGAACGTGCCTACACTTCCACTACTCATTTTCCGAGAGAGAACGACCTACTCATGTGTTGAGACCAAGAAATTCCAATCCAACCACAAGAATCTTGATATCTAGCCTTTCCCAAGTTGCTTTCCACTCAAATCATCTTTTCACCATAGCCAAATCTGTGAGAGAGAGTTGAGTGTTGGCGAGACTATCATTTGAAGCACAAGAGCAAGGAGTTCATCATCAACACACCATCTATTACCTTTTGGAGAGTGGTGTCTCCTAGATTGCTTAGGTGTCACTTGGGAGGCTCCATCAAGATTGTGGAGTTGAACCAAGGAGTTTGTAAGGGCAAGGAGATCGCCTACTTCGTGAAGATCTACCCAAGTGAGGCAAGTCCTCCGTGGGCGATGGCCATGGTGGGATAGACAAGGTTGCTTCTTCGTGGACCCTTCGTGGGTGGAGCCCTCCGTGGACTCACGCAACCGCTACCCTTTGTGGGTTGAAGTCTCCACCAACGTGGATGTACGATAGCACCACCATCGTTGAAATATCACGTCAGATGTCCTTCTGAAAGGACTTAGTCATGGAGCCATCATGACGGGTTAGCTTAAAGGGGTTAAACCGGACAAAGGACACGGGAGTTTTATACTAGTTTGGCCCCTTACGATGAAAGTAAAAGCATACGTCTAGTTGTGATGGGATTATTGGGGTTTCAATTACCAGGGAGCAAACACGCTATGCCTGGCTTTCGAGTTGTTGTTTCTTGTCCCTGAACCGCCGCCAGGTCGTCCCCTTATATACATGGGTTGACGCTCAGCCGGTTTCCAGAGTCCCGAGGCCGGTTCATACAAGTGTCCGGCTCGGTCTCTCCTTTCCTAACTTACAATACAAGTTACATAACCATGGCGGTTTACCACTATGGGCCCTAATCCGCCTTTGGGCTTCGGGCCTCTAAGCTTCATTAGTAAAGCGCCATCTTATGGGTCTTCGTGGGCTTCAATATAGTTGAAGGTGAACCGGCCCCTCCTGGGTGGTTTACACTCAGTAGTTATATCCCCAACATTACGCCCCAGATTGATTTGAACTAGTTCATGTCAATCTCAATACTTAGAAAAACTCTGTGAACATCTTCTTACACTTTTTGTAAACCGCCATGATGTCTTCTCCTGTAAACTTTGTTAAACCGCCATGACGTCATCCTCTGGTCACAGCAATGGATCATCATGACGTCATCTCTGTATAAAAAGATTAAAAAGATTCCCTTCATTAATGGTATCCCGAAGATCGAGGCGACAGCTGCGCCCTCTTTTGCCGCTTTAGGCTCCTTGATTCTCGCGCCTGCCACTTATCCCCTTTCTTTATAAATAAGGTTGGGGGGTCTTTCCATTCTCTCCCCTTGCCTCTTCGCCTCGTCTTCCTCCTCGCGACCTGACGAACTCAAGCGCCGCCGCCGCCGTCGACCTTCAACTCTGCACCGACCAGGCCACTACATCAACCTGAAATGTTCCAGAGATTCGCACTCTCCTCCGCTGCTCCTGATAACCCGGTGAGTTTTCTTCCCTTAACCCTAGATCTCCATTAGGGCGTCCTGTTCATCTGCGTTCATCTGTGTTCGTTAGTGCTTCTCTGCCTTTCCCTTGGCCTTTTTACTGAACTTAGCTAGGTTTGCTAGTTTCCTTTTGCGGCTAGATCCATAGTTTTAATCTGCCATACTGTAATATCTTGTTGTTTCTGAAAAAATCCCGTCTGGACCTTCTCTGTTCTGCTTAACGCCATTGTAGGACGCAGAAAGTTTTCTTTACTGAATCATGGTAGATCCAAAATTATATCATCATTGTGTGAAACTTGTTTCTGCAACACTTAGCGAATTTCAGCTCTGTTGCTTCCCTCATAGGCGGTTTAACTTGTAGAAAATCATAATCCGCCTAGTACCATTATCCCTCACTTAAACCGCCATCTAACTTGAATAGCAATAGCCGGTTTAACATGCATAATTACCCGGTTTAACTCTGGTTGGTATACGTCAACTTTGAATCGTAAACCGGCCTTCATGCTTTTTTCAGTTTACTTTCCAATATGACCAAGCAATTCGCCGCATGCAACTGGGTTCCTTCTTGGATCACCAAAATGCAGCTCAATGGATATGTTTTGACTGGCGCTTTGGCCAAGAAAGATGTCCTTCATTGGCGAGTTCCTGGCCCTGAGTGCCCTCCATTACCTCAAGCCGGGGAAGTGATTGTGTTCATGCAGCATCTAGACCGGGGTTTTAGCCCTCCCGGTTCAAAGTTTTTCCGGGATGTGCTTGCCAGCTTCCGACTCCATCCTCAAGATATTGGACCAAATTCTGTGTCCAATATATGTAACTTTCAAGTGTTCTGCGAAGTTTACCTTCAAGAAGAACCAACTGTTGAGCTCTTTAGAGACTTTTTTCATTTAAACCGCCAAACTGAATTCTCTGACGGCCCCAACACTAAACTTGGCGGTGTATCAATTCAGAAAAGGAAAGAAGTTGACTTCCCTCATGCAAAACACCACAGCCATCCAAAGGACTGGAATCAAACCTAGTTTTATTGTCTGAACACTGCACCAGCTGATGAAAACCCTCTGCCGGGTTACCGTGCTCACCGGCTCAGCAACAGCCATCCTCTGCCCTCACGGCTCACAGCCAAAGAACAACAATCTTACGCACCTCAACTTGCTAAGCTCCAGGCCCTTCTAGCCAATGGCTTAACCGGCATCGACCTTATTCGATGCTGGGTTTCATGGGGTATCCTTCCCTTAAGCCGCCGCTCCAGTTTGATGAATGAGTATACCGGCAACGTCAAAGACCCTCAACGGTCTAATGAGACAGAAAAGACTGATGAGGAAGTTACTGAAGCCATGAAGAATATGTTGGATGAACCGATCGCTCAATGCAGCAAGACCGGTTTGGCTCCTTTTCATGCCTCCAACAAACCGCCAGCAATAAGAATTCTATCCTTTTCCACCTTTATTGACCCGTTTCCACTTTAACCTTATTCTGACAATCCTTTGTTTGTTTTTACAGGCCAACAGCTCTTTCTGGAAGAGAAAAGCTTCAGACAAACCGGTGAGGACTCAATGCCCAAAAACCAAAGTCATAAAGAAGGCGGGCAAGAAGAAAACTGCCGAGTCCTCTAATCCGCCTGAGGATGTCGATGAATCGGAAAACGAGGTAGAAATTGACTCCCTTGGCTCATTTTTCGTACATCTTATTGACAATCATTATTACCAGGATGATGCGAAAGCCAGTCGTGCGGACCATGTTGAGGTAATCATCCTTTCTTCCAATTCTGACCTTGTGCTGGTTCAAAGATTTTGTCGTGCCGTTCGGAAAGTAAAACGCTCTCACCCTCTTGCTCATATGGATCCACAATTTTCTTTGAAGACACAGCAAACTGAAGGTCGTCGCACAACCCGGCACAGTGGTCAACAACTCACTTCCTCCGGTTTACCGGATACACCAACCCGGAAACGTCGTCCAGAGGTTTCTTGTTCTCCCGAAAAAATTTATCCCTTGAAGGGTTGCTTCCGATACCCACTTAATCCGTCTGATCCGAATTACCAGGTATCCTCCAATTCATCATCTGGCGGTCCATCAACCACTCAAATGCCTCCCCTCAAGACCGTCCCTGGGTAAGGATATTGTCTTTAACTTTGTCTTCTTGCACCGGTTTACACACTAACCTCTTGTTTTAATATCACAGCGCCAAAGCTCGTCTCAGCAAGAAAGCAAAGACCACTGTTCCTACTGAAGAAGTTGAACCGGACAGAATTTCAGAAGGTGCTGACAAAGAAGCTGACATTGCCATTGATGATCCTGTACCTCAAAGTCAGGATACATATGTTGAAGCGCCAGAAGCCAATCCGGCCAGTCCGCATGCTGATCCTCCAAGCCCAGCCAAGGGCGACAACGTGCCAAGCCCGTCCATGGACACTGTCAATCCGCCAACCCCCTCAAAAGGCGGCGATGATAATGTTGTTATCACTGGTCATGGTTTCACTGCCCCTGGCAACCTAGTTGCCTTGTCAAAGCACACTGCCAAGGAGGAATTTGCTGCTATGGGCAAGGGGAAAGGGAAAGCAAATTTCTCTAGCTTCATGAACCTTGGTACCAATGAGCTCCATTCCGGATACTTAAACCGCTTATACACAAGCCGGGATTATGAGGCCGGTTTGGTGAACTTAATGAAGGAACGCTATGAGGTAATCTTCAAAACACAACTCCATAGTAGCCCCCAAGGGTCGGTTTATCTCTTGTAGACAAACCGGATCTTCTAATATTATGAATACTTCAACTGAGTAGCCCCCAAGGGCCGGTTTACCTTATCAAGATGAACCGGGACTTTCTGTTAACACTTTGTCTTTATCAACTGCCTTCAGCTTGGATTTAACTGATCAATTAGGCATTAGCCCCCAAGTGCCAAGTTTAATACTTGTATTGAACCTTGGGACTTCTAAAATATCCGGTTTAAGAAGCAATCCGCATTAGCCCCCAATTGCCAAGTTTATAACTTGTTATGCACTTGGGACTTTAAGAGATACTAACCGCTTTATCATCTGACTTTGTAGGCTGATATAAATACAAAAGAGTCTCAAATCGCCGATCTTCAAGAAAACATCAAGTCCCAGCAAGAAGAGACCTCTAAAGACAAAGAGGAGCTAAAGGGTGCTTTGACTGCCATGGAACAATTGAAAGATGGCGTCAACACTGAACGCACCAACTGGGAAACCGAAAAGGCTGCTTTGTTGAAGCGGGATGAAGACGCCGAAGCAGCTCTTAAACCGGTTGAGGAAGAGCTGACTGGGCTGAAACATCAAGTGAACGCCATGACAGCTGCAGTTTTTGGTAAGTACTTTATAATAGCATGTTCTAAAGTATTTTCAACTCTGCCGATTTAACATTAGTTCTTAAACCGTCGCAGGAAATCGCATTGCTCATCTAGGCGCAGATATGCAGATGAAGTTGAAGGCGCCTTACACATTGATTGAGCAACTGTATACTAGTGCACAACGAGTCATCTCTGCAGCTTCGTACAACAAACCGTCACCCACCTTGATCAAGGATACCTTGGTCAGGCTCTCAATGACTCCTGCTCAGATAGAGGAGTTGAAGCGATCGGCTGCCAGAGCGGGCGCTTTGCTAGCGCTGACTCGTGCCAAATCATGGATAGCTGACCTGGATCCAGTTGATATTGCCAAGGGCTATCCGGATGAACAAGAAAACGGATCAGCATTCGACAATGAAGCCCTCAAGGCCCTAACCAAGGAGATGCATCCGGTAGCAAGTCAGTTGGCTAACGAGGTGAATTTGACTTCGCATCGGTCCTTCTATGATGTCAACAACCATCGAGTTGACACTGCTGCGAAGGAAGTGCAGAATCTTATTCCGCCAATTCGTAAGCACACTTATGCTCCTGACGTTGAACCGTCAAATCTTATGAGTGAAGAGGTTGTCTTTCAAGCTTTAACCCGGATTGACTGGACCACCGTTGACTTCCAGCCACTGGGTGGAGAGGAGGAGGTTGAACCGACGCCTGAAGATCCATCAACATCCCGTCAACCCGGTGATGAATCTTGATCCGGCAATCTGGTTATTGGCACAGACTTTGTTCTATAAAAACAATCACTATTTTTGGGCCTCAAAGCACCTCGTAATAGGCTAGTTAAAATACTTTGATCTGTGGTACTGATGCACGACTTTGTTGATCCTCCATGATATTTGTTGTGCTTGATTATACTTTGATAGTTTCATGCGATCCTGATGTCTGCATACAAAAAATTGTCCGCGCGGTTTGCTGCCGGACGGGTCACAATGCCCAAGACAAAGCCTGGTTGACTACCAAGGCTGAATAATTATTAAAATATGAAATAAATCATCCCTGTGATATAAAATCACTAAGTTGGTTTACCAATGTTGAATGTAGTAAGGGTGAAGACCCAAATCTTGAGTTTTTATAACTCTCATCATGCAGTGATGGTGTGTAATAAGTCATGTCGGGTTACGATGAACACCAGATGATCAACCTGGCGACATATAGTCAAAGCCAGACCGGGTTTTTGTAACGCCGGTTTGATAATTAATATGGTCAGACAACTTGTAGTTGAAATCCAAGCCGGGTTAAGAAACACCAGGTTAGTATGATGTCTGAAAAGCCATACCGGGTCAATAGACACCAGTTCAACATAAAATTCATCAAAAGAGAAAAAAATCTTGACAAAGGCAAATAAAACCGTGTAGTCGAAGCTTTTCAAGGGCTGCCATGCCCAACTTCAAGGCTTTTCATGGGCTGCCAGGCCGCTGAGTTAAACCATTTTGCAAAGCCTTTTAAGATGGGCCTCCAACTAACCAATCGTCGTTTTAACTTTGACAAGTTCAGGGTCTGTATAAGATTGACTTGTCAAACGTTCGCCGGGTCGTGCCAGGATTACCTGGATAGGAGTGGCTTACTTGATGAAGGCAGGTTAACCTGGGGTTTTAGGTGAATACACTAGGCTTCCAAGCCATGCTTGATAGCATATTACAAGGGTCCTTTCAAACTCTTTGTTGAGTGCACAAAGAGCCCCCAAGTAACTTTGTGAGCTGTGCTCATTGGGTGCCTATGTTTGAGCTGTGCATAGCATCCAGACTCTCTTTGGCCCCTTGGGTGTGAAGCTCCCAAGCTGTATTGTGGCATGATAGCCAGTTTAACAGGTAGTACTCCGCTTTGCCAGCTGAAGCCCTCATGTAACTCAAAAGATATTTGAGAAAAAACAGTAGAGGCCCTGCTTATAGCAAGGATGCCGGTTTATTATATTGATCATAATATATACATTGTTGAAATATGTACATAAGAGAAGCCTATGGCTCAAGTATAGTAAGGCCGAAGGAGAGCTATGTTCCACGGCCGCCGGGTCTCCTCCTCAGAACTGCGTGAGTTGTCTCGAACGTCAATGAGGTAGTATGATCCGTTGTGCAGATTCTTGCTGACCACAAAGGTTCCTTCCCAAGGTGGGGATAACTTGTGCATATTGGTCTGATCCTAGATGAGCCGGAGCACCAAGTCGCCTTCTTGAAAGGTTCTTGTTTTAACCCGGCGGCTATGATAACGCCGCGGGTCTTGCTGATAAACCGCCGAACGAGCCAAAGCCATGTCCCATTTTTCATCTAACAGGTCCAACGCATCCTGGCGTGCTTGCTCATTGTCCGCTTCAACATAATTGGCAACCCGAGGTGAATCATGACGAATATCACTTGGGAGAACCGCCTCTGCCCTGTAAACCATGAAGAAAGGTGTGTAACCCGTTGATCTGTTGGGGGTGGTGTTGATGCTCCTTAACACAGAAGGCAATTCTTCCACCCAACAACCCGGCGTCCGATTTAAAGGAACCATGAGCCGGGGCTTGATACCCTTCAAGATTTCTTGATTGGCCCTCTCAGCTTGACCATTGGACTAGGGGTGCGCCACGGATGCTAAATCAAGCCGGACGTGCTCTCTCTGATAAAAGTCCTCCATATCACCTTCAGAAAGGTTTGTGCCATTATCCGTGATGATACTGTGTGGAAAGCCAAATCGGAAGATAATCTTTTTTAGGAATTGAACCGCCGTAGCTGCATCACACTTGCTGACGGGCTCCGCTTCAACCCATTTAGTGAACTTGTCAACCGCCACCAACAGGTAGGTCTTCTTATCCTTGGAGCGCTTAAAGGGCCCCACCATATCAAGCCCCCAAGTAGCAAACGGCCAAGTGATGGGAATCATCCTTAGCTCTTGAGCCGGAGGATGAGCTCGGCATGAAAACTTCTGACAAGCGTCACACCGCTTTACCAGATCCTCAGCATCAGCATGAGCTGTCAACCAATAGAACCCATGACGAAAAGCTTTAGCAACCAGGGACTTTGAACCAGCATGGTGACCACAATCCCCTTCATGAATTTCCCGTAGAATCTCTTGGCCTTCTTCAGGAGAAACACAACACTGGAATACGCCTGAAACACTGCAGCAGTGTAACTCGCCATTGTGAATAACAATGGACTTTGATCGCCGGATTATCTGCAGGGCCAGAACTTCATCGTCTGGTAACTCGCCCTGGTTCATATATGCCAAATATGGAACCGTCCAATCCGGAATAACATGTAAAGCGGCAATCAATTGGGCCTCCGGATCAGGAACAGCTAAATCCTCCTCTGTAGGCAACTTAACAGACGGGTTATGCAAGATATCTAAAAAGGTATTAGGAGGTACTGGTTTACACTGAGATCCCAGCCGGCTTAAAGCATCTGCCGCTTTGTTTTTGCGCCGATCAACATGCTCAACCTGATACCCCTTGAAGTGACCTGCCACAATATCTACCTCGCGTCTGTAAGCCGCCATGAGTGGATCCTTAGAATCCCAAGTGCCAGAAACTTGCTGGGCCACCAGATCAGAGTCTCCAAAGCATCGTACCCGGCTTAAATTCATCTCCTTGGCCACACGGAGACCATGGAGTAAAGCCTCGTATTTAGCTGCATTGTTAGTACAGGGGAACATTAGACGGAGAACATAACGAATTTTATCACCTCGAGGGGAAGTAAGGACAACTCCAGCCCCCGAGCCTTCCAATTGTCTGGATCCATCAAAATGAATAGTCCAGTATGTGTTATCCGGTTTGTCCTCTGGTGCCTGTAACTCGGTCCAATCATTGATGAAGTCAACAAGCGCCTGAGATTTGATTGTTGTTCGAGGCATATACTTCAACCCATGTGGACCAAGCTCAATTGCCCACTTTGCAATCCGGCCAGTTGCTTCCCTGTTTTGAATTATATCGCCCAAAGGAGCTAAACTGACCACTGTAATGGGATGGCCTTGAAAGTATTGTTTGAGCTTCCGACTCGCCATAAAAACCCCATATACCAGCTTCTGCCAATGCGGATACCGCTGCTTTGACTCAATAAGCACTTCACTGATATAGTAAACTGACCGTTGAACCGGATATTCCTTTCCCGCCTCCTTGCGCTCAACCACAATTGCCACACTGACAGCACGGGCATTAGCGGCCACGTACAATAATAAGGGCTCCTTGTCAACTGGAGTAGCAAGGACCAGCGGTTCAGCCAATTGTCGCTTCAAGTCTTCAAACATCGCATCAGCCGCATCACTCCAGACAAAGGTGTCTGTTTTCTTCAACATCTGATACAGGGGGATCGCCTTCTCTCCCAAGCGGCTAATAAACCGGCTCAGGGCAGCAATTCGACCCACCAGACGTTGAACATCATTAATACACGCCAGTTTAGCCAAAGATGTAATCGCTTTGATCTTTTCCGGATTAGCTTCAATGCCTCTGTTGGACACCGGAAAACCTAAAAGCTTGCATGCCGAAACACCAAAAACACACATGTCTGGATTAAGCATCATCTTATAAACCCGAAGATTGTCAAAGGTTTCCTTGAGATCATCTATCAATGTCTCCTTCTTCCTGGATTTTACTACAATGTCATCCACATAGGCATGAACATTGCGCCCAATCTGAGTGTGAAGACAATTTTGCACACAATGCTGATAATTTGCCTGGGCACTCTTGAGCCCAAAGGGCATACAAACATAGCAGAAGGCTTCAAAGGGAGTGATGAAGGCGGTCATCTCCTGGTCCTTAACTGCCATTTTGATCTGATGATAACCTGAATAAGCATCCAAGAAACTCAAACGCTCACAACCCGTCATCGCATCAATGATCTGATCAATACGCGGGAGAGAAAAAGGATCGACCGGACAAGCTTTGTTCAAATTTGTGTAGTCCACACACATGCGCCAAGTGCCGTTTTTCTTAAGAACCAGCACTAGATTAGCCAACCACTCAGGGTGAAACACTTCGATGATAAAACCAACAGCCAACAGCCGGGCTACCTCCTCACCAATGTCCTTGCACCTTTGCTCGTTAAAGCGGCAAAGAAACTGCTTGATCGGTTTAAACTTAGGATCAATATTGAGAGTGTGCTCAGCAAGTTCCCTCGGTACACCTGGCATGTCAGAAGGCTTCCATGCAAAAATGTCCCGGTTCTCACGGATGAACTCGATGAGCGCGCTTTCCTATTTCGGATCCAGATTTGTGCTGATGCTAAACTGTTTGGGTGAATCACCAGGAACAAAGTCAACAAGTTTAGTCTCATCAGCCAGTTTGAATTTCAGGTTCGGGTCATGCTCAGTGGTGGGCTTCTTCAGAGGGGTCATGTCTGCCGGATCAACATTGTCCTTATAGAACTTCAATTCCTCTGTAGCACAAACCGACTCAGCATAAGCCGCATCACCTTCCTCACAATCCAAAGCGATCTTACGACTTCCATGAACTGTGATGGTCCCCTTATGACCCGGCATCTTGAGCTGCAAATAAATATAACAGGGCCTCGCCATGAACTTTGCATAAGCCGGCCGTCCAAACAGTGTGTGGTACGAGCTCTGGATCTTCACCACTCCAAAGGTCAATGTTTTAGACCGGGAGTCGTACTCATCACCAAACACAACCTCCAAAGCTATCTTGCCAACAGGATATGCCGATTTACCTGGTACTACACCATGAAAAACAGTGTTTGACGGTTTAAGGCTCTTGTCTGTCAACCCCATGCGACGAAAGGTTTCATAGTACAGGATGTTGATGCTGCTCCCTCCATCCATAAGCACTTTGGTGAATTTATAACCTCCCACCTGAGGTGCCACCACTAGAGCCTGGTGACCCGGATTGTCAACCCGGGGCGGATGATCCTCTCTGATCCACACAATGGGTTGCTCGGACCACCGCAAATAACGTGGTACTGCCGGTTCAACAGCATTAACTGCCCTCTTGTGAAGCTTCTAATCACGCTTGCACAAACTAGTAGTGAACACATGGTACTGCCCACCATTCAACTGCTTCGGGTGACTTTGAAAACCTGATTGCTGATGATTCCCCTGATTGTTCTGTTGGTTGTTACCACCTTGATTATTCTGGTTGCCCTGATTATTCTGAAATCCAGAGTTTGAACCGCCGCCACCATGAAAACCTGGACCTGAACCGCCCGATGGACCCTGATCATATCGGAAAAGATCAGAGTTTTTGAACTCCTTCATGATGAAACAATCCTTCTAGAGATGTGTTCCTGGGACCTCCTTGGTCCCGTGCTTTGGGCAGGGCTGGTTCAACAGACGCTCCAGATTCATACCGCCGCCGCGTTGGGGCGGTTTACCCTTACGACGTTGCATATTAGTGTTAGCCACAAAATCTGAATTATCTGCTTTGCGCTTACCATTATTCCCATGGCCTCCCTGGTTGTGTTTTTGTCCCTTCGCACCACCATTCTTCTTTCCCTTCTCCGGTTTCTCCTCGTCAGAATCGGGATCCTTGGTACTATCAGAATCGACATATTTGACCAAGGCTGCCATAAGGGTTCCCATATCATTGCAGTGGCGCTTGAGCCATCCCAACTTCATCTTCAGTGACTTAAACCGGCAATTACGCTCTAGTGTTATGATTGCTTGGCCAGCATTAATCCGGTCCGACAAATGCAAAACTTCTGAAACTCGGCGCACCCAATGAGTTGTTGACTCATTCTCCCCTTGAACACAGGCATCTAGATCCATAGTGGACATAGGATGTTTACATGTATCCTTGAAATTTGCTATAAACCGGGCCTTCAATTGGTCCCATGACTCGATGGAGTTAGCTGGAAGGTTCTTCAACCATGTACGAGCCGTCCCTTCCAACATCATTGTGAAGTATTTTGCACAAGTTGCTTCATCCACATCCAGCATCTCCATGGCCATCTCATAACTTTCAACCCACACCTCAGGTGGCTGATCGGCGGTGTAATTAGGCACCTTACGTGGACCCTTGAAATCCTTAGGCAGCCGCACATTACGGAGAGCCGAAATGAGACATGGTACTCCCCAGGAACTAAAGGCAAGCCCGGTGCCTCGGTCTACTGACGCTGCTGGCTGAACCGGGGCGGGTTGATAACGACCCGCATATTGTGCTGCTAAAACGGCCTACCTTCATGCTCTGCCATTATCCACCACGTCCTGAGCATTCACTTCAGCACGTGCCGGATTGGGTCCCTGAGGGACAGTACGGCGCCGCGCACTGCTGGACACCTCCGGTTCATCTATATACCTGCTATAGCTTTTGCTCGGACGTGGGGTCGTGTGAATCCTGTCTCGGCTATATGAGTAAGCCTGCTGCTACGCCATAGCAGTTTGAAGAAGATCCCTGGCCCGTCGTGTCTCAACCGCCGCCGGTGTTTCACCCTCCATCGGAATAGCTGCCAGCCGGGATGCTGCTGCTATCATAATATCCAAAGGGGTAGAGAAGTGACCCGGCGGGGGTGTGGTATACCGCGGAGGGTTGTCTGTTCGTCGAGGTGGACCCATCATCTGAGGTTGATCCGGCACTCCGGTCCTTGGCACGACGGTCCGGTTTACTGCTGTCCGGTTGCTGGTTCCAGCCCCTGGCGTACTGAAGAGGTTCATTGCATTATAATCCGCCGGCAGGCGAGACTGATGTCTCCTCCTAAACACTTCGTTCGAGGCGTTTTGATCCAGCAACAGTCGATAATTATCGGCTTGAATCCTCTGCGCCTGGGCATCTAAAGCGGCCCGTTCCTCAGCCATCCTAATCTCCTCAGCCGCCAAGTCCTCTTTGGCCTGAGTTATCTGATCCCGTAGCTTAGCGACCTCTGCGTTATGCTGATACTGAGTCTCCGGGGTAACTGTTGTGGCCAATAACGTTGTCCAGGCATCCAACAAACCGGACAGAACTTGAGCCAGCCAGCGCATGGGGCCTCCTGCCCCAGCTGCTGGTCCGGATGCCGCCGCAGTAGAATTTTGCAAAGTTGGTTGTGTTCCGGCCATGAAGATTGCGACTCGGTTTGGCGGTTCAAGAAATTCCGGAATACTGGTGCCATCGGAATACCCTTCGAACACACCATCATGAACTTGGTATAGGGACTCGGCTTCGCCGGTGGATGACTCGCTGTCGGGATAAGCGACCGTCTCACCTTCGGAGAACGGTTCAGATCCGATCCCGTGGACACATCCTACGAATGCACACTTCATGGCGGGCTGAATCCGAGCGGGGCTTGCACGCTGAGCCGTCTCGATGAGGTCGGTGCAGATGTCTGGTTCAAGGCCCGCTTCGCCGATCTTGCCGATGAAAACGTGAATTTTGCCAAAGGGGACCCGGTACCCATACTCAATTGAGCCGGCCTCGGGGCCCCACCCTGCGTCATTGATGTAGAGCTTGTCGCGACGACTCTTGGTCATCCGGCCATCCACGTACCCTTTGTGTCCTTCAAAGTTGCCCTCAAGAACTCAAAACCATCGTGCGATAGCCCCACGGTGGGCGCCAACTGTCGTGGAAATATCATGTCAGATGTCCTTGTGAAAGGACTTAATCATGGATCCATCACGATGGGTTAGCTTAAAGGGGTTAAACCGGACAAAGGACACGGGAGTTTTATACTAGTTCGGCCCCTTACGATGAAGGTAAAAGCCTACGTCTAGTTGTGATGGGATTATTGGGGTTTCGATTACCAAGGAGCAAACACGCTATGCCTGGCTTTCGAGTTGTTGTTTCTTGTCACTGAACCGCCACCGGGTCGTCCCCTTATATACATGGGTTGACGCTCGGCCGGTTTCCAGAGTCCCGAGGCCGGTTCATACAAGTGTCCGGCTCGGTCTCTCCTTTCCTAACTTACAATACAAGTTACATAACCATGGTGGTTTACCACTATGGGCCCTAATCCGCCTTTGGGCTTCGGGCCTCTAAGCTTCATTAGTAAAGTGTCATCTTCTGGGTCTTCGTGGGCTTCAATATAGTTGAAGGTGAACCGGCCCCTCCTGGGCGGTTTACACTCAGTAGTTATATCCCCAACAACCACCTATCGGAACCACGCCAAAAATCTCCATGTCTCCAATTGCATTTGCACACTCTAATCCCATCCCTTTACCTTCTTGCAAGTTGCATGATTTACTTTCCGCTGCTCATATACTCTTGCCATGCTTGCTTGAATTTTATTGTGGATGCTCGAAATTGTGCTAATTTCCAGCCTCAACTTGAAAAACCTAAAAATTGCTACCTTTACTTGTTGAGGGTCTAATCACCCCCCCCCTCTAGACACCACTTCTCGATCCTTTCAATTGGTATCAGAAGTTTGGTCTCCATTGCTTTGGTTTAAACACCATTGGAGGAAGATGGATGAGTCTACGATTGGGAGTATTAGGCGTAGAGTGCCTATGCTTGATGGAGAGTTCTTTATTGCTTGGAAAATGAGATGCTTAAGATTTTCAATGAATATCACTTGAACAAGTACATTACTACCCCTTGTGCGCCCCTTGTTGACCCTTTGCATCCTACCCCTTATAAGTCTCTTTATATGATTCGCAATCTTAGAACTATCAATCTTATCACTAGAGGATTACCTAGAAATTTGATTGCTCGCTTTCCAACTCTTGAATGTGCTTACACTATATGGAGATTTCTTGAGGAACGATTTCCAAACTATTCGCTGAAAAACTTAGATGAGATTCTTCACAAGTCTATTGCTTTGAGTAAGATGAGTCCCAATGATCCTAAGTTTGGTGATTGTCTATTTGAGCTTCATGACCTTATGCGTGCCAAAGGAGATGTCTGAATCATTAGCAACATCATTTCCGAAGTCATTAGAATTCATAGAGATGCACATTGTCATGATCACACAACTAATGAATCACTCTCTCTAGGAAATGATCAATCACAAAATGATGTTCAACATGGATACTATGATGAGGATGATGATAGTGACTATGATGTTGATGAATTTATGAGACACTTTGGTCTTATGGCTAACCTTCGCGGCTACATGGTTGGAGGAAAGGAATGGGTTCTTGATAGTGGATGTACCGATCACATGACCAGAGACAAGCATATGTTTCATGAGCTTGCTGAAAACGATGGCCCTTGAAAGTATGTCACCTTTGGTGATAACTCAAAGGGTAATGTGGTTGGCCTCCGTAAGGTGTCCATCTCACATGGCAGCTCCATACAAAATGTTATGCTCGTTGAATCTATTGGCTATAATTTACTTTCTGTATCTAGACTAGCCGATTTCGGTTTCAATGTCCTATTTACTAAAGTAAATTGCCAAATGTTTCGAAGAGATAATCATAATATGGTCTTTACCGGCATACGTAGAAGTGATATTTACATTGTTGACTTCACTAAAAAGGCTCAACCTAGAACTTGCTTAATTGCTAATCTTCTAAAGGTTGGTTGTGGCGTAGACGGTTAGGTCATGTGGGCATGCGAAATCTTGACAAGCTTATTAAAGGTGATCATATCCTTGGTGTTAAAGTCTTATATTTGACAAGGATAGACTTTGTAGTGCTTGCCAAGCAGGAAAACAAATTGGAGGAAGTCATCCCGTGAAGAACATCATGACCACAAGAAGACCACTTGAGCTACTTCACATGGATCTCAGTGGAAACTCATTTGGATTGGTCATTTTTGATGATTTTCAAGATTTACGTGGGTGTTCTTTCTTGATGATAAATCGCAGGTCCAAAAGATCTTTAGAACTTCGCTAGGAAGGCCCAAAATCAATTTGAAGTAAAGATCAAGAAGGTTCGCAGCGACAACAGAACGGAGTTCAAGAATGCAAATGCGGACACCTTTCTTGACGAAGAAGGGATTTCACATGAGTTCTCGGCTACGTACACGCCTCAACAAAATGGAGTTGTTGAGAGGAAGAACCGGACGCTCATCGAAATGGCGAGAACGATGCTTGATGAGTACAAGACACCGAAAGACTTTTGGGCGGAAGCGGTCGAGACAGCTTGCCATGCAACGAATTGTCTATATCTTCACAAGCTACTCAGCAATACGGCATATGAGCTTCTCACCGGTAACAAACCCTTCGGGTATGCGGCTCAAAGTGCTACATTCTTGATAAGCATCGCCGTTTGAAATTTGCTCCTAAATCTCATGAAGGTTTCCTACTCGGTTATGGCTCAAACTCTCACACTTACCATGTCTACAATAATTTTCATCCGAAAGGTTGAAGAGATGGTAGATGTGAAGTTTGATGGATCTAACGGCTCGCAAGTAGAGCAATTGCCAATTGATGTAGGTGACAAAGATCCTTCGGAAGCTATACAAGACTTGTCTATTGGCAAGATTCACGCAATGGAGGTGAAGGAGAGTACCTCTTCTGTCCAAGTGGAAGCCTCAACCTCACGCCAAGGTGATCCACAGGTTGACTTGGAGGCATCCACAAGTGGAACGCATCAAGATGATGGAAACGAGGATGTACAACAAGATGAACCTCATCGACCTCCTTCTCCACCACCACGGGAGAAGAAAAACACCGACAACAACGAAGAAAGACAAGAGGAAGAACAAGACAATAAATAGGATGTTCCACCCCAACCCAACAAAAGCTCTCACGAGTTCGAGCAAGAGTCTCAAGAGATCATCCCGTCGAACAAATCTATGATTATATTCAAACCGGGAGAATTACTCGCTCCAAAACTCATTTTGCTAACTTTTGTGAACATTACCAATGAAGGTTGAAGATGCTCTTGATGATCCGGATTGGGTGAATGCTATGCATGAAGAACTACAAAATTTCAAGAGGAACCAAGTGTGGACGTTGGTTGAAAATCCTGATGAGAAGCACAATGTCATTGGAACCAAATGGGTGTTTCGGAACAAGAAAGATGAAGATGGACAAGTTGCGCGCAACAAGGCTCGTCTTGATGCTCAAGGCTACACTCAAGTCGAAGGTATGGACTATGGTGAGACATATGCCCCTGTTGCTAGACTTGAGTCCATTCACATCTTACTTGCTTATGCAAATCATCATGATATCACTCTATATCAAATGGACATTAAAAGTTCTTTCCTTAATGGTGAAATTGAGGAGGGAGTTTATGTTAAACAACCTCCCGGCTTTGTTAATCCCAAGAAACCCAATAATGTTTACAAACTTCACAAAGCTCTTTATGGTCTTAAACAAGATCCTAGAGCATGGTATAAATGCTTGACTAAATTCCTTATTGAAAAAGGGTTTGAGATTGGAAAGATTGATTCTACACTTTTTACTAAAAGGGTTAATGGTGAATTATTTGTGTGCCAAATTTATGTGGATGATATCATATTTGGTTCGACTAACCCTCATTTTACTGAAAAGTTTGGAAGGCTAATGTCGGAGAAGTTTGAGATGTCTATGATGAGTGAACTCAAGTTATTTCTTAGTTTTCAAATCAAGCAAACTAAGGAAGGTACCTTTGTTTCTCAAACAAAGTACACCAAGGACTTATTCAAGAAGTTCAACATGCAAGAATGCAAAGGTATGAGTACCCCATGCCAACTAGTGGACATCTTGACTTGACAAAGGATGGCGAACCGGTTGACCAAAAGGTTTACCACTCTATGATTGGTTCATTGTTATATTTATGTGCCTCCCATCCTGATATTATGCTAAGTTTGTGCATGTGTGCACGATATCAGGCGGCCCCCAAAGGATGTCATCTTAAGGCTGTGAAAAAGATAGTGAGATACTTAATTCACACATCAAACTTTGGCATTTGGTATCCTAAGAGGTCTTCTTTTGATCTTGTTGGCTACAACGATTTGTAGTATGCTGGAGACAAGGTTGATAGAAAGTCCACTTCGGGCACTTGTCAATTTCTTGGTAGATCTCTTGTGTCTTGGTCCTCCAAGAAACAAAACTCGGTATCCTTATCCACCGCCGAAGAGGAATACATTGCCGTCGGTTCTTGTTGTGCTCAATTACTTTGGATGACCCAAACTCTTAAATATTATGGGATATATGTGAAACATGTTCCATTGCTTTGTGACAATGAAAGTGCTATTAAGATTGCTCATAATCCCGTGCAACATTCTCAAACTAAGCATATTGAAGTTCGACATCATTTCATTCAAGATCATGTTGCTAAGGGATATATCAATCTTAATAAGCAATTGGCGGATATATTCACCAAACCGCTTGATGAGAACGTATTTTGCCATTTGAGAGGTGAATTAAACATCAGTGATGCCTCAAACTTGGAGTAGAAACTCCATTTGGATGCATGCAAGGAACGAGCCTTTCTAGACTAACCCTTGATAATTCTCTTATGGTGATGATCATATGTCTTGGATATACTTGTACTCTTGCATGCTATCTAACCCTTTTAGGTACTTGGATAAGCCCAATTCTATGAGATTGCAACCCACTCACATTCTAAGCAGTCTCTACAATATGGTGGTTGAAGACAAGGAAGCATGGATCCTTTCTATATATCCTTTGACAATTCCTACACATCAATTTCATTTGGTATCAAATTCCATGATTGTCATTTTGAATACACAAAGTGCTATTCCTTGCAAATCTAACCCATGTAGGAAGACGAACTCAAACTACAAGCGGTGCTCCCAACTCTTGATGAACAACATCAACCTTGAGCATCCTACAGAAGTTTAACTACATGATTAAGATCAACACCACCACCAAGGTATGTCATTCCATCTTAGAGAAGCTTTACCCCAAGACATGGGTCAAGGCAACTCAACAAGATGTGAATAATGCTTAAACGAAAAATGGCAACCCCATTTTGAGCTTAAATGATGAGTATGACCTATGATCAACTGTCTTCACTTGACTCCTAAGTCAATATGCTCTAACATAGGTGACTTTGTCGCCGACCAATTCTATATGAAGTTCTCTAGTGTCTCTCTGTGTTCTTACATTTGTCTCTTGCTTGTTTGTTTCCCCTTTCAAAAAAATAGTTTTCATTCCTTTTCAGTGTTATTTTCTGCATTCCCTGCATTTAATTCCTTGCAAATCCTTTAGTTAATTCCCTGCAAATATTTGTGAGAACCTATTTGACTAGTGAGATGAGATGACAAAACGTTTCTCTTTGTTGAACTTGGCCTCACCGATCTTTTCTTTTCGGCCAGACCGAAACAACTCGGTGTTACCGAAGAAAAGGACTCAGTGCTACCGATTTCACTACCGTGGAAACATTTTTCCATTTGCATCCTGCATTCCGAATCCAGTTCCACTCGATGACTCTTATCCTCTACCTGCATCACATTTTTCACTGCTTTGCCATGTGACTCAAGGACCATACCTATTTTACTTATACTCCAGAAGATCCCTTCTTGGAAAATGATGTCAAAGGGGGGGGAGAGATCACATCAAAGCTTATCTTATGGGCAAAAGAGACCCTATGGGAGATAAAGACTTCTTAATCTTCTCAGATGCTTGGTAAACAAGGAGAGAAGCCACATGTCTTTTAGAGGGGAAAGACATGTTAGTTGAAGACGTTTCCTTGTGTTTTTCACTCTGTTTTTCATTTGCTCTGATTTTCTTCTACCCTATCTTCTCGCATTATCCAATCAGATTCAGGGGGAGAAAGACATCTAAGGGAAGAAACTCTTTGGAACTCTTTGCATATCTTCTTCCTTGGGGAAATGTCTATATCTAACCACAGTACTAAGTACTCACTCTCTACATGTTATCCTAGTCTTGGTACTCTTGTGGTCTCTCATTCTTAATTAGGGGATGTTCCTATGTTATCTAACCCTGTTTTCTCAGGTTCTTCTCTTCCAAAGTTAGCTCAAGACCACAAGGTAATTGTATGCATCACACTCATGTGCGTGAGGATTTCTTGCTAATGTACATATTGTTTGCAACACGGACTCATGAACATGTAGATACATTGTCTACGTTTCACATCATTTGCTTTGATGCATATAGCCAAGATACATGTAATTAATTGCTTGCTCTGACATGTTTATGCTTTCACATCCACTTATGATATATCTTCACATGATTGCATACATGTAGGGGGAGCTAATGAATGTTTCATATCTTTCCAAAGCTTTATTTGTTTTACTTCATACCTTTATCTAAAGCTTTGATGTATGTTGTCATCAATTACCAAAAAGGGGGAGATTGAAAGCACAATTGCTCCCTAGGTGATTTTGGTAATTAATGTCAACATATCTCTTCTTGGACTAATACTTCTACCTAGTATATTTCAGATAAGTTCAACGTTGGAGTGGCAGTACAAGAGGATGTGGAACCCCTTCAAGATGCTAAGGACAAACATTGGCAAAATCTCAAGACTCTACATTTTCATTTTAGTGATCCAAGATCACATTGAGTCCATAGGAAAGCCAATACTATTAAAAGGGGATGAGGTGTTGCTTAATGCCTTGCTTTATCAAAGTGCTTAGTGATATGCTCCAAAGCCCTCAACCACTTTCTCATTTCCACATATGTCCTAAACCAAAAGTCAAACTTGGCCCCACCGATTTTCTATCCGGTGCCACCAAGTTCTCTTGACATAGCCACTACCAGAAACCCTAATCAGTTCGATCTCACCGATGGGATCGTAGTCTCACTGAGATGGCCTTGCAAACTCTGTGTTACCTATTGCAGTTATTTCGGTCTCACCAAAATGTGCAGTCGGTCCCATTGAGTTTGCTTGACCAAGTCTCTGTATGCTTATTGCTGAAGCCGGTCTCACTGAGTTCACACAATCGGTCTCACCGAGATGAGGTTTTGCTCTAACCCTAGCACATCGGTCTCACCGAGTTGACCTTGTCGGTCCCACCGAAAACTCTAACGTTCACATTTTCAACCATATCAGTCTGATCGGATTTCACTATTCGGTCCCACTGAGTTTGGCAAATTGTGTGTAACGGTTAGATTTTGTGTGGAGGCTATATATACCCCTCCACCCCCTTCTTCATTCGAGAGAGAGCCATCAGAACATGCCTACACTCCCACTACTCATTTTCTGAGAGAGAATCACCTACTCATGTGTTGAGACCAAGACATTCCAATCCATCCACAAGAATCTTAATCTCTAGCCTTTCCCAAGTTGCTTTCCACTCAAATCATCTTTTCACCACAGCCAAATCTGTGAGAGAGAGTTGATTGTTGGGGAGACTATCATTTGAAGCACGAGAGCAAGGGTTTCATCATCAACACACCATGTATTACTTTTTGGAGAGTGGTGTCTCCTAGATTGGTTAGATGTCAATTGGGAGCCTCCATAAAGATTGTGGATATGAACCAAGGAGTTTGTAAGGGCAAGGAGATCGCCTACTTCGTGAAGATCTACCCAAGTGAGGCAAGTCCTTCGTGGGCGATGGCCAAGGTGGGATAGACAAGGTTGCTTCTTCGTGGACCCTTCGTGGGTGGAGCCCTCTGTGGACTCGCGCAACCGTTACCCTTCGTGGGTTGAAGTCTCCACCAATGTGGATGTACGATAGCACCACCTATCGGAACCACACAAAAAATCTCCGTGTCTCCAATTGCGTTTGCACACTGCAATCCCATCCCTTTACCTTCTTGCAAGTTGCATGCTTTACTTTCCGCTACTCATATACTCTTTCCATGCTTGCTTGAATTATATTGTGGATGCTTGAAATTGTGCTAATTTTCAACCTCAACTTGAAAAACCTAAAAACTGCTACCTTTACTTGTTGAGGGTCTAATCACCCCCCCCCTCTAGACACCTCTTCTCATTCCTTTCAATATGCTATGTTTATAGTTTAGGTCTTGTCCATCACATCATTCTCCTAATGATGTGGTCCCGTTATCAAACGACAACTCATGTCTATGGCTAGGAAACCATATCCATCTTTGATCAACGAGCTAGTCTAGTAGAGGCTCACTAGAGACACGTTGTTGTCTATGTATCAACAGATGTATCTGAGTTTCTGATCAATACAATTCTAGCATGCATAACAAATGATTATCATGAATAGGGAAATATGATAATAACCAATTTATTATTGCCTCTAGGGAATATTTCCAATAGTTGTGCTTCAGACACTTCCCAATAATGCAGCATGTGTTCTCGATCCTTTTAAAACTTGCACCGAGGAAGATTTAGCATGCCCAAAAGCTGATCTGCCGAGAATTTGATCTGTTCCCTTCCATCATCCACTCAAGGATACATGTTGAGCTATCTCCAAGCTCTCCTGAGATGTACAGTGTGGCATAGAACTGATGGATTACCTCTCGATTCCAACCATGATTGAAGCGCATAAAGCCTTTCGGGAGGGCATGTTCAATATGCTCGATGGCATGGTGGAAGCAAGGCATTTCTTTGAGTTCTGCAAAGTTCAATATCTTATGATTTAAAATCCGGTACTTGCCGAGTAGGATCCGAGCATAATACACAACTTGTTCTTCAATCCAAAACCTGGGTGACAGTGAAGTTCTCTCTCCTTCATACAGGTTGGTCCCTCATGGAATGCAGGACCATTTGGGCCATATCCAGCAGGGAACAAGGGAAATGTTTCATGGCGATTTTTTAGATTTTCTTCATCGCTTATTTCCATAGGCCGAATATCATCAGTCGTTCGCACATTTTCATCAATGGGCTTAAGTGGGGCAAGGGGCCTTTTCAACTTCTCTAGTGCAGATGGCATAGAGGCACTTGTCTGACCTTCATTTTACTTTGCTAGAACTCCTTCTGTGGCTTTCTGGCTATCAGGCACTAGGGCCTTTTCTTTCGGTGAACTCTCAACAGTGGGAGGCACGATAACCTCTTCGTACGCTTGGGTCACAACACCTTATTTCTCAGTTTCCTGGGGAACAAGAGGTGGTACAAATTCTTCATGAGCCATGGGCTCTTCAGCTTTCTTTTCTGCCTGTTCTGGCTGCAAAGCAGTAGAATCAAGAGCAGGATCAAGATCCATCTAGGTAGGGGCACCAGATGATGTGACTGGGGTGGTATTTCCTAGGGAAGCATTTAGCTCCCCCTCAACTTTGTCATCCTCCTTGTTGGATCCGCAGGGCTCAACTTGCATTTCTTTTAGAGGCTAAGAAACTGCCTTCTCAACCTCAATCTCTTCATCAATTTTCTCTTCAGGGGTTTGCTGCTCGGGCACGACATTTTCTTCATCAATCTTGTTCAAAAAGATATCCACCACATCAGTTTCTTGAGCAATTGAGGTAGGAATGATAACTACCGTAGGCTCAACTTGTTGGATGGTTTCTTCCTCATGTAGAGGGGATGGTGGTATCTGCTGCAGAGGAGCACTTGTGTCGACAGGAGCATTAGTTGCTATAGTTTGAATACGACGATCTGAGATTGCCTTTGGTTTGCAAGCTCTTGCCTTTGCCTTCTCATGCTTCTCTTCTTTTACTCTTCATCGATCAATATCTGCTTGACGTTTAATCTCATCATTTCTTTTGTCACACAGCTAAGAAACATCCATCTTCAGCTGTGAGTGCCACTCAATCTTATTATTCCTCATAATAGTGAGAGCTTTGAGCTCAAGAATTTCCTTGTTCAACTCCTTCCTTTCAAAATCAGTGCTGGCATCTTTCCTCATTTTCTCGAGGGTTTTCTTGTCCTCGACAGCTTGGTTTAGCTCCTTGGTAATCTCTCCCAGCTCAGCAAATGTTTTGCTACCAGCTTGGTAACATCATCTGGAAGACCCAATAAGTTGCTCAAATCAGCTGATTTTGCACCATATGCAACACTTTTAATGAGATCAATCATAAGATCGAAGTCATATTTATGTTCCTCTATGGAAGCAGGAACACTGGATTTTGCTTTCTTGACAGTAGCAGAGGCTCTTTCTTTGGGTGGCAGCTTTCTCTTTGCAGACAGGGAAATAGAACCCGGAGGTTTATCTGAAATTGAGGCATGTGCAATCCTTGGTGACATCTCAATGGAGGTGAAACTTTTGCTGTTGAGGGAGTTTGATATGGCTTGTTAAGAAGAGCTCATTGATCGTACATTGGTATTTAATCGGCAGCATCTTCATCGAAGGACTCAGTCGACGAGGCAGAAGCTGCCTTCTTGGATTTTTCGGAAATTGATTTCTTTCAGGAAGCTCGAGGGGAAACTGGCTTCCTTGCATTTCTTTCCTTTAGGGCAGAAGCCTGATCCTTCTTCTCTTGCACATCTTGTTGTGTCAACTCAACATTTCTCTGTTCCACTTGATTTTTTTTCGCGGCCCTGGCTTCAAGATTGGACTTGGACTTTGCTCTCTTTTTCACTTCTTCGGGAAAATCAACAATTGTTTTCAGTGAGTCAGTATGAGCATTTGCAGGAGGAGGTGGCCTGACCTTTTCATTGTCTGGACCGTGGCAACCCTCCGCGATCCAGTCATTCCAGGGTGGAGTGAATGCGAATAAGATTTGATACTACCTTCGGACATTCTCATGATTGAACCATTTCTTTTACCAGTGACGGTGAATCCCTTGCAGCCTGTTATTTCTCTCGGTTGTGGTTTCAACTCCAAGTGGATTTTTATAAGTCTCAGGATCAGACATCTCAGCGGCTGTGTTCCTCTCTGTGCCACGACCACCTTTCTTGGGAAGCCTTTGTTTTGGTGGTCTGTTCATCCTCTGGCTGACTATGAGCCGAGGGAATATCATCTTCCTTCTCTTCTAGTTCAGACTCTGACTTCTTCTTCAGAATCTTGGGTGGCTTTGATGGATTTCCTCCTCCAGTCAACTTCACTCGTTTAGACATAGGAGGTAACTAAGGCATATCTCCTTCTGACCCAGACTGCCCTTCTGCACTTTGAGCCATGACCAGTCCTGAGCAAAAAGAATAAATGCGAGGGAAAACAAGAAAGGGTCATAAACATGCACAGAAGTATTTTAGACTGAAAACAAAAAGGTTTTCGGAAGCAGCAAAGGAATCCATGGTATACATTTTGAAAGATATCATCGACAGAATTGCAACATACCATAAGGTAGAGTGACAACCAATTTAATCTTTCGAAGTAATACACATGAACCCTAAATCCAAGATAACTAGCACCAAAGAAAGCTACAAAGTGCACTAGTTACAACTTAGAGAAGCCAAAAGATCTACCGCAAGAAAATAAAGCAAGATAAATTGTGTCAGTAAGAACAACCCTAGAACAGAGGAATAGATAGGGCTAGATCCAGATCTATTCACCCTAACATGGCAACACAGATCAACTACGGCAATGCGAAAGAGAGGAAGTAATGAACTGGCGCGACCAACAATGGCGAGGCTTCAATGGAGCTGCACGGCGAGGCACGTGGATGGCGTTGCTTTGAGTTCGGGCTCGGGAGGAGAGCGAGAGAGGGTTTGGTTTGGTTTGAGGAAGAACTGAGGAAGAATAAACCAGGAGGGGTTTTATAGCCCGTAGGCAGAACCACCTCTTCCAAAATCTACGGCAGAAAAGCACGGGACGTTCCACATTCAACCGAAGAGATCATGATCGGGAGATCGTGGGCGTGTGTCAACCGTTTCCTGTGAAAATCTCGAACAGAAGGCCGAAGGATTTGAGGGAGGGCAAGCGACAAAAACATATTAATGTTCTAAGTGGTTTTCATTCGCGACCAAGGACGTTAGACTGAAGACTTCTTCGGATCAAATCGCATGTTTATGACGGAAAGCATAGATCGAACGAGAAAGAATAGAGGGAGAACATGGTCCGAATCAAAACACTCAGCTAATCAAGAGAAAAACACAAAACCATGGAGCTTTGAGTGAGTTTATGTTCGGACAGAACACAACAAAGAAACGAAGGAAAAAACACGATGAACTAGCACCAACAATAAATCTCAGGATAGTGGATGGACATGAAAAATCCCTGAGATAACATCTGCAAGAAGGGGTTAGTTCTTTTTTGCAACCCATACTTGTGTGGGTAACGAGGATCTCATTTTCTTCGTCTGAGCATGAACGTTCTTTCATCGAGATCTGTAAGACACTTGTGCACATCGAGAGTAATCGTATGAATAAGTATTGAAGTTATTTCCCGAGGCATGAGTATAATGATTTCAGGCAGTACACATGTACTCCTTCTGTCGAATGTTCGATGAATAGCTATTTGAGAATTTTCTCGTGCCATTTTGTGAATGATAATCATTGTCTCGAAGAGAATTACTCTGCATATTCAAGTTAGCAGTGACAAATAAATTTTAGATAATGCATTTCTTCACCCAAACTTTCTTCTTGGATGAATCAGACCTGCAGTTGGTCCCAATGTATCGAGCGAAAACCTTATCATTCTATTGTCTGAACAATTTGTAGTTCGAGTCACCGGACTCATTAGAAACAACAACAGTAGAAGTATCGTATCCTGGAATTGCAGGTTTTAGTATTTTTCTTTTAACAAGAACCCAACTCGTTCGAGGATATTGTTCAGGAGTCCAATAGGTTCCATCAACGTTGGGTTTCCTTTCAAAACTCTGTCTCTACGAGGATTTTTGTGTAGTATAGACTTCTTGAGCACATCACAGAGAGTTTGATGCCCTTTTAGGCTTCTTAGCATTCCTGGCTCAAGCAAGTCTTTTAGCTTGCAATTTTCATCAGTAATAGAAGAAAATTCCTTGGGAGAGGGTTTAGAGATTTCATTCATAGTGGTAGCAATATTTTTGACAATAGTATTGGAAGTTTCAGCATGTGTATCAGCATTGCTAAGTTCTAGGCATTTTAAGCATGGAGGCACAAAATCATCAGGAAGACGATTAGATTGCTCGGCGAAGAGAGAAGCTTTTTCTTTCGCCAACTCGTTGTGAGACTCTTTCAGTGACATGAGTTATTAATTCATGTTAAGGATTTCATCTGATAAACTCTCGTAGTCGACTGAAAGGGAACCATATTGACTGGTAAGATCATCAATAGTTGACGAAAAAGCATCAAGCTCTTCGATCAACCTTTGATTCTTCTCCATCTCTTCAACAAGTAATCCTTCGGTTTTCCTGAGATTTTTCTCAAATATTTCAAGCTCATCTTGTTGAGATTTTGTAATCTTAACAAGTTTAGCATAAGCGATGTATTCAGGAGAATATCCATTCATGGATTTTTGGTGTTTTGCTGATACGTGATCCTTTGATGATTTTGCCATGAGACAGAAGGCAACTGGTTCGTCATCGCTTGAAGCATCATCATCAGAATCTAAATCGAGTGAATTGTCTGATGATTCATAGGCCATGGAGGCATTGCTCCTTCCTATCCTTCTTTGAAGCTCTTCATCACCAGATTCTGAATCGGATATATAATCTTCGAAATCCATTCTCATTTCAGTATAGACTCTGTTTAGCTGAGAGATTTTCTTCATGTTGGATTTGATAGTAGCTTTCGTTTGTACGTTAGTGACTGGTCTTGAAGAAGAATATGATGGAGATTCATTTTTCTTCAGGAGCTCAATATGACGATCCATTCGAGTGAATCCATTGCAATACAGATATTTCCATCTGTTAGTTGGCCTTTCCCAGCAGGGGCAATCAGCTATAACGTGACCGAATTGTTTGCACTTGAAGTACTTCATTTCTTTCAGATGTAACCTTCTCGAGGATTCTGGTATAGCAAACTCGTCACCATTTGTTAGGCAGAGATTTTGTCTCCTGAGATCACTTAGCCTTTCCGTGAGCATTTCAAGTTCTCTTGTGTAGGTGTGTTGATTTTCGACATCTTCTTCTTCTTCTTGTGAGCTACTATAGTGAGAAAAGATTTCTCCCATCTTCTGAAGAAGATTCTTGATCTACATTTTCAAGCTCCGTCTTTTCTTCGTGAAGGGACAACAACGTCATTACCTCAACATAGTGAAGTTCTTTGTAGTCTGGTCTTTGCTTGATTTTAGCTACGATAGGATCAAAGGTTCTGTCAAGAGCACTAAGAAGCTTGTTGACCACATCTCTATCGGTGATATCAGTTACTCCTGACTGATGAACTCTTTTGACTATGTTTGTCAATCGATCAGTGAGTTCCATGGCACTTTCCTTGTGCAGACTTTTGAATCTAGTGAACATGGCACGAAGCATTTGAGTGTGGGGATCCATTATGGCGATGAACTCTTCATGAGCATGTTTGGCGGCATCCTAAAGTTGCTTTGCAGTGTCGAACTTTTGGAATCGAAGGAAAGTGTCTTTTGACAAACTACAACAGATGATATCTTTTGCTTGAGCATCCAACTGCAGATTTGCTTTGTCATCAACAGTTGGATCATCCGGTTGCTGAATGGTGTATAAACTTTCCACAATCTTCCACGGGTCAAAGTTTATGGCTTGAATTATGATTCTCATTCTTTCTTTCCAGTAGAGATAGTCATTTCCATCAAAGATAGGAAATCTTTCAGAGTGTGAGGATCTACCTACATACGACATACTCAAAACTCCAAGCATGTTAGACCTTTAGTAAACAAAGACAGGGAGAACCTGGATCTGATACCAATTTTTAGGACCGACAGTATATCGACCACGGGGGGGGGGGGTGAATGGGAGATTCAAAATTTCTTTCGAAAGTTTTGAACTGATCCCAAACACAGCAACAGAAATAGAGTTCGGTAGATAAGAAATCAATCAAGCATACAATTGACGAACAAAGTCTTATATGTATGATATGATAATGGTTCGAACGTAATATATAACTGGCTTGATGATGACGAAGGTAATGTTATAAGCCAAGAGGAAGAGAATCATGATAGATATCTGAAGATAAACTACGAAGAAAAACTTCAACGTGGTAAATGATCATAGGAGAGACGATGATGAATGTAATGAACACAATACAAAGAAGAGAATGCAACACTAAAAGGAACGGACAAGAACTCAAGGAAATAACAGACGAGATCAAAGCGAATGATATGCAATAGAGGATGAAATATAAGATAAACTATCATCACAGAGTGCGAATGAAAGCTGCTGAAGGTAACGCAGTGAAGTTTATAGAACCAATGGTGCTCGATGGCGACAGTGTGATTTGGTAGACCAATTCACACTTCTGCCAAAGGGCTATGTCTGGTTGGAGGGGTTGTGACTTAACATGGAAGATAAACTCTCTTCAACCTATTCTCCTTGAACTCGAAGCGGATCAGACTTCAGTTGATCTCACTCGTGGTAGATACTTGTCGCCGATCTCCAAACCTTTCGGTCGACCTTCGTGAACCACAATCACTCTTGATTGCTAAAGAACTAGCTCGGTGAAGACAACAAGTCTTCAACACTTGAGCCGAAACCTATCCATCTAGAGAGTGTGCAGCTCTCAAGAGTAATAGGTACAAGAACTCTAACTCAGAACTACTATGATGCTAAACCACTGTCGAAGTTTGGGCTCTTGATTTTTCTCTCGGTGGATCTTAAACTCAAAACACGTGGAGAGGGGTTGCTCAAATCAATCTTCTCCGAAATCTCAAGCGGAGCAGCCAACATACAATGTTGGAGCGGGGTGGCTATTTATAGCCGCAGCCTTCCCTGATGGGAAATGACCAAATTGGACACGAGGAGCAGCCACTGATTGAATGACATGAGTCGAGCGGTCAAAAATTGAGCACAACGGTAACATTACTTGCGGAGAAAGTAATGCTAACTCCTCAGTCCGAAAGATATCTCCTGCAGCACGAAGAACAATGTCTACTACTCCCAGGTAATCATTCAGAGCATAAATTGATTTCTCTCGCATCTTTCATAGGTTTTGGGCTAAGCATCACAACGTATCTATGCTTGAAGAACCTATACCCCTCTTAATAGTACGGAGGTCCTATGACTCAAATAAATGAAAGAAGAACAACGAAATGAATACTACGTCTTTACTTTGTCTTCGACTTCCATTTGCTGAAGTCAATTTCTTCGGACGACTGTACCGAGACAACTGCTTCGCTTCAGCATAAAATCTTCAAGGGGTTAAATCCTTCACTTCAATCTTCTCATCTACATATCATGGACAGATGTAGTTCGTTCTTATTTGCAACGCATTTATACTTTGATGTAGTTCCTTGAACTTAGTGTTGGAAATATGCCCTAGAGGCAATAATAAAATGATTATTATTATATTTCCTTGTTCATGATAATTGTCTATTATTCATGCTATAATTGTGTTATCCAGAAATCATAATACATGTGTGAATACATAGACCACAACATGTCCCTGGTGAGCCTCTAGTTGACTAGCTCGTTGATCAACAGATAGTCATGGTTTCCTGACTATGGACATTGGATGTCAGTGCTAACGGGATCACATCATTAGGAGAATGATGTGATGGACAAGACCCAATTCTAAGAAGAGCACAAGATCGTGTAGTTCGTTTGCTAGAGCTTTTCTAATGTCAAGTATTATTTCCTTAGACCATGAGATCATGTAACTCCCGGATACTGTAGGAGTGCTTTGGGTGTTCCAAATGTCACAACGTAACTGGGTGGCTATAAAGGTATACTACAGGTATCTCCGAAAGTGTCTGTTGGGTTGACACGGATCGAGACTGGGATTTGTCACTCCGTATGGCGGAGAGGTATCTCTGGGCCCACTCGGTAATGCATCATCATAATGAGCTCAATGTGACCAAGTGGTTGGTCATGGGATCATGCATTACATGACGAGTAAAGTGACTTGCCGGTAACGAGATTGAACGAGGTATTGGGATACCGACAATCGGACCTTGGGCAAGTAACGTACCGATTGACAAAGGGAATTTTATACGGGATTACTCGAATCCTCAACATCGTGGTTCATCCGATGAGATCATAGTGGAACATGTGGGAGCCAACATGGGTATCCATATCCCGTTGTTGGTTATTGGCCGGAGAGCTGTCTCGGTCATGTCTGCATGATTCCCGAACTCGTAGGGTCTACACACTTAAGGTTCGGTGACGCTATGGTTATTAGGAAGACTTGTAAGTGATTACCGAATGTTGTTCGGAGTCCCGGATGAGATCCCGGACATCACGAGGAGTTCCGGAATGGTCTGGAGGTGAAGATTTATATGTGGGAAGCTATAATACGGTCACCGGAAAAGTTCGGGGGCTTATCGGTATTGTACCGGGGCCACCGAAGGGGTTCCGGGGGTCCACTGGGAGGGGCCACCTCTCTCGAAGGGCCTCATGGGCTGTAGTAGGCAGGGAACCAGCCCCTAGAGGGATGGGCGCACCCCCCCCCCTTGGGCCCATGCGCCTAGGGTTTGGGGGGAACCCTAGAGGGGGCGCCCCCCTTGCTTGGGGGGCAAGCCCCCTCCCCTTGCCCCCCCCCCTCTGGATCTCATCTAGAGGGGGGCGGCCCCCTTCCCCCTTCCCCTATAAATAGAGGGGCGAGGGGAGGGCTGCACTGTCACACCCTAGCTAGTCATGAATTAGAGTGTTGCATCATGTTTACTCTTTCAGCAGAAACTTGAAATGGGGATGACAGAACCCCCAGTCCCCTCTGAAACCAACTAGGGTTTACTAAAATAATTTTCAATGAACCTGAAATGCCCTTCTAAAATTCCCATCATTTTTGTCTTGGTTCAGAACCTCTGCAAAAGTGGTGCACATTTTCCTAGGCCATCCTAGGGTTTTTGAATTAAATCATAACTATTTGAATTTGGGCATTTAAAATAATATAAAATATTTAAATGCTCAAATATCTCCAAACTAAAATGTTTCATGTTGGAAATAATCCAACCATGAGCCAGGAGTAGTTTGGTGATTTTTGGAATTGCCTAGGTATTTTACTTAATTCAACAAAGTTGCAGATATATTAAATAAAAACAGAAAACAGAAAAGAAAGGGGAAGACTTACCTGTGCGGCCCAGCCAGCCGGCCGGCCCAGCCAGCAACCGACCCAGCCCAGCACTGTAGCTCCCCGTCGTCTTCCTCCCCACGCCCCGAAGCTGCTGCGTGCTCGCGCGCGCGCGGCCGCGCGGCCACCTCCTGCTTGCCGACGCCCTCCTGGCCGCGTGGACGACGCCCGCAGCCCGTCCCGATCCCCCCTGCTCTCTCTCACTCTCCCTGGCTCTCTCCTTCCTCTCTCTCGCTCTCTCTCTCGCTCGGCCGAACACGACCGTCGCCGCCGTTCGCCATAGCCACCGCCTCCGACCACCCCTCGCTCCCCCGATTAGCTCAGAAGCTCCGCCACAACTCCCTCTTCCTCCCCACCGCTCCACGGGTCCCCGGAAGCCCTGCATCGCTGCCACGTCGCCGTTCCCCTCTTCGGACTCCGACCACCGTCGCTGTCAAATTCGTCGTCTCCGGCGCGTCCCCGAGCCCGCTTCGACGCCCACTGCAACCGCGGTGAGCCCCCGGAGCGTTTCCCCCTTCTTCCCTGGTCTCTCCCGACCTCTAGGCCCTAGCTCCACCTCGACCGAGAGCTCCACGCCGCCGGCGATGTCGCCGTCGTGGCCATGGTCGCCGTAGCGCCCAACCGAGCTCGCCATCGTGCTCCACACATCACCAGGAGCACGTAGAACGCACCAACGCCTTCCCAAACCCCCTGCAACACTGATCCCGACCGCACCCGAACTCCGGCCACCGCAGCCGAGCTCGCCGCCGTCAACTCCGGCCACCCCGAGCCCAACCACCACCACCAATAGACGCGGCTCAGCCTCAGCAACACGTAGATGCCTTCCGCCGTCCATTTGGTCGCCGGAATGGCAAAAAGCACTCTCGCCGCCGTCTCGGATCTCGCCGGCGTCATGTCGCCGGTGGGGTTTGACTTGACCGACTTGGGGTTTGACCCCCGAGGGTCACTGACGCGTGGGCCCTGTCGGCCAGGTGGTTAGGTTAGCGCTAACTACTGTTAGTCAACCCCCCCTGACACTGACAGTGGACCCCAGCGCCACTAATTAGTAATTAGGATTAATTTAAATCTGTTTAACCCCCCCTGTCACTGACGTGTGGCCCCCACACGTCAGGTTTGACTTCAACCAGCCACAGTTGACCACTGACGTCATGCTGACGTCAGGCTGACGCAGTAATTGAATTTCTGGATTTAAATTAATCAGGAAATTCCAGAATATTATTTAAACTTCAAAAATTCATAACTTTTATTCTGTAACTCCAAATTGGACAAATTATATATGAAAAATGATCAGAAAAATCCAATCTAACCATCTGTACTATTTTCATGCATGATCAAACAAGTTAAATTGATGTTTTAATCAGAACAAGGAAAAGCACTTTAAAAGGCCATATTTGAATTTGGAATTTGAATCTTTGATTCAAATTTGTTCAAACCCTTCTGGTTTTAGTTGCATTAGCCCAACACACTCATATTGCCATGTTTCATGCATGCATCATATTGTTGCATATTGTTTGGTGATGTTTGTGTATCGATGTCCTTTGCGACAGGATCTGTCCCCGAGGAGTACCGTGATTACCCTAACGAAGAACCGTATCCGTGCAACGAACCATCAGGCAAGCAACCAACCATTTGATCATATCGATACAATCCCATGTTCTCGCTCCTGCTCTCTTTTACTGCATTAAGACAACGCGATTCAAACTGCTATGTGCTACGGTAGTTGAACCCATTTCCTCTGCATGACCTGTCATTGCCACAGTAACTAGATGAAACCCACTAGCATGTGTAGGAGTTGTTTGAGCCATATGTATGTGTTGTTCCTACCTTGCTATGCCTGCTATGCTTAGAGTCGTGTCAGGTCTGGTTCATCTGGGTGATGGGCTAGAGTGAAATGAGTACGTCGGTAATGAGAGTGGTGTGGTGAACACGATTTGGTAAAGGTATCGATGAGAGGCCATGTAGGAGTACATGGTGGGTTGTTTCATTGAAGCCGACCTTAAGCACTGAGATCTGTATGTGTGATTTAAGAATCAGCTACTACCATACATTGGGCCCTGAAACATGACCCCGCTCGACTTCTTATTCACCCTAGCTCTCTGTCCAGGAGTTGCAAGTAGTTTCTGGTGTTTGTAGCCTACTGGAGGCCGTGGACAGCGCTGACCGTAGGGGTGGGCTGTGATGCGGTAGGTACGTGGCCGGGTGTACCGAATACCCGTTAGGTATCTCGGGAACCCTATTCACATCGTTCGGGGCCGTATGGGAAACCTCGGCCGGACTCCCTGCGGATGGAACCTGAATAGGCGATAAACCTGGACTAGAGGCTTAAGTGTTTAGGTAGGTCGTGGTCTACACCCACGTCGGCTTTCGCTTGAAGTCTGCCGAGCACATGTCGTGTGCAGACGCTAAGTGGTGGAAACATGTATGAAGAAGTACACCCCTGCAGGGTTAACATGATCTATTCGAATAGCCGCGTCCGCGGTAAAGGACTACTTGGTTGCCTTTACAGTTCATAGACAAGTAAATGGATACTATTAAAAGCCTCAAGATAAGTGTGAGTGCCGAGGATGGCTCTTCCGTAGGAAGACGGAGGTGGATCCTCGGTAATGTATTGAAGTGGTGAGTAGTGGACTCGTGTGCGCAAAACAATTTCAACCTGGAGTATCGTAGGATAGCCTAGCCAAGAGTCAAAGCTGGCTTGCTGCAATAACTCCACCAACCCTTCTTGATACTATGCATGTATGTAGGATCTGATGTAAGTCTTGCTGAGTACCTTTGTACTCATGTTGCTATAATCTACATTTTTACAGAAGACGCTGCAACCCCTTCTGATGGGTTCTATGTAGACGTTGACATCAACGAGTAGGCTAAAGACCCAGGTGGTGACCCTGAGCTTGTGATGGACCACGTAGTATAGCTAGGCTTTCCAAGCCTCTTTTATTTTACTAGTTGTCTGTACCCAGACAAAGTACTTCCGCTGTTGGCTTGTATGACTGTATGATTTGTATGTTGGGTCGTGAGACCCGTACCTGTGTGTGTGATATGTATGGCTCCCTGAGCCTTAAATAAAGTACTTGTGTCATAGAGTCATGTTGTGATGCTTCGTTGTATTTGCACATATCGAGCATATTGTGTGTATGATTGAAATGCTTGGTATGTGTGGGATCTGACTATCTAGTTGTTTATCTTTAGTAGCCTCTCTTATCGGGAAATGTCTCCTAGTGTTACCGCTGAGCCATGGTAGCTTGCTACTGCTCTGGAACACTTAGGCTGGCCGGCATGTGTCCTTCTTCGTTCCTGTGTCTGTCCCTTCGGGGAAATGTCACGCTTTGAGTACCGGAGTCCTGATAGCCCGCTACAGCCCGGTTTACCGGAGTCCTGCTAGCCCAGTGCTACAGCCCGGACCCACTTGCTGATGACCGACACGTTCGAAGCTGGGTCATGGATGCCTGTCCCTGTAAGTCTGTGCCACTTTGGGTTTACGACTAGTCATGTCAGCCCGGGCTCTTTATCATATGGATGCTAGCGACACTATCATATACGTGAGCCAAAAGGCGCAAACGGTCTCGGGAAAAGGTAAGACGACACCCGTGGGGATACCGTGCGTGAGGCCGCAAAGTGATATGAGGTGTTACCAGCTAGATCGATGTGACATCGAGTCGGGGTCCTGACAGCGTTGGCATCAGAGCCGGACTGCCTGTAGGTTCTCCAAGCCAAACTGGTCGATGTTGAGTCTAGAAATTCTTTAGTTATATGTAGGGGAATTGTTTGTGGGTTGGAACGTAAGGCTCTTTTTACTCCTTATACCTTATGACTTTCTGATCTGAGTCAGTCCATTCTTCCACCGGGGGTTAAGGAATTAGGATCCGTTCTCTCTATCAGGATCACGTGTTACTAATCAGTAGTACCTTATAAGTTTGATGGTTACAAGCCTAGTTCAGTTCTACTACCACATTATGTTGTTAGAATGGTTCCAGAACTTTGATGTGATGATGTTGAGTGTGTACGAAATCCTTTGTCAAATGTCTCAATATCCTTTTTGAGCATTTACAGCTGTTATGCTGCCGAAATTTTGCTAGAAATTCTAATGCCTTTGCATTATGATCATGCTTTCAGATGGCCACTCGCGACCTCAATCAAGTGGTTCGCCTGACTCGATGCCTAGATGTACCCGGCCATACTGCTAAGTTGGTCAGGGTAATGACTGAGGCTGGATATCGCTGGTATCCCGAGTACACGGTCGAAGAGCAATTCCGGGACTTCAATCAAAGCCAGTATCTCTGCACTGTCAGGATATTTCCATCTTATCCTGGATCCACTGAGCCTCTTCACTGCTCCTATGGACTCGGGGTTACTATTGAGATGGCTGTGCAGGATGCCGCCTACTCTATGATGACCATTATGCGAGTCAGATCTGGGTTATTTCGGGACTCTGATTTCCGGTATATGCCAGGATCACTTCCGGGAGCACAAGGGTATCTCCAGGCTATCTATGCTGACTCCACTCAGGAGGATTCACGAACTCGCACCACTGCTGAGATGCTCGAGGATAAGGACCGTGAAAATCGGGCCTTAAGGTTAGAGCTCTTCAATACCCGTGCTGACCACTGGGCCACTTTGACTCGGTTCGCACCGGCGGTGCAAGCTGGATTCTCAGATATGCGCGATCTCTATCCTGTGAGATCTGCTCTGCCAGACGTGATGGTTTGGCGTGATGTAGGAGGCATCACCCCACCTCGCGGTCCCCGCAGGCCACCGTTTGTTGGTCCAAGGCCTCATCCTAGACCCTATGGTCCACAAGCTCCGCGAGATCGTCTGTTTCCGGATTAACATGTTGAGCTTCCAGGCTATGGAGGTGACTTCTACGAGGACTACTATGGATCGGTCTGAGTTAGTGGTAGTACCACTAGTTCGCACTAGCTGTGTCGTCTATCGTCCCGCGTGACTCGTGGGATATGACCTAGTTTGTACTCCTTCCGGAGGTGTAGAAAAATAATGTATAGGAGTTTGGAATGCCTCCGATGAGATGTAATCCTCCTTTCACCGTATTAGTACTTTGCTTGGTCTTGTACTAAACCTTGTATGGTGTGTATGACGATGGAATAAAGAAGCAGTTTCTGTATCTACCATGTCATACGGATGATCATCTTGCATTCCGAGTTATTCCTTACATTATGTATCCTATGTCGGAATTTTATCATTCTGACTAAATCATTGTCTTGTTTACCTAGGATGGTCAACACGCGTGCCAACCCTGCTTCTCAAGAGCAGGCCGAAGGCAGTGAAGCCAGGAATGAAAATCTGCCTCATCCTCCTTCACTAGCCGAGGTGATGATGGAAGCTGAGAGAAACAAGCGGGAGACAAACCGTTTGTTGGAGCGTATTGAACAGAATACAGCACACCATCAGAGGGCTAACGTGGTGTCACTTAGTGATTTTATCAAATTGCATCCACCCACGTTCCACCACTCCGTCGAGCCTCTCGACGCTGATGACTGGCTTCGCAGTATCTCTCATAAGCTGCGTTCCGCGCTGGTAGCGGAGGCTGACAAGGTCACCTTTGCTGCGTATCATCTTGAAGGCCCCGCCAGACTATGGTGGGAGAATTATGGAGCCATGCGCCCAGCGGGCCATGTCACAACTTGGGCTGAATTCAGCGAGGCTTTCCGTGAACATCACATTCCGGAGGGTCTCATGGACCGTAAACGTGAAGAATTTTGCAGTTTCACCCAAGGCCGACTTTCTGTGGATGCTTATAGCAGAGAGTTTGGTAATCTCGCCCGATATGCAACTGAGGAAGTGTCTACGGACGCCAAGAAGCAAGCAAGGTTCCGTAAGGGCCTTAGTCCTGAGCTTCGCCGCGACCTCCGTCTGCATGAGTGCACATCTTTTTCGAAACTTGTCAACAAAGCCATCAGTGCTGAAACTGGTCAGACTGATTATGACGCAACACGCAAGCATGGACGTGACACGGGTTCCTCATCCGGTGCTGGTCCTCAGAAGCGCCGCGTGTGGGTACCCAACACCGCCCTGCCACCTAGGTTCACACCGAGGCCATCCTTCCAGGCGCCTCGCCCGGTACAACAGTCTGCTCCAGCCAAGCCCTATGGGGGTCCAACCAATAATGCTCCTCCACGTACCAGTTCCGTGACTTGTTTCAAGTGTGGGGAATCTGGTCATTATATGCGTGAGTGTCCCCAGACCAACCCCAATCAATCTGCTAAAGCTGTTGGCCGTGGCAAGCCGACAGGAAAAGTGTTTCATGCTAAACCGGTCACCGCTTCACGTGGCCATGTCAACTGTATCTCTGCCGAAGAAGCTCAAGAGGACCCCAACGTCGTTCTCGGTACGCTTCTTGTTAACTGCCACCCGGCATCTGTTCTTTTCGATACAGGAGCCTCTCATTCTTTTATATCTGAAAATTATGCTCGTTTGCATAACGTTGCATTCTGTGACTTGCCATCCACTATGGAAATCTCTACCCCTGGGTCTAGGTGGCAGACCTCTAGGGTAAGTTTTGGAAATGAAATCCAAGTCGACAGACTTGTTTTCCTCGCATCTTTGATAGCCCTTAAATCTTCAGATATTAATATCATTTTGGGTATGGACTGGATGTCAGCTCATCAAGCCAAAATTGATTGCTTCTCTAGGACTGTTCAACTCACCCATCCTTCGGGGAAGATAGTTAATGTCTTGACCCGAATAGCCAAGCGACAATTATATTCTCTTAACGCCAGCCCTTTGCCAGACCTTGAGGACGTTCCGGTAGTCCGTGACTTTCCGGATGTCTTTCCAGAGGAATTGCCAGGTGTTCCACCTGATAGGGATGTTGAGTTCGTAATAGACCTCATCCCCGGAACCGTTCCGATTGCTAGAAGACCCTATAAGATGGCACCCCTAGAACTAGCCGAGCTTAAGAAACAACTCGATGAATCCTTGAAAAAGGGTTTCATCCGCCCTAGTTCATCTCCGTGGGCTTGCCCCGTCCTATTCGTCAAGAAGAAGGATGGTACGGACCGGATGGTTGTAGATTACCGACCGGTCAATTTGGTCACAATCAAGAACAAATACCCGCTTCCCAGGATCAACGACCTGTATGATCAGCTCGCTGGATCCTCAGTCTTCTCCAAGATGGATTTGAGGTTGGGCTACCATCAAATCAAAATCAGAAACGGGGACATTCCTAAAACGGCCTTTGTTACTCGCTATGGCCAATACGAGTACACCGTCTTGTCCTTCGGTTTAACCAACGCTCCAGCCACTTTTTCTCGGTTAATGAACTCAATCTTCATGGAGTATTTGGATAAATTCGTCGTAGTTTATCTCGATGATATACTCATCTACTCCAAGAACGAGGAAGAACATGCCGAACATCTAAGGCTAGTGTTGCAGAAACTTCGAGAGCATCGCCTTTATGCCAAATTTTCAAAATGTGAATTCTGGTTGTCAGAAGTGACCTATATGGGTCATGTAATATCTGGTAAAGGTATTGCTGTTAACCCTGAGCGAGTTCAAGCCGTCCTTGATTGGACTCCACCCGAATCGGTCAAGCAAGTTCGGAGTTTTCTAGGCTTAGCGAGCTATTGCCGTCGCTTTGTCGAGAACTTCTCCAAAGTTGCTAAACCTCTAACCGAACTCCTCAAGAAAGATAAAAAGTTCGAATGGACTCCACAATGTGAGCACAGCTTTCAGGAACTGAAAAGACGCCTAACCTCTGCTCCCGTGCTGGTACCGCCAGACTTCTCCAAGGACTTTGTTATCTACTGCGACGCCTCGTGACAAGGACTAGGTTGCATTCTCATGCAAGATCGACACGTAATTGCTTACGCTTCACGGCAATTGCACCCACATGAGGAGAATTATCCTACTCATGATCTAGAGCTTGCAGCCGTAGTCTATGCACTTAAGACCTGGCGACATTACCTCCTCGGTAATCGTTGCGAAATTTTCACTGATCACCAAAGTCTGAAGTACATCTTCACCCAACCGGATCTGAATCTCAGGCAAAGACGTTGGGTTGAATTGATCACTGACTTCGACTTAGGAATAACATACACCCCAGGGAAGGCCAACGTCATGGCTGATGCGTTAAGTCGTAAATCTTATTGTAACAATCTGATGTTACAACAAAGTCAACCGCTTCTCCATGATGAATTTCGGAAGCTTAACCTTCACATTGTACCTCAAGGTTTTCTCTCCACCCTGGTAGCAAAACCTACTCTTACGGATCAAATCATCGCTGCCCAAAAGCGAGATAAGGGAATATCTAAAATCAAAGAGAACATTGCTAGCGGAGGTGCTAGTTGTTTCTCCACAAATGATCATGGTGTTGTGTACTTTGAGAACCGTCTAGTGGTTCCCAAGAACCAGCATCTACGGCAGTTGATCCTTAAGGAGGCTCATGAATCTCCTCTCACCATTCATCCCGGTAGTACTAAGATGTATCAGGACCTACGCCAGAGGCTCTGGTGGACTAGGATGAAGAGAGAAATTGCTCAGTATATCGCAAATTGCGACGTTTGTCGTCGTGTAAAAGCAGAGCATCAACGGCCTGCTGGCACCCTTCAACCCTTAGCTATTCCTGAATGGAAATGGGATAAAATTGGTATGGATTTCATTACCGGTTTTCCCAGGACCAAAAGAGGGAATAATGCTATTTTCGTCGTGGTCGATCGTCTTTCCAAAGTAGCTCATTTCTTACCTGTTCGTGAGAGTATAACCGCTAGTCAGCTGGCAGACTTATACATCTCCCGAATAGTGTCCCTCCATGGTGTTCCTTTGGAGATCAATTCGGATCGAGGAAGTCTCTTCACCTCTCGATTTTGGGAAAGTTTCCAAAATGCTATGGGAACTCGTCTCTCCTTTAGCACCGCTTTCCACCCTCAGTCAAGTGGTCAAGTGGAACGCGTCAACCAAATTCTAGAAGACATGCTTCGAGCCTCCGTTATCTCGTTCGGAATGGACTGGGAGAAGTGCCTTCCATTTGCCGAATTCGCTTACAACAACAGCTATCAATCTAGCTTGGGTAAAGCCCCTTTTGAAGTTCTCTATGGACGACGATGTCGAACACCCCTTAACTGGTCAGAGACCGGGGAAAGACAATTCTTTGGCCCGGATATGATTCAGGACGCAGAAGAACAAGTTCGTATCGTTCGTGAAAAGTTGAAAACAGCCCAATCCCGTCAAAAGAGTCAATATGACCGAAAGCATAAGGCTATGACTTTCGAGGTTGACGAGAAGGCTTATCTTCGGGTCACCCCTCTGAAGGGAACCCATCGTTTCGGTATCAAAGGCAAATTGGCTCCTCGTTACATTGGACCTTTTCGCATTCTTGCCAAACGAGGAGAAGTTGCCTACAAATTGGAACTACCTCCGCACCTCTCCAGAGTTCACGATGTCTTCCACGTTTCTTAACTCAGGCGTTGCTTCTCGGATCCTATCCGTGAAGTGGACCACGAAACGCTTGATCTCCAAGATGATCTTACATATCGAGAGTACCCCATCCGTATCCTCGATCAGGCCGAGCGTACCACGCGACGTCATAACATCAAGTTCCTCAAAGTTCAATGGTCGCATCATTCTGAAGATGAAGCAACTTGGGAAAGGGAGGATCGTCTTCGACTTGAGTATCCCGCCTTCTTCCCGGAGGAACCCAAATCTCGGGACGAGATTCCTTTGAGTGGGGGTGAGTTGTCACACCCTAGCTAGTCATGCATTAGAGTGTTGCATCATGTTTACTCTTTCAGCAGAAACTTGAAATGGGGATGACAGAACCCCCAGTCCCCTCTGAAACCAACTAGGGTTTACTAAAATAATTTTCAATGAACCTGAAATGCCCTTCTAAAATGCCCATCATTTTTGTCTTGGTTCAGAACCTCTGCAAAAGTGGTGCACATTTTCCTAGGCCATCCTAGGGTTTTTGAATTAAATCATAACTATTTGAATTTGGGCATTTAAAATAATATAAAATATTTAAATGCTCAAATATCTCCAAACTAAAATGTTTCATGTTGGAAATAATCCAACCATGAGCCAGGAGTAGTTTGGTGATTTTTGGAATTGCCTAGGTATTTTACTTAATTCAACAAAGTTGCAGATATATTAAATAAAAACAGAAAACAGAAAAGAAAGGGGAAGACTTACCTGTGCGGCCCAGCCAGCCGGCCGTCCCAGCCAGCAACCGACCCAGCCCAGCACTGTAGCTCCCCGTCGTCTTCCTCCCCACGCCCCGAAGCTGCTGCGTGCTCGCGCGCGCGCGGCCGCGCGGCCACCTCCTGCTTGCCGACGCCCTCCTGGCCGCGTGGACGACGCCCGCAGCCCGTCCCGATCCCCCCTGCTCTCTCTCACTCTCCCTGGCTCTCTCCTTCCTCTCTCTCGCTCTCTCTCTCGCTCGACCGAACACGACCGTCACCGCCGTTCGCCATAGCCACCGCCTCCGACCACCCCTCGCTCCCCCGATTAGCTCAGAAGCTCCGCCACAACTCCCTCTTCCTCCCCACCGCTCCACGGGTCCCCGGAAGCCCTGCATCGCCGCCATGTCGCCGTTCCCCTCTTCGGACTCCGACCATCGTCGCCGTCAAATTCGTCGTCTCCGGCGCGTCCCCGAGCCCGCTTCGACGCCCACTGCAACCGCGGTGAGCCCCTGGAGCGTTTCCCCCTTCTTCCCTGGTCTCTCCCGACCTCTAGGCCCTAGCTCCACCTCGACCGAGAGCTCCACGCCACCGGCGATGTCGCCGTCGTGGCCATGGTCGCCGTAGCGCCCAACCGAGCTCGCCATCGTGCTCCACACATCACCAGGAGCACGTAGAACGCACCAACGCCTCCCCAAACCCCCTGCAACACTGATCCCGACCGCACCCGAACTCCGGCCACCGCAGCCGAGCTCGCCGCCGTCAACTCCGGCCACCCCGAGCCCAACCACCACCACCAATAGACGCGGCTCAGCCTCAGCAACACGTAGATGCCTTCCGCCGTCCATTTGGTCGCCGGAATGGCAAAAAGCACTCTCGCCGCCGTCTCGGATCTCGCCGGCGTCATGTCGCCGGTGGGGTTTGACTTGACCGACCTGGGGTTTGACCCCCGAGGGTCACTGACGCGTGGGCCCTGTCGGCCAGGTGGTTAGGTTAGCGCTAACTACTGTTAGTCAACCCCCCCTGACACTGACAGTGGACCCCAGCGCCACTAATTAGTAATTAGGATTAATTTAAATCTGTTTAACCCCCCCTGTCACTGACGTGTGGCCCCCACACGTCAGGTTTGACTTCAACCAGCCACAGTTGACCACTGACGTCATGCTGACGTCAGGCTGACGCAGTAATTGAATTTCTGGATTTAAATTAATCAGGAAATTCCAGAATATTATTTAAACTTCAAAAATTCATAACTTTTATTCTGTAACTCCAAATTGGACAAATTATATATGAAAAATGATCAGAAAAATCCAATCTAACCATCTGTACTATTTTCATGCATGATCAAACAAGTTAAATTGATGTTTTAATCAGAACAAGGAAAAGCACTTTAAAAGGCCATATTTGAATTTGGAATTTGAATCTTTGATTCAAATTTGTTCAAACCCTTCTGGTTTTAGTTGCATTAGCCCAACACACTCATATTGCCATGTTTCATGCATGCATCATATTGTTGCATATTGTTTGGTGATGTTTGTGTATCGATGTCCTTTGCGACAGGATCTGTCCCCGAGGAGTACCGTGATTACCCTAACGAAGAACCGTATCCGTGCAACGAACCATCAGGCAAGCAACCAACCATTTGATCATATCGATACAATCCCATGTTCTCGCTCCTGCTCTCTTTTACTGCATTAAGACAACGCGATTCAAACTGCTGTGTGCTACGGTAGTTGAACCCATTTCCTCTGCATGACCTGTCATTGCCACAGTAACTAGATGAAACCCACTAGCATGTGTAGGAGTTGTTTGAGCCATATGTATGTGTTGTTCCTACCTTGCTATGCCTGCTATGCTTAGAGTCGTGTCAGGTCTGGTTCATCTGGGTGATGGGCTAGAGTGAAATGAGTACGTCGGTAATGAGAGTGGTGTGGTGAACACGATTTGGTAAAGGTATCGATGAGAGGCCATGTAGGAGTACATGGTGGGTTGTTTCATTGAAGCCGACCTTAAGCACTGAGATCTGTATGTGTGATTTAAGAATCAGCTACTACCATACATTGGGCCCTGAAACATGACCCCGCTCGACTTCTTATTCACCCTAGCTCTCTGTCCAGGAGTTGCAAGTAGTTTCTGGTGTTTGTAGCCTACTGGAGGCCGTGGACAACGCTGACCGTAGGGGTGGGCTGTGATGCGGTAGGTACGTGGCCGGGTGTACCGAATACCCGTTAGGTATCTCGGGAACCCTGTTCACATCGTTCGGGGCCGTATGGGAAACCTCGGCCGGACTCCCTGCGGATGGAACCTGAATAGGCGATAAACCTGGACTAGAGGCTTAAGTGTTTAGGTAGGTCGTGGTCTACACCCACGTCGGCTTTCGCTTGAAGTCTGCCGAGCACATGTCGTGTGCAGACGCTAAGTGGTGGAAACATGTATGAAGAAGTACACCCCTGCAGGGTTAACATGATCTATTCGAATAGCCGCGTCCGCGGTAAAGGACTACTTGGTTGCCTTTACAGTTCATAGACAAGTAAATGGATACTATTAAAAGCCTCAAGATAAGTGTGAGTGCCGAGGATGGCTCTTCCGTAGGAAGACGGAGGTGGATCCTCGGTAATGTATTGAAGTGGTGAGTAGTGGACTCGTGTGCGCAAAACAATTTCAACCCGGAGTATCGTAGGATAGGCTAGCCAAGAGTCAAAGCTGGCTTGCTGCAATAACTCCACCAACCCTTCTTGATACTATGCATGTATGTAGGATCTGATGTAAGTCTTGCTGAGTACCTTTGTACTCATGTTGCTATAATCTACATTTTTACAGAAGACGCTGCAACCCCTTCTGATGGGTTCTATGTAGACGTTGACATCAACGAGTAGGCTAAAGACCCAGGTGGTGACCCTGAGCTTGTGATGGACCACGTAGTATAGCTAGGCTTTCCAAGCCTCTTTTATTTTACTAGTTGTCTGTACCCAGACAAAGTACTTCCGCTGTTGGCTTGTATGACTGTATGATTTGTATGTTGGGTCGTGAGACCCGTACCTGTGTGTATGATATGTATGGCTCCCTGAGCCTTAAATAAAGTACTTGTGTCATAGAGTCATGTTGTGATGCTTCGTTGTATTTGCACATATCGAGCATATTGTGTGTATGATTGAAATGCTTGGTATGTGTGGGATCTGACTATCTAGTTGTTTATCTTTAGTAGCCTCTCTTACCGGGAAATGTCTCCTAGTGTTACCGCTGAGCCATGGTTGCTTGCTACTGCTCTGGAACACTTAGGCTGGCCGGCATGTGTCCTTCTTCGTTCCTGTGTCTGTCCCTTCGGGGAAATGTCACGCTTTGAGTACCGGAGTCCTGTTAGCCCGCTACAGCCCGGTTTACCGGAGTCCTGCTAGCCCAGTGCTACAGCCCGGACCCACTTGCTGATGACCGACACGTTCGAAGCTGGGTCATGGATGCCTGTCCCTGTAAGTCTGTGCCACTTTGGGTTTACAACTAGTCATGTCAGCCTGGGCTCTTTATCATATGGATGCTAGCGACACTATCATATACGTGAGCCAAAAGGCGCAAACGGTCCCGGGCAAAGGTAAGGCGACACCCGTGGGAATACCGTGCGTGAGGCCGCAAAGTGATATGAAGTGTTACCGGCTAGATCGATGTGACATCGAGTCGGGGTCCTGACAGCGTTGAATTAAATCAGGAAATTCCAGAATATTAATTAAACTTCAAAAATTCATAACTTTTATTCTGTAACTCCAAATTGGACAAATTATATATGAAAAATGATCAGAAAAATCCAATCTATCCATCTGTACCATTTCCATGCATGATCAAACAAGTTAAGTTGATGTTTTAATCAGAACAAGAAAAGGCACTTTAAAAGGCCATATTTGAATTTGAAATTTGAATCCTTGATTCAAATTTGTTCAAACCCTTCTGGTTTTAGTTGCATTAGCCCAACACACTCATATTGCCATGTTTCATGCATGCATCATATTGTTGCATATTGTTTGGTGATGTTTGTGTATCGATGTCCTTTGCGACAGGATCTGTCCCCGAGGAGTACCGTGATTACCCTAACGAAGAACCGTATCCGTGCAACGAACCATCAGGCAAGCAACCAACCATCTGATCATATCGATACAATCCCATGTTCTCGCTCCTGCTCTCTTTTACTGCATTAAGACAACGCGATTCAAACTGCTGTGTGTTACGGTAGTTGAACCCATTTCCTCTGCATGACCTGTCATTGCCACAGTAACTAGATGAAACCCACTAGCATGTGTAGGAGTTGATTGAGCCATATGTATGTGTTGTTCCTACCTTGCTAAGCCTGCTATGCTTAGAGTCGTGTCAGGTCTGGTTCATCTGGGTGATGGGCTAGAGTGAAATGATTATGTCGGTAATGAGAGTGGTGTGGTGAACACGAATTGGTAAAGGTATCGATGAGAGGCCATGTAGGAGTACATGGTGGGTTGTTTCATTGAAGCCGACCTTAAGCATTGAGATCTGTATGTGTGATTTAAGAATCAGCTACTACCATGCATTGGGCCCGAAACCAATGGACCCTCTCGACTTCTTATTCACCCTAGTTCTCCGTCCAGGAGTTGCAAGTAGTTTCTGGTGTTTGTAGCCTACTGGAGGCCGTGGACAGCGCTGACCGTAGGGGTGGGCTGTGATGCGGTAGGTACGTGGCACGGTGTACCGAATACCCGTTAGGTATCTCGGGAACCCTGTTCACATCGTTCGGGGCCGTATGGGAAACCTCGGCCGGACTCCCTGCGGATGGAACCTGAATAGGCGATAAACCTGGACTGGAGGCTTAGGTGATTAGGTAGGTCGTGGCCGACACCCACGTTGGGCTTCCGCTTGAAGGTTGCCGAGTACATGTCGTGTAAACGACGATAAGTGGTGAGAGCGTGTATGAAGAAGTACACCCCTGCAGGGTTAACATGATCTATTCGAATAGCCGTGTCCGCGGTAAAGGACTACTTGGTTGCCTATACAGTTCATAGACAAGTAAATGGAAACTATTAAAAGCCTCAAGATAAGTGTGAGTGCCGAGGATGGCTCTTCCGTAGGAAGACGGTGGTGGATCCTCGGTAGTGTATTGAAGTGGTGAATAGTGGACTCGTGTGCGCAAAACTATTTCAAATGGAGTATCGTAGGATAGTCTAGCCAGGAGTCAAAGCTGGCTTGCTGCAATAACTCCACCAACCCTTCTTGATACTATGCATGTATGTAGGATCTGATGTAAGTCTTGCTGAGTACCTTTGTACTCATGTTGCTATAATCTACATTTTTACAGAAGACGCTGCAACCCCTTCTGATGGGTTCTATGTAGACGTTGACATCAACGAGTAGGCTAAAGACCCAGGTGGTGACCCTGAGCTTGTGAAGGACCACGTAGTATAGCTAGGCTTTCCAAGCCTCCTTTATTTTACTAGTTGTCTGTACTCAGACAAGTTACTTCCGCTGCTGGTTTGTATGACTGTATGACTTGTATGTTGGGTCGTGAGACCCGTTCCTTTGTGTATGTTATGTATGGCTCCCTGAGCCTTAAATAAAGTACTTGTGTCGTAGAGTCATGTTGTGATGCTTCGTTGTATTTGCACATATCGAGCATATTGTGTGTATGATTGAAATGCTTGGTATGTGTGGGATCTGACTATCTAGTTGTTTATCTTTAGTAGCCTCTCTTACCGGGAAATGTCTCCTAGTGTTACCGCTGAGCCATGGTAGCTTGCTACTGCTCTGGAACACTTAGGCTGGCCGGCATGTGTCCTTCTTCGTTCCTGTGTCTGTCCCTTCGGGGAAATGTCACGCTTTGAGTACCGGAGTCCTGATAGCCCGCTACAGCCCGGTTTACCGGAGTCCTGCTAGCCCAGTGCTACAGCCCGGACCCACTTGCTGATGACCGACACGTTCGAAGCTGGGTCATGGATGCCTGTCCCTGTAAGTCTGTGCCACTTTGGGTTTACGACTAGTCATGTCAGCCCGGGCTCTTTATCATATGGATGCTAGCGACACTATCATATACGTGAGCCAAAAGGCGCAAACGGTCCCGGGAAAAGGTAAGACGACACCCGTGGGGATACCGTGCGTGAGGCCGCAAAGTGATATGAGGTGTTACCAGCTAGATCGATGTGACATCGAGTCGGGGTCCTGACATGCACACCACATCCAAGGCGCAGCCCCTCCCCTCCCCAACACCTCTCCTCCTCCGTTAAGAGCTTGGTGAAGCCCTGCCGGAGTACTGCCTCTCCACCACCACCACGCCGTCGTGCTGCTGTTGGAGCTCTCTTCCTCAACCTCTCCCTCCTCCTTGCTGGATCAAGGTGCGGGAGACGTCTCCGCTCCATACGTGTGTTGAACGCGGAGGTGCCGTCCGTTCGGCACTAGGATCTTTGGTGATTTGGATCACGACGAGTACGACTCCATCAACCCCGTTCTCTTGAACGCTTCCGCTCGCGATCTACAAGGGTATGTAGATGCACTCATATCTCTCTCGTTGCTAGAAGACTCCATAGATTGATCTTGGTGATGCGTAGAAAAAAATTTATTTTCTGCAATGATCCCCAACAGTGGTATCAGAGCTAGGTCTATGCATAGTTTCTATGCACGAGTAGAACACAATTTTGTTGTGGGTGTAGTTTTTGTCAATTTATTTGCCACTACTAGTCTTATCTTGTTTCGGCGGCATCGTGAGATGAAGCGGCCCAGACCGACCTTACACGTACGCTTATGTGAGACAGGTTCCACCGACTGACATGCACTAGTTGCATAAGGTGGCTAGCGGGTGTCTGTCTCTCCCACTTTAGTCGGATCAGATTCGATGAAAAGGGTCCTTATGAAGGGTAAATAGAAATTGGCATATCACGTTGTGGTTTTGGCGTAGGTAAGAAACGTTCTTGCTAGAACCCTATAGCAGCCATGTAAAAAACTTGCAACAACAATTAGAGGACGTCTAACTTGTTTTTGCGGCATATGCCTTGCGATGTGATATGGCCAAAAGGATGTGATGAATGAAATATATGTGATGTATGAGATTGATCATGTTCTTGTAATAGGAATCACGACTTGCATGTCGATGAGTATGACAACCGGCAGGAGCCATAGGAGTTGTCTTAATTATTGTATGACCTGCGTGTCATTGAATAACGCCATGTAATTACTTTACTTTATTGCTAAACGGTTAGCCATAGTAGTAGAAGTAATCATTGGCGTGACAACTTCATGAAGACACGATGATGGAGATCATGATGATGGAGATCATGGTGTCATGCCGGTGACGATGATGATCATGGCACCCCGAAGATGGAGATCAAAAGGAGAAAAATGATATTGGCCATATCATGTCACTATTTGATTGCATGTGATGTTTATCATGTTTTTGCATCTTATTTGCTTAGAACAATGGTAGTAAATAGGATGATCCCTCATAATAATTTCAAGAAAGTGTTCCCCCTAACTGTGCGCCGTTGCGAAAGTTTGTTGTTTCGAAGCACCACGTGATGATCGGGTGTGATAGATTCTAACGTCCACATACAACGGGTGTAAGACAGATTTACACATGCAAAACACTTAGGTTTACTTGACGAGCCTAGCATGTACAGACATGGCCTCGGAACACAAGAGACCGAAAGGTCGAACATGAGTCGTATAGAAGATAAAATCAACATGAAGATGTTCACCGATGATGACTAGTCCGTGTCACGTGATGATCGGACACGGCCTAGTTGACTCAGATCATGGATCACTTAGATGACTAGAGGGATGTCTATCTGAGTGGGAGTTCATTAATAATTTTATTAGATGAACTTAATTATCACGCACTTAGTCTAAAACTTTTGCAATATGTCTTGTAGATCAAATGGCCCATGCTAATGTTGCCCTCAACTTCAACGCGTTCCTAGAGAAAACCAAGCTGAAAGACGATGGTAGCAACTATACGGACTGGGTCCGGAACTTGAGGATCATCCTCATAGCTGCCAAAAGAGCATATGTCCTAGATGCACCGCTAGGTGAAGCACCCGTTTTCCCAGCAACTCAAGACGTTATGAACGCCTGGCAGTCGCGTGTTGATGACTACTCCCTCATTCAGTGTGGCATGCTTTACAGCTTAGAACCGGGGCTCCAAAAGCGTTTTGAGCGCAGAGCATATGAGATGTTCGAAGAGCTGAAAATGGTTTTCCAAGCTCATACCCGGGTCGAGAGATATGAAGTCTCCGACAAGTTCTACAGTTGTAAGATGGAGGAAAATAGTTCTGTCAGTGAGCACATACTCAAAATGTCTGGGTTGCGCAACCGCTTGTCCTAGCTGGACATTAACCTCCCGGACGAGGCGGTCATTGACAGAATCCTTCAGTTGCTCCCACCTAGCTACAAGAGATTTGTGATGAACTACAATATGCAGGGGATGGTGAAAACTATTCCTGAGGTATTTTCAATGCTGAAATCAGCGGAGGTAGAAATCAATAAGGAACATCAAGTGTTGATGGTCAATAAAACCACAAGTTTCAAGAAAGGAAAGGGTAAGAAGAACTTCAAGAAGGACGGCAAGGGAGTTGCCGCACCCGGTAAGCCAGTTGCCGGGAAGAAGCCAAAGCATGGACTCAAACCTGAGACCGAGTGCTTTTATTGCAAGGGAAGCGGACATTGGAAGCGGAATTGCCCCAAGTACTTAGCGGACAAAAAGGCCGGCAACACCAAAGGTATATGTGATATACATGTAATTGATGTGTACCTTACCAGTACTCATAGTAGCTCCTGGGTATTTGCTATCGGCGCGGTTGCTCATATTTGTAACTCAAAATAGGAGCTGTGGAATAAGCGGAGACTGGCGAAGGACGAGGTGACGATGCGCGTCGGGAATGGTTCCAAGGTCGATGTGATCGTCGTCGGCATGCTACCTCTACATTTACCTATGGGGTTAGTTTTAAACCTCAATAATTGTTATTTAGTGTCAGCTTTGAGCATGAACATTGTATCTGGATCTCGTTTAATACGAGATGGCTACTCATTTAAATCCGAGAATAATGGTTGTTCTATTTATATGAGAGATATGTTTTATGGTCATGCCCCGCTGGTCAATGGTTTATTCTTAATAAATCTCGAACGTGATGTTACACATATTCATAGTGTGAATACCAAAAGATGTAAGATTGATAATGATAGTCCCACATATCTGTGGCACTGCCGCCTTGGTCACATTGGCGTCAAATGCATGAAGAAGCTCCATACAGATGGACTTTTGGAGTCTCTTGATTTCGAATCATTTGACACGTGCGAACCATGCCTCATGGGTAAAATGACCAAGACTCCGTTCTCCGGAACAATGGAGCGAGCAACCAGCTTATTAGAAATCATACATATTGATGTGTGCGGTCCAATGAGCATTGAGGCTCGTGGAGGCTATCGTTATGTTCTCACCCTCACTGATGACTTGAGTAGATATGGGTATGTTTACTTGATGAAACACAAGTCTGAGACCTTTGAAAAGTTCAAGGAATTTCAGAATGAGGTAGAGAATCAACGTGACAGAAAAATAAAGTTCTTACGATCAGATCGTTGGGGGGAATATTTAAGTCACGAGTTGGGAACGCACTTAAGAAAATGTGGAATTGTTTCACAACTCACGCCGCCTGGAACACCTCAGCGAAACGGTGTGTCCGAACGTCGTAATTGCACTCTATTGGATACGGTGCGGTCTATGATGTCTCTTACCAATTTACCGCTATCATTTTGGGGATACGCTTTAGAGACAACTACATTCACTTTAAATAGGGCACCGTCTAAATTCGTTGAGATGACACCATATGAATTATGGTTTGGAAATAAACCTAAGTTGTCGTTTCTAAAAGTTTGGGGATGCGATGCTTATGTCAAGAAACTTCAACCTGAAAAGCTCGAACCCAAGTCGGAAAAATGTGTCTTCATAGGATACCCTAAGGAAACCATTGGGTATACCTTCTACCTAAGATCCGAAGGCAAGATTTTCGTTGCCAAGAATGGGTCCTTTCTGGAGAAAGAGTTTCTCTCGAAAGAAATAAGTGGGAGGAAAGTAGAACTTGATGAAGTACTGCCTCTTGAACCGGAAAGTAGCGCAGCTCAGGAAGATGTTCCTGTGGTGCCTGCACCGACTAGAGAGGAAGTTAGTGATGATGATCAAGGTACTTCGGATCAATTTGCTACTGAACTTTGAAGGTCCACAAGGACACGTTCCACACCAGAATGGTATGGCAACCTTGTCTTGGAAATCATGTTATTAGACAACAGTGAACCTTCGAACTATGAAGAAGCGATGGCGGGCCCAGATTCCAACAAATGGACTGAAGCCATGCAATCCGAGATAGGATCCATGTATGAAAACAAAGAATGGACTTTGACAGACTTGCCCGATGATCGGCGAGCGATAGAAAATAAATGGATCTTTAAGAAGAAGACGGATGTGGATGGCAATGTTACCATCTATAAAGCTCGACTTGTCGCTAAGGGTTATTGGCAAGTTCAAGGAGTTGACTACGATGAGACTTTCTCTCCCGTAGCAAAGCTGAAGTCCGTCCAAATTATGTTAGCAATTGCCGCATACTATGATTATGAGATATGGCAAATGGACGTCAAAACGGCATTCCTTAACGGTTATCTTAAGGAAGAATTGTATATGATGCAGCCGGAAGGTTTTGTCGATCCTAAGTATGCTAACAAGGTATGCAAGCTCCAGCGCTCCATCTATGGGCTGGTGCAAGCATCTCGGAGTTGGAACATTCGCTTTGATGAAATGATCAAAGCGTTTGGGTTTATGCAGACTTATGGAGAAGCCTGCGTTTACAAGAAAGTGAGTGGGAGCTCTGTAGCATTTCTCATATTATATGTAGATGACATACTTTTGATGGGAAATGATATAGAGCTTTTGGACAGCATTAAGGCCTACTTGAATAAGTGTTTTTCAATGAAGGACCTTGGAGAAGCTGCTTACATATTGGGCATCAAGATCTATAGAGATAGATCGAGACGCCTCATAGGTCTTTCACAAAGCACATACCTTGATAAGATATTGAAGAAGTTCAATATGGATCAGTCCAAGAAGGGGTTCTTGCATGTGTTGCAAGGTGTGAAATTGAGCTCGGCTCAATGCCCGACCACGGCAGAAGATAGAGAAAAAGATGAGTGTCATCCCCTATGCCTCGGCTATAGGGTCTATTATGTATGCCATGCTGTGTACCAGATCTAATGTAAACCTTGCCGTAAGTTTGGTAGGAAGGTACCAGAGTAATCCCGACATAGAACACTGGACAGCTGTCCAGAATATCCTGAAGTACCTGAAAAGGACTAAGGATATGTTTCTCATTTATGGAGGTGAAGAAGAGCTCATCGTAAAGGGTTACGTCGACGCTAGCTTCGACACAGATATGGATGACTCTAAGTCACAAACCGGATACATGTATATTTTGAATGTTGGGGCAGTAAGCTGGTGCAGTTGCAAGCAAAGCGTCGTGGTGGGATCTACATGTGAAGCGGAGTACATGGAAGCCTCAGAGGCAGTGCATCAAGCAATCTGGATGAAGGAGTTCATCACCGACCTAGGAGTCATACCCAATGCGTCGGGGCCGATCACTCTCTTCTGTGACAACACTGGAGCTATTGCCCTTGCCAAGGAGCCCAGGTTTCACAAGAAGACCAGGCACATCAAGCGTCGCTTCAACTCCATTTGTGAAAATGTTCAAGATGGAGACATAGATATTTGCAAAGTGCATACGGATCTGAATGTCGCAGATCCGTTGACTAAACCTTTTCCGTGAGCAAAACTTGATCAACACCAGAACTCTATGGGTGTTCGATTCATCACAATGTAACTAGATTATTGACTCTAGTGCAAGTGGGAGACTGTTGGAAATATGCCCTAGAGGAAATAATAAAATGATTATTATTATATTTCCTTGTTCATGATAATTGTCTATTATTCATGCTATAACTGTGTTATCCGGAAATCGTAATACATGTGTGAATACATAGACCACAACATGTCCCTGGTGAGCCTCTAGTTGACTAGCTCGTTGATCAACAGATAGTCATGGTTTCCTGACTATGGACATTGGATGTCATTGATAATGGGATCACATCATTAGGAGAATGATGTGATGGACAAGACTCAATCCTAAGCATAGCACAAGATCATGTAGTTCATTTGCTAGAGCTTTTCTAATGTCAAGTATTATTTCCTTAGACCATAAGATCGTGTAACTCCCGGATACCGTAGGAGTGCTTTGGATGTTCCAGACGTCACAACGTAATTGGGTGGCTATAAAGGTATACTGCAGGTATCTACGAAAGTATCTGTTGGGTTGACACGGATCGAGACTGGGATTTGTCACTCCGTATGACGGAGAGGTATCTCTGGGCCCACTCGGTAATGCATCATCATAATGAGCTCAATGTGACCAAGTGGTTGGTCAGGGATCATGCATTACGTGACGAGTAAATTGACTTGCCGGTAACGAGATTGAACGAGGTATTGGGATACCGACGATCAAATCTCGGGCAAGTAATGTACCGATTGACAAAGGGAATTGTATACGGGATTACTTGAATCCTTGACATTGTGGTTCATCCGATGAGATCATCGTGGAACATGTGGGAGCCAACATGGGTATCCAGATCTCGCTGTTGGTTATTGGCCGGAGAGCTGCCTCGGTCATGTCTGCATGATTCCCGAACCCGTAGGGTCTACACACTTAAGGTTCGATGACGCTAGGGTTATTAGGAAGACTTGTAAGTGATTACCGAATGTTGTTTGGAGTCCCGGATGAGATCCCGGACGTCACGAGGAGTTCCGGAATGGTCCGGAGGTGAAGATTTATATGTGGGAATTTATCATACGGTCACCGGAAAAGTTCGGGGGCTTATCGGTATTGTACCGGGGCCACCGGAGGGGTTCCGGGGGTCCACCGGGAGGGGCCACCTCTCTCGGAGGGCCTCATGGGCTGTAGTGTGCAGGGAACCAGCCCCTAGAGGGCTAGGCACACCCCCCCCCTTGGGCCCATGCTCCTAGGGTTTGGGGGAACCCTAGAGGGGGCGCCCCCCTTGCTTGGGGGGCAAGCCCCCTCCCCTTGGCCGCCGCCCCCCCTCCCCTTTGGATCTCATCTAGAGGGGGCCGGCCCCCTTCCCCCTTCCCCTATAAATAGAGGGGCGAGGGGAGGGCTGCACACCACATCCAAGGCGCAGCCCCTCCCCTCCCCAGCACCTCTCCTCCTCCGTTAAGAGCTTGGCGAAGCCCTGCTGGAGTACTGCCTCTCCACCACCACCACGCCGTCGTGCTGCTGCTGGAGCTCTCTTCCTCAACCTCTCCCTCCTTCTTGCTGGATCAAGGCGCAAGAGACGTCTTCGCTCCGTACGTGTGTTGAACGCGGAGGTGTCGTCCGTTCGGCACTAGGATCTTCGGTGATTTGGATCATGACGAGTACGACTCCATCAACCCCATTCTCTTGAACGCTTCCGCTCGCGATCTACAAGGGTATGTAGATGCACTCCTATCTCTCTCGTTGCTAGATGACTCCATAGATTGATCTTGGTGATGCATAGAATTTTTTTTATTTTCTGCAATGATCCCCAACACTTAGCACCGGAGACAGCATTCTCTTCGGTTCCGTATGGATTATATCTCTCTGTATGCACTAGCAAACAAATCAGTCCATACCTGTTTCTGTCAACAATCTCCAAAAAACAGGTAGGCAGATATTGCACCAATAGAGTTCCAGGGAAAGAAATAGGAGAATGGGAATTAAAGTGAGAAAGGGCAGCAGCCAAAATGATGGAGAAGTGGGAGGATATCATGACCCAGAAGGAGGAGCCAAGTGCCAAGCGCAATGAGCTCAAGGAGAAAAAAAATGAAAATGTTTTACATATTAATGAATATTAAAAAAATAAGATGGAGATCAAGGAGAAGAAGTTTATGGTCAAGAAAGTGTGTGAGGAGTCCAATGTCTTGTATGTGAAGGCCAACGACTTGGACCCCTATGTGCAAAGTTTGTTCACATATGCATAACAACATCTTCCCACACTATGTCGAAAAACGAGGGGTCAACATGAGTTATTTGGTTTGGACGTGATGTTCTTTTGTTTCTTTGATGGATGGGGTTTGTGATTTTTTTTAGCATCCACTGCTTTTGTTTTTGGTTGCATTTGCTTGCAAATATTAAATATATCGTTGAATTGCTATTGATCGAGAAACTGAGGATACCGTTGGATGACCTCCTCCTCGTCGGATGTTCATAGACACGTCTGGGCATGTCCACGAACATTCTAGGGCGTTTGTTTTAAGATATAGCCTTGGAGATGGCCTAATGGCGATGGAGATAGAGGCAAGAGAATTTAGTGGTTGTTTAAAGATAAATGGAGAGATAATTGGCTCACGGACCCATACACCATGCTTTTGCGAGCTAGCGAAAGGAATTATCGTGGCTTCAACATTTCAAGTGTTGGGAATGACTGATGATGGCACGTTCTTGAGTGCTTTGCATCTCCAACAGCTCACCAAATCCCTCCCCACCCCCCCCCCCCCCCCCCCCCCCCCCCAAAAAAACAACTTAATTGTGGGTCCATAATAACACTTTTTTAGTTATTGGGGATGGACGCTCCAGCAGTTCTTCAATAATTCATTACCAATATACTGTTTTTTTCCTATTTCTCATGAAACTTGTATCAAACACCTTGCGACAATGAGTGTCTTCTTTTTCTTCTTCTTCTTCTTCTTTGTCGTTGTCTTTGTCGTCATCGTCATCGTTGAAGTGAGATCCGAGCCGGGGAACAAAAAGCCCAAATGTTGCCGCCACCGCCACCACGTTGGCGACACAAGGCAGCACAAATCTGCCGCCGCCGAGGGTGGAGCGTCGGGAGACCATGCCCCAAGGTCCCTCGACAACGCCGCTAAAGCCATCATCGAGATGGAAGTGGCATATGGGAAGATGAACTGTTTGCTCTATCACTAATAATTAATTCGCAATAGCTATATGTAAGTTACCTGAATTTGTAATTTTGATAAGTCAATTTTGTGAGAGAAAATGGTTGTAGGAGGAAGAAAGCCAAAGGAAGAAGAAAGAAATGCGATGGTTGGATCTTAATCTAATGGCAAAAAAATGACTTAGCCAAAATAAATTTTCATGCGACTTACATATAGTCAGACCCTAATTTATTGGTGAAAGGAAAGCGGTTGAAGATGCTCTCTTTCTTCTTCTGAAAACTAGTGCGAGGTCGCCTGCGACAGCGAAACATTACTGCTACCAATTTTAATTTTTGTTGTAGCCGCATGTCTCCCTTTTTATTTAGCAAACTAGCCGCCTGTCATGAGTCATCATCAATTAAGTACTTGGCCTGCTCGGTTGATTCCGAATTCACGATAAGCATATCTAGCCTGTTAGCCACTATAAGTCTCTTTTTCAGTTTGCTAGTTCCACACAGTCTCTCTCCTTCAGTTTCGTGACACAATTTGCAAAGTAGGCAAAGAACACAACCACCTATGGGAAGCACCGTCGTGCTCTACACATGGATGGTCAGGGGTCACCTCCACCCCATGACGCAGCTCGCGAATCACCTCGCCGGACATGGCGTTCCCGTCACCGTCGCCGTCGCCGATGTTCCGTCCACAGGTGACTCCTCACAAACCATTGCCCGCCTCTCTGCCTCCTACCCTGCTGTATCCTTCCACCTGCTCCCGCCGGCAACAACCCGCTCCGAGGACGCGGCCGATCCCAACGCCGACCCTTTTATCACCCTCATCGCCGACATCCGCGCCACCAACGCCGCTCTCCTGGCCTTTCTGAGATCTCTCCCGTCTGTGAAGGCTCTCATCACCGACTTTTTCTGCGCGTACGGGCTTGACGCAGCCGCGGAGCTCGGCGTCCCAGCCTACGTGTTCTTCACCCTTTGCGTGTCGGCTCTTGCCACCTTCCTGCATATCCCCGTCATGCGCTCCGCCGTCTCCTTCGGGGAGATGGGGCGCTCCTTGCTGCACTTCCCTGGAGTTCATCCAATTCCGGCGTCCGACTTGCCGGAGGTCCTGCTCGATCGTGACAACAGGCAGTACAGTACCACTCTTGGTCTCTTCAAGCAGCTTCCCAGAGCGAAGGGCATTTTGTCGAACACGTTCGAGTGGCTGGAGCCCCGCGCCGTGAAGGCGATAAAGGAGGGAATTCCCCGCCCGGACGAGTCACTGCCGAAACTGTTCTGCGTCGGTCCACTGGTCGGCGAGGAGAGAGGGAGCAACGCGAATCACGAATGCCTAGTGTGGCTGGACAAGCAGCAGGCGGGGAGCGTGGTCTTCGTCTGCTTCGGGAGCGCGAGCTCGGTGCCGGCGGAGCAGCTAAATGAGATAGCCGTGGGGCTGGAGAAGAGCGGTCACGCGTTCCTCTGGGCCGTGCGCGCGCCTGTCTCGCCGGATGCCGACTCGACGAAGCGGTTCGAGGGGCGGGATGAGGCGGCGGTGGATGCGCTGCTGCCGGATGGATTCTTGGACAGAACACGGGGACGCGGAATGGTGTTGTCCTCCTGGGCGCCGCAGGTGGAGGTGCTCCGGCACCCGGCGACTGGAGCGTTTGTGACGCACTGCGGGTGGAACTCCACGCTTGAGGCGGTCATGGCGGGGGTGCCGATGCTGTGTTGGCCGATGTACGCGGAGCAGAGGATGAACAAGGTGTTCGTCGTGGAGGAGATGAAACTTGGAGTGGCCATGGACGGCTACGACGAGGCGATGGTGAAAGCGGAGGAGGTAGAGGCGAAGGTGAGACTGATCATGGAGTCCGAGCAAGGGGACGAGATCAGGCACAGGATGACGAAGGCGCGAGAGATTGCTGCCAATGCACTGGAGATCGGTGGATCCTCGGCGGCAGCAATCATTGACTTGCTGGATAATCTGAAGATTTCGACAAACGACTGAATCGTTCAAGGCATCAAGGATTGCAAAGAGCCTTTTTAACAACTTTATTACGGCTCTCTTCGTCCTAAATTATCTGTCCTAGATTTGTCATGAGACACGAAAATATGTAGACATGTTAATTTGGGACAAAGGTAATACTGGTAATTTGCTTTTATGTCGTGTAGTGGAATGTGGAATGGAGGCGTCATGTGACTGTTGAGTGAAAACTGTGAAAACATATGTTTCTTTTGCGGGGCAATGAAACATATGTTATGGAATAATTACCAAATAAATACTTTTATACGATGTTCCGTAACCTTCTTTTCATCAAAGTAGTGACTCTATTGTATATTGGCGTCAATACTAGTATAACTCTTCTATCATAGATTATTGTATGGAAATACTAACGTCCACAAGTGTGGGCGTTTGCATCTCGCCCACACGCGTGGATCCACGTCCGTTTGTGGTTGCACGAATCTTGGCATGTTTATGGTGTCACGTAGGATTGGGATGGTGTGTGGGCATTCATTCGGTCGCCCACACGTCCGTTTCACCATCCTGGAGGGCCGGTGTGTGGACGTTTAGCAGTTTGCCCACACGTCTCTTTTCACTCACGTACAAGGGCTGGTGTGTGGGCATTTGCCATCTCGTTCACATGCCCGTCTCCTCCCCCACACCCAAAATTACCAGTTGCCATGTGTTTTGCAGTATATGTGGCAACTACCCTAGTGTGTTTGTAAGCAGATGGCGACTCTATTTTTTACCCGAACATATCAGTTGCCATGTGTTTTGCAGAGTACACGGCAACTGCCCTAGTGTGCTTGTAAGTAGATGGCAACTCTCTCTTTACCCGAAACATGTTATTTTGCCACGTCTCTTTGTAGCGCTACACGGCAACTGCCTAATGTTAGTAGGTGGCAACTCCTAAGGTTTTCAAATCATGACAACTGTAGTAAATCAGACCATACATGGAAACTGCCTAGTGTTAGTAGGCGGCAACCCCTAAAGTTTTCAAATGATGGCAACTATAGTAAACCAGACCATACATGGCAACAGCTGCAGTCGTCCAAAATGGCATCTGGCACTTGACTGAGATGGCAACTGCAGTTGAGCAACCATGGCAACTGAAGTTGTCCGACATGGCAACTGCAGTTAAACGAACATTGAAGAGGGTCCGGACCATGGCAACTGTGGGGACGCGTGGTGACTATCACGCGGGGCGTGCGTGACCGTGAGGTAGGTGGCTGAGAGAGGTTGTGTGGGCGTTATCCATTTTTCCCACACGTAGGCGTGTGAGAGGGACCGCGAGGAAAAAAAAACGTGTGAGCGCTAGTTGTTTTGCCCACACATAGGCGTGTGGGCTGGTTCTCTTAGACACCACACAAAATATATGGTCAGATCCCTTAACGCCCATACGTGTGGGCGTTATCGGCGTCCTTTTTGTAACCTTTCGTTTAATCAATCATCTCATTTATGACTATATGCCTAGATGTTGAAATTCAGTTGGATGCTAATATGCTTGGTGAACCGTAATAGAAGACAATAAAGCATCAAGCCATGATTTTTATTTTACACCATCTCCAAGAAGGTTTAATAGGTGAATATCGTGCAAACAAATACCCATTATTCTTAGGGCAAATTAAAAGAAAGGTACGTGTTGTGGGAATGGCTAACCCACCTCGGACCATGGTCTTAGGCCAACTCCAACGCGACAGCTCAAATGCACACGGATTTTGTCTGTTTGGTCCGGCTAGGCGAATGTCACATTCCTAGCTCCTGACAATGCACTAGGCTAGCTTCATGTGTGCATCATGTTTAAATTTTTTCTAAACTTGAAATGGGGAAGACAGAACCCCCATCACCCCTTTAAACCAACTAGGATTTACTAAAATCATTTTCAATAAACCTGAAATGCCCTTATAAAAGTCCATCATCTTTGCCTTGGTCTAGAACCTCTGACAAAAATGGTGTGCAAATTTCTAGGTCATCCAAAGGTCACTGCATTAAATCATATGTTATTTGAATTTGGGCATTTAAATGCTAGTAAATATTTTAAATGCCCAAATAATCCTAAACTTAAATGTTCCATGTTGGATAATTTCTATACAGTGGGCATGTGCAGTTTGGTGATTTTTGAAAGGGTCTAGGTATTTTTAGAAAAGCGACAAAGATTACAGAAAAATAGAAAACTGAAACAAAAGAAGAGAGAGAGGAAAGGAACATACCTTACCTGGACTTACCTTGAGGCCCACCAGAGATACCAGCCCACCTGCGCGGCCCGTTACTGTGCAGCCCAGCTGCCAGTCGTCTTCCTCCCCCTCGCCCCGAAGCAGCTGCGTGCTGGACGCACGCGTCTCGACGCCGGCCACCTCCTGCTTCGCGCTGGAGGCTGCTCCTTCGTCCTAATCCGCGTCTGGAGACGCCCGAGGCCCTCCTCTCACTTTCCCCTCACTCTCTGCTCTCTCCCTCGCCCTCTAGCCCCCCCCTTGAGCGTCACCGAGAGCTTCCGCGGCCGCCGTGCCTCGCCCGCGTGGCCACTGATGACGAAATGACGCGCCACCGTTCTCCCGAGATAGTACGTATCGCGCTACACCTCCTCATTGAACCAAGCAAGGCCGGAGGCCCTCCAGCGTCGCCATCGTCATCTTCCTTGCCGCCTCGGCCACCGGACGCTGTTGTCGATTTCGCCGCCGCAAAGGCCTCCCCGAGCCCAATGAGACCGCCGACGACCTCGCTGTGAGCTCCACTCCATTTCCCCTCCTTCGTTTTGCTCGTTCCCGTGCCGTAGCACCCTCGCCCCCATGCCCGAGCGCCACCGTCCGCCATGGCCGGCGAGCCCGCCCTCCCGAGCCTCTCCTGCTCGCTCCAGGGGCACTGACACGCTCCTGGCGCCTCCAGGAGGATGACTCGCCACTCTGTTTGTCGCTCGAGCGCTGCAGCCGCGTCCTTGCCCCAGCCCGAACTCCGACCGCCGCCTAACTCCTCGTTGCTACCTACTCCGGCCACCCCAGCTGCTGTCACTCGCCCAGTTGAATGCAGCGCACCTTCAGCTACCCGTAGGCGCAAACCACGCGCAAAACCGAGCCTCGTAGCGATTTTCCGGTGAGCTTCCGCCGTGGTTTTGGTCGTCGCCGGCCAAGCTCCAGCGAGTGCCAACGTGGCACTATGTTTAGGCACTAAACCCGCTGCTTAACCCCCCCCAGCCACTGACAGCGGGCCCAACCCCAGTCAGCGCTGGGTTAGATCGGGATTAGTCTGTGAGTCACTGACGTGTGGATCCCACACGTCAGGTTTGACCTGGAACTACCCAGTTGACCTGCTGATGTCATGCTACCGTCATGCTGACGCAGTAAAGCTTTTCTGGGTTTTTTTATAATTCAGAAATTCCAGAAAATGTCCAAAACTTCTAAAATTCATATAAATTCAACCGTAACTCCAAATGAGATAAATTATATATGAAAAATGATCAGAAAAATCCAATCTATCCATCTGTACCATTTTCATGCATGATAGAACAACTTATGGGTGTTGTTTAGGCCAAATCTTATAATGGCATTTAAACCTTCACATATGGAGTTTGAATTTGAACCTAGGGTTCAAACCAACTCCATTTAACCTGCTGCTAGTTGCATTAGCTCAAATCACAACATATTTCCATGTCATGATCATGCATCATATTGTGCATTGCATTGATTGTGTTTCTTCTTTGTTTGTCGGTGCTTGTCCCCTCTCAGTAGACGTGTACCAACGATGTGATCGATGACACCGATGAAGAACTATACTATCTTTAGAAGTGCCAGGCAAGCAAAACCCCCTTGTTCATTCCGATACAATCCCACTCTCTCGCTCCTGCTCTCTTTTACTATATTAGGACAACAACGATTCATCTGTTACTTGCTGCGGTAGCTGAACCCCTTTATCCTCTGCATGACCTATCATTGCCACAGTAAATAGATGAAACCCACTAGCATGAGTAGGAGTTGGTTGAGCCCGATGTGCCTATTCATTCATTCTTGTTTGTTATGCCTGCTACTACTTAAAGTTGAGTCACGTCTGATTCATCGGGGATGAATCGGAGGTGTGTGAACATGTCCTACTGTGTGTGAGATAAGTATGTGTGAACACAATTTGGTAAAGGTAGCGGTGAGAGGCCATGTAGGAGTACATGGTGGGTTGTCTCATTGAAGCCGTCCTCAGGAACTGAGTTCTGTGTTTGTGATCCATGAACATCTACTACCACTCATTGGGATCCTTAATTGACCCTCTCGGCTTCTTAACCACGATTGTCCTCTGTCCAGGAGTTGCATGTCATTTCTGGTGTTTGTAGTATGCTGGAGGCCGTGGGCAGCGCTGACCCGAGGGGTGGGTTGTGATGCGGTAGGCATGTGGCCGGATATGCCGAGCGCCCGTTTGGTGTCGCGGAACCCTGTACACATTGTTCGGGGCTGTATGTGGAAACCTCGGCCGGACTCCCTGCGGATGGGACCTGAATAGGCGATAAACCTGGACTAGAGACTTGAGTGTTTAGGTAGGCCGTGGCCGACACCCTCGCCAGGCTTCCGCTTGAAGGTTGCCGAGATACATGACATGTACATGGCGGTAAGTGGCGAGAGCGTGTGTGAAGAAGTACACCCCTGCAGGGTTAACATCATCTATTCGAATAGCCACGTCTGCGGTAAAGGACCTCTGGGTTGCCTATACATTTCATAGACAAGTGAAAGTGGATACTCTAAAATACGCAAGACAAGCGTGAGTGCTATGGATGGCATTCTCATAGGGAGACGGGAGCGGATCCATAGTGGTGTATTGATATGGTGAATATGTGGACTCGTGTGCGCCACCTCAAAGAGTTACTTGCAGTCGTTGTTCAGGATAGCCACCGAGTCAAAGTTGGCTCGCTGCAGTTAAACCCCACCATCCCCTTTGTTGATAATGATGCATATGTAGTTAATTCTGATGTAAGTCATGGTGGGTACATTTGTACTCACGTTTGCCTATTTTATGTTTTTGCAGAGAGACTGTAGTCTCACTAGTAGTACCGTGTGGACTTCGACATTTAGCTTGTTACCTCAGCTACGATCTTGTGCCCTCGGCAGGATCTGGTAGATAGTCAGGCTTCTCAGCCTTTTTCATTTGTAGATGTCCGTACTCAGACATGTTAAGCTTCCGCTTGTGCTTTGAATTGTATGCTCTGAATGTTGGGTCATGAGACCCATGTTTTCAATGTCGCGCTCCTCGGAGCCTATTGATAAAAATACTTGGGTTGTAGAGTCATGTTGTGATGCCATGTTGTATTTGCACATATCGAGCATATTGTGTGTATGTTATTGAAATGCTTGGTATGTGTGGGATCTGACTATTTACTTGTTTATCCTTGGTAGCCTCTCTTACCGGGAAATGTCTCCTAGTGCTTCCACTGAGCCTTGGTAGCTTGCTACTGCTCCGAAACACTTAGGATGGCCAGCATGTGTCCTTCTTCGTTCTTGTGTCTGTCCCTTCGGGGAAATGTCACGCGGTGTCTACGGGAGTCCTGTTAGCCTGCTACAGCCCGGTTTACCGGAGTCCTGCTAGCCGAGTTGCTATAGCCTGGATTCACTCGCTGATGACCGACACATTCGTTGTTGGGTCATGTATGCCTGTCCCTGTAAGTTAGTGCCACTTTGGGTTCATGACTAGCCATGTCAGCCCGGGCTCCTTGTCATATGGATACTAGCGACACTATCATATATGTGTGCCAAAAGGCGCAAACGGTTCCGGGCCTGGTAAGGCGACACCTGTGGGAATACCATGCGTGAGGCCGCAAAGTGATATGAGGTGTTACATGCTAGATCGGTGTGGCATTGAGTCGGGGTCCTGACAGCGAATGTCAATGTCTGTTTTTATCTATCGAACCTTAGGTGCGCAAACGTGGACGGGCGCATTTAACATTTGCGCCAGACTTTGATATTCTAAAGAAATAAACCAGCCACCAGAAGTCCAGTTACATTAATTAAAACAAAAAACATTGAAATAAAAACATCCAACGGCAGGGCATAGATCTAGGTGGCGGCGGCTCCTCCTTGGTCGGGTCAACATAGGCCGACGCCTCCATCCAAGGGAATGCCTACTGGAAGGCAGCCAACGTCGTCTGCTGCTACTTCACCTACCGCCCGTCCTCTATCTCATGCTTCACCGCCTGGCGCTCGACCTCCTTGTCGCCCCCGCCCCCCTCCCCCCCACACACACGGGCGTGCACGACACGTACATCGACACTATGCTCATCCACGACCATGCATGCACATGCTCGGGTGCGAGCGGTGCTGGCGGTAGCAGGGCGCATTGGCCGATACTCCAGTCGCCGATCAGCCAGCGCCTGCACAAGGCCAGGCCACCTAGGGAGCTCCTCGAGCTTAGACTCCTCGATGGCCATCCTTGTGGCCTTCCCGACATCCGTAATGTAGGGCCTGTCGACTCCTCATCTTCCTCCTTCACCACGACTGGCGGTGGTGGTGGAGTGGGGAGCGCGCGTGATGCATAAGGCGCCCCCTTGAAGCTCGACTGGTAGCATTGTTCGTGCTTGGTGACGAACCACGTGTCCCAGTTTGGGGAATCCACTATGTACACTGGAATAATGAAGTTTTCCATGAAAGATTAGTAGCATTGATTTTACCTTTTAAGAAGAAAGAAAATAATGAAGTTTATATGGAAGAATGTATTGGTAGCATTGGTTTTACCCTTTATGAAGAAAGAAAATAACGAAAACGGGGAATGACAAAATTTGTGCACAACTTACATAGAATATGTGTTTTTTATAATATGCAAGAATATTCATATAATGGTGGACTTTTCGCAAATTTTCCCTAGAAGGAAAGAATTAATGGTACACTTAAAGAAGAAAGAAAATGAAATAAAAGCAAAATAAGCAAAATAATGAAGTTTTCTAAGGAATAATGAATTAGTGGCATTATTATTACCCTTGAAGAACAAAGAAAATGAAGTAAAATATAAAAACTCAAAACAATGAAGTTTTCTTGAAGAATGAACTAGAGACATTGTATTGCCCTTTAGAAGAGAGAAATTAAAAAAGAAAACAAATGAAACAATGACAAAAATTGCACACAATATACACGAAAATTGCACTTTTCTATAATGTGCAAGAATAGGCATATCAAAGTGGAATTTTCACACAAAAGTTCACAAGAAGGAATGAATCAGTGGCATTGATTTTTATCTGAATGAAGAAATAAATAAAATATTAACAAAAACTAAAACAAAATAACAAAGTTTTATAAGAAAAAAGAATTATTGGTATTGTTATTACCCTTTAAGAAGAAAGAAAATAAAATAAAAACAAGATCAAAATCAACATAATGATATTTTCTAATGAAGAATGAATTGGTTACATTGGTATGACCCGAAAGAAAACAAAAAAATCTAAAACAAAGAATGACAAAATTTACACACAACATACACACATTTTTAAAATAATTTTTCAGTATCTAGGGAGTAGAGAAAACTTTAAAACAATGAGGTTTTCTAAGGAATAATGAATTAGTGGCATTATTATTACCATTTAAGAACAAGGAAAATGAAATAAAATAAAATAAAAAACAATGATGTTTTATAAGGAAGAATGAATTCCCTTTAGAAGAGAGAAATTAAAAACAAAACAAATGAAACAATAACACATAATATACAAAAAATGCATTTTTCTATAATGTGCAAGAATAAGCATATGAAAGTGGAATTTTTTGCCAAAAAAATCACAGGAAGGAATGAATTATTGGCATTCTTTTTTGTATGAAAGAAGAAATACATAAAATAATAACAAAAATAAAAATAAAATAATGAACTTTTATTATAAGAAAAAATGAATTAGTGGTATTGGTATTAACCTTTAAGAAGAAATAAAATAAAATAACAACTAAAGAAAAAAATGAGATTTTCTATTGAAGAATGAATTTGTGACGTTGGTATGACCCGAAAGAAAACGAAAACAAATCTAAAACAAAAAATGGCAAAATTTACACATAATATACACAAAAATCGCGTTTTTCAAAAAACTGGCAAGAATAAGCATATAATAGTTGAAATTTGGAATAAATATCCTAGGAAAAGGAATGAATTAGTGGCATTGGTATTATCCTTAAAAATAACAAAATCAAAATAATAAAATTTATATGGAACAATGACTAGTGCCATTGGTATTACTCTTTAAGAATAAAGGTAGTAAGAAAAGTAAAAAAAACTTACACACAACTTTGCACTAAAATTGTATTCCATCTGTCCGAAATACTTGTCATCAAAATAGATAAAAAAGGATGTATCTACAACTAATATACGTCTAGATACACCCCCTTTTATTCATTTTGATGACAAGTATTTCCGGACGGAGGGAGTACTTTTGTAGTATGCAAACAACAATCATATATTCCCTCTGTCCGAAAAAACTTGTCCCAGACTTGTCCCTTAAATGGATGTATCTAGACTAATTTGGTGCTAGATACATCCATTTGAGGGACAAACTTTCTCGGACGGAGGGAGTAATAGTGTAATTTTGCACATACATAGATTATTTATATATTTACACACACCCAACATTCCATAAATACATACTCCCTCCGTCCCGTAATGTAAGACATTTTTTGACTCTAGTATAGAGTCAAAAAATAGAGTCAAAAAATGTCTTACATTATGGGACGAAGGGAGTATAAAGGAATAGAAAATAAAACCAAATAATAAAGCAAATAAAAAAATAAAAGGACAAACACATAAGAACTGAAAAACATAGAAAAACAAAAGGGAAAAAGGAATTTTTTTAGGGTAAACTAGGGGTTTTATTCAGAGTTCATAACAAAGGAATACAAACGATGTTCAGGCGAACCCCTAGCCACACATGGCGGCCCACCGCCAGAGACGCAGCTCCTTTAGCCAGCGAATGGGCCTCGAAATTATTTTCCCTATGCTCAAAACGGAAATCAACAGAAGAAAATAAGTTTGTACTAAACTGAATCTCTCTAAGGATAGGAGCATACACCGGAGACCCTCCTCCCTTTAAGTTTGAAATAACTTCCAGGCAATCTGAGGCAATCACCAAGTCTTGTAAATGAAGATCCTGTGAAAGGGCCATTGCTTCACAGCATGCTTTCGCCTCCAGGCTAGATGGATCAGGCAAACCTTCGAAAACAAGAGCTGATGCCCCAAGATAAGTCCTGTCCTTGTCTCTGCAGACCACTGCCGCTGCTCCTTTCTCCCCCAGGATAGACAAACTGCCATCACAGTTGAATTTTGTGGCAGACTATGGTGGTGGCAACCAAGTATTTGCCCTAGGCCGATTAGCCCGTGCAGCATGATTTGTTGGCATGCAATGAGATGCAATATTCAGCTCCTCCAG